>NW_022196897.1:58732384-58754048 GCF_008632895.1 Mastomys coucha
TTCTCTGTATAACCCTGGCTGTCCTGGAACTCACTCTGTAGACCAGGCTGGCCTCGAACTCAGAAATTAGCCTATCTCTGCCTCCCAAGTGCTGGGATTAAAGGTGTGCGCCACCACCCCCCGGCCCCATCTCTATTTCTTTAAGATGATTTATTTATTTGTTTTATGCATGTGAATACACTGTCAACTCTCTTCAGACATCAGATTCCATTACAGATGGTTGTGAACCCCCAGGTGGTTGCTGAGAATTGAACTCAGGACCTCTGGAAGAGCAGTTAGTGCCATATCTGCTCAGCCATCTCTCCAGCCCCCCAACTACCTCTATTTAAATAACTCTCATATATCTACCCTTTATCTTCCTTAGCCTAGGTCATTTCACAAGCCAACAAAGAGGTAACCCACCTGATACCCCAGTGACTTCCAGAACCACTCAGAGTAGCCAACACAGGCCATGGGGCAAGTTTTCTCCTTGTTCCTTTCTTTCTTACCAAGTCTGGTGTTTCCTGTTGTATGAGTTACCTTTTCAGTTGTCATAATAAAACATCATGACCCAATGCAGCTTGTGGAAAAGTTTATTTTGGTTTTTTTTTTTTTGGGGGGGTGGTCTGCATTGGGGAGGGAGGCATGATAGCAGGTGACTAGAGCAGGAAGCTTAGTGTTCAGATTTCTGTCCATGTACAGGAAGGAGAGAGAACAGTGGACATAGGGTGAGGTTATAGATTCTCAAAGCCCTCCCCAGTGACACACTTCCTCCAGCAGGGCCACATCTCTTAAAGGTTCCCATAACCTTCCTAAACAATGCCTCCAGGGAACAAGTGTTCAAATCTCAAGTCTATGGGGCAGATTTCATAATCTTAAGTTGTTGATCCTTAATAATATGGTATACCTCTGTCTGTTGGGAAAACTGGGTGACAAATTCTTCTCTCAAAGGCCTTGACCTCTCTATGTTAGCACTTAACCACCTATAAAATTAAAAATTCTGAGACTTCAAAGAGGACATACAGATGAACACCTACTATAGCTTATCATATATGTGCATGCACAGAGGCACACATACACACTCAAATTCACATGTACAAATCAAATGTAGCGGAAGACAATGAAAAGCAAGTTGCCTTTCCACTCCAGACCTCCTCCAGTTTTCCAGAAGCACAGCTAAGTCAGTAGCATGTAAACTGTACATATAAGTAAGTGATGACGCAGGGTTCACATGACCAAACCATGCTAGAAGAGTGTAGCATGGGTCCATACATCCAAATTAGGCCTGTGTCCAAAGATTTCTACATAAGGGCAACTCTAGAGAAAACTGCAGCTGTCTGCAAACATTCCTTGGTCCCCGCTTTGACCAATTGCTCTGCCCTTAGCACTGACCATTGTGTGTGGATGCCCCCATGCTCACATGGTCATGGGTCAGATGTTCCCATGCTCACACCATCATGAGTCATTTATTCTGCCTATTTCACACCCTTAGATATTCTTTCAGTGTTTATCAGTTCCTAAGGTTACTCCATGCCTGATACAACCAATTTAAAATTATTCTTTGGTCAAAATTAAATAAACATTAGGACATTTGTTCTAGGGACTCTGACTCCTATATTGTCCTTAGAAACTTTGCATCAATTGATAATTTCAACTGATAAATTTCCATTCACTTCTAGTCATGTTTTCCTGCAGATTTAAATTTAAAGTCTATTAAATAATAGACTTTAACAAGTAAATCTACACGTTAGTACTTTCATCCTGGTCAGCTCTCTTTTCTGCTTCTATAGACACACTCTATTTTCCCCTAAAATGGGAAAGAGAAAGGTGATAAAGGCAATAAAATCAATGCTAGGTTGTAGAAAAGGATTCCTTGTGTGTGGTTGGTTTTCTTTATTGCTAACTGGATAAAAACCAACAAGTTCCAAGCCTCCATTTAATCCTAGCATTCAGACTCAGAAGTGGGTTCAAGGCAAGTCTGGTCTACACAGCAGATTCCAGCCAGGGTGACATAACAAGACTGTTTCAAAAGCAATCCTTCATGCAAGGAACTTGTGGTCAAACGACATCTTCAAGCATGGTCCAAAGGAAGGAATGCCATAGAAAGCCATGGTCCAAGGTATCATTTTTATTAAACACACTAATTCATGAAGAAAATGTTACTTTTGATTATGTATGGTTTGCCTTAGGGAGTGCTACTCACTTACTGGCAAAACTAAATACACAAATAATAAAATAAAAACTACCCACTATCTCACTTCACAGTCTTGACTACATATATTTCCAAAGACATAATTTTTTCCTTTCAATGAAATAGTACAGGAGAAAATTTGTTCTTTAGAAATCACGTATTGAGCTGGGTGTAGAGATGCACACCTGTAACCCAGCACTTGAAAAGTAGAGACAGGGGTATCACCAAGAGTTCTGCCCTAACCACTGGCTAAGTAATGAGGTCCTGTTTCTAAAACAAAATGATGAAAATCACTTACTGAATCCTAACAAAAATATTAACATGTAAAAATATTATCTCTTTGGTAGAGTAAATCCTATAGTAAAAAAACTATGTAATGACTATTTTTATCCACAAAAGAGTTCTGTTCCATACATGATGTAGTACAAAACTAGGCAATATTAACACTCAAGTCTTATTATAAAACTTCGATATGTAACTGTAATGTGCTTATAAAACTATTTCGGCTCACTACTGTCTGCATCAGGTATGCCCTATAGCCCTTCTTTTGTCAGTTGAAAAGACATCTGTTCTGAAAACAGTAGAGATAATTTCAATTTCCGTGTTCCTCATGAACTCAGTCCTTATCCTGCTCTGTTTCTTCTCTCACCCTGGCCTCTCCCATCCAAGGGAAAACTCTATCTCAGAAAAGACTCTTGCAGGTCCTCCCTCAATAGTTTAGGTCGCAGCATGAAGAGACCGGGTCATAGGTATCCTAATGAATGAGCAGAACTAAGAAATGTGGTCATGTAAGACGTGGAGTAAGTGGCAGTTAGGACTGTGAGCAAAGAGACCCCAGGTATGGTGGTTGCAGGAAGGATGCTTATAGCTGAAGAAGACAAGCAGATGCTAAGATCTCTGAGACCTTTGGTGGACCATTACCTCAGGAAAGTGAATGTGTCTTCTCTGAGCCCTCCCTCCCCCTCCCTTTCTTGCATAGATTAGCTTTACTATTGATTTTAATCTCTGGTGTGGGTGCATGGGATGTCAGACATGTTTTCAGGAAGGAGGAGGGTGAGCATCTATGGGCTAGAGCTATGCTGTGGAAACAGCAGGAGTGACTACGAGAACCCAAAGGCAGAACTTCCCCAAATTGACTAAATCCCACAGATCAGTGACATCAATGTCCTCTGGGAACTGGATAAAAATACAGCCTTAGACCCCCAAATACAGCCTTAGACCCCCAAATACAGCCTTAGACCCTCAAATACAGCCTTAGACCCTCAAATACTGAAAGAAACTCCCAGGGAGACTCAGCACTCCGTTGCTTTTTAAACAAGCCCTCTGGGTGAGTTGGTAGTTCCAGAACTTTCATGTTACAGAAAGCAAGCCAGACCTGGTGTCCTTCACTGAGTCCCCCCAGCACAGCGGCCGGTCAGGTGTGTCACGAGCACCTAGGTCTACCAGCTCAGGCTCTTGGTGTCTGTGTCTTGGCACTGGCTTAATTACTCTTTCTTCTTCTGCCAGGATCTAGAAAGTTTAAGTGCTAAACCTTAAATTTTAGGAAATCATCTGTTTTCACACTCAGTGAACTAAATAAAGAAAATTATTCAAGTAATTTGCATATTCAAGATTGGATCTATGGATAGAAAAAGCTCCAGGTAACTCAGATCATCAGTAGGATAGCACTGGGGAAATCCTGTCACATTTATTATAACTCTTTTTTTTTTTTTTTTCGAGACAGGGTTTCTCTGTGCAGCCCTGGCTGTCCTGGAACTCACTCTGTAGACCAGGCTGGCCTCGAACTCAGAAATCCGCCTGCCTCTGCCTCCCAAGTGCTGGGATTAAAGGCGTGCGCCACCACCGCCTGGCTTATTATAACTCATTAGCCAAATGATCGTACCAGCTTTCACACTGGTCTGGTCATCAGGGCCTGAACAGGAGACTTGTAGCCATTAGGAAGTGCTCATCTCATAATGATGTAATTAGAATATAAATGTGAGATTACTACTTACTTTCCCACTCATTTGTCAAATACTCAAATCACTTAGAATGAACGTCCACAGGATCCAAGCTGTGCCTCAGGAAGAGCATGCTCATGATGCTGTATGACTGCTAGCACAGAAGTACTGTACAGGAGCAGCCTGGGTCTTGATCTTGGTGCCGTGGAAGGCTGGGCCATGATGCTTCTGGTGGCTTGAATGAAAATGGACCCCATAGGCACTATTAAGAGGTGTGGCCTTGTTGGAGTGGGTGTGGCCTTGTTGGAGTAGGTGTGGTTTGTTGGGGTGGGCGTGGCCTTGTTGGAGTAGGTATGGCTTTGTTTAGAAAACTGTGTTACTGAGGATGGGCTTTGAGGTTTCAGATGCTCAAACCAGGCGAGTGTCACTCTCTCTTCCAGCTGCCTACCACTCCAGAACTCCCAGCTACATCTCCAGCATCACATCAGCCCGCATGCCACCATACTTCCTGCCATGATGACAAAAGACTAAACCCGTGAAACTGCAAGCCAGCCCCCATTAAATGTTTTCCTTTTAAGAGTTGCCATGGTCACAGAGTGCCTTCACAGCAATAGAAACCCTAACAAAGACAATGTTCTTCAAGTCTCAAGGTATCCCTTCCAGCCTCTGGGCCCTAGAATTTCCTGCCCAAACGCCCTTTTTATACACAGGGCTTGACGTCCTCCTCATTACAGATCTGCCTAGGGACAGGCTATAGCTAAGAAGTTGGCAGAACAGCTGTTTACATGGGAGAAGACCTAGCTTGAATGCATGAGGTGGAGTGTTTGCATTCATGTGTGGAAAGACAAGATGGAGATAGGGCTGTGAAGAAAGGAACTAAAGGTGGGGGAGGACCAACTTTCCCTGCCCCATTGGGAGAAACTCTAAAGAATTCAGTGATTCCAGATTCAAATGTGGCCTCCAAAGGAGGTAGGAAAAGCAGACTCTATTGTAACCATTTACCACTTGATCTATCATTCTGTTTAGACAAATAATTTTGTGGCCTTTTATTATTCTCTTCTAGGCTCCATAAGTGTTAGAGGTGATTGGCCACCCACATAGTCTCATGGAAAACTTTTGTATTTCCAATTATATGAAGTCTTTAGCTCCCATTACTCAGTTCTTTGAGATTTATGCATGAAAAGTGGTTTATTTCAGATAGTTTTACAGAGGAGCAGGGTTGAGGAGCAGCCCTGAGATAATACCAAGACTCCTGCTTTAGATAAGACTGCTCCCCTGCCAAAAAAGGATTATTGTTAGGGTAGGAAAAGAGATGTAAAATGTGCCAGGAAAAACACAAACAACAGCAACAACAACAAAAACCATCCAAGAAATATATCATGATTAGCTGCTGGCATGTCAAATCAGGCAGTGTGGTGGCATGGTGAGTTCAGGGACTACACGGGATAACACAGAGACTTTCAGCTCTGAGAATATGCCTGGCATTAATATCCTGGATAGGAGATGCATAGTCTTTGGATAATTTAACTTCTGTGCCCAAGTTTCTCAATAAGATATGTTTTCCAGGGAGGTTGTGAGTTTACTTAAGATGGATGTGTGTGGAGTACCTTCATGTTGTAAGCATTAAGTAGATAGATGCCTGCAAATTTGTTTCCATGAGAATTGGTACTTGTGAAAAAAGTGTGTGTGTGTGTGTGTGTAGCCGCCAGCAGCTACTCAAATCAGGTTCTTGAAAGAGAGGCAGGAGCCTGGGGAAGATAGGGGAATCGGACTGTGAGAGAAATAATGAGACCAAGTCAAGGTTCCTGATCAAGGAACCAATGTGTATTTTAGGTTCTGAGAAATATATAGGCAGGGAAAACCCATCCTCAGCCAGGATCTTGTGGCCAAATTAGCATCTTGTTGTTCTGTCCGGAAAGCAGGTGAAGCAGCTCAGCGGACGGACCATGGCTCCTAGCAGGAACTTCAAGAGAGGCAGAGAAGTGTCATAACAAAAGGCTTTCTTTATCTCAGGAACTCCACCCAAGTGGGCTAGCTGCTTTGTGGCAAGGGCAAGGTCTGGTTCAGCCTGCTTGAGGCTGGGGGAGGTCACATGTGTGTGTGTGTGTGTGTGTGTGTGTGTGTGTGTGTGTGTACATGTATATGGAAGCTGGAGGTGTCAGAGTTAGTAGTAATGTGCTTGCCTAGGGTATGCAAGGCTTTGGGTTTGATCCATAGTAGCAGTTAAAGTGGGAAATCCATAGGGAGATATTAGCTAAGGGTTTCTGGTTGGTTGCACTTAAGTTTTATCTTATTGTTTCAATTGGGCTTTGGTTACACTGAACCCAGGTGTACATCTTGGCACTACAGTTACCTAGATTGGATCACTTAATCTCTGGCTTTCATGTCTGTGGAATGGAGATGGCAGTGGCGGGATATAACCCTATGATGTGTTTGTAAGAACAGTGTTAGGTGATTTGTGGGATTCAGCTTGTACCACTGGCAGAAGCAACTCTTATATCTTCAGAATTTTACAAGCCAGCTGCTAAGCCACTGAACAACCTTAAATTAGCAATGACTACAAGTCAGACCTCTGTCTTAGAGGGACATTTGCCAACACAATTATGATTACAACAGAGAAATATTTAAGAGACAAAGACATTGTAGGCTTAGATTGTTCAAAACCTACTTTAATTAGGGTTCTTAAACACTTTACCCTCCCTTCCAGCCCACCATCCACTAGAGGTAGTGGAAAGGAAAGGTTAATAGGGCAAAGGGGGTTGTGGACCTGCTTAGAAATAGTTCTCTGGGGTAATTCCAATCTTTGTTGTCAGGATATCAGCAGTTCAGTTCACATGAATCAGCAGTGGCAGCTCAATCCAATCACAAGTTGCAGTTTGATCCAGAAGACACCCCAAGGCTCTTCCATTTGTCTCGAGTCAGCTGAAGCAGCAAGAAGCCACTGGAATATCATGAGAAGTTCTTTGGTACATTTCTGTCTACAAAGTTACAGTAAACAATGACCAGCAAAGAAGGTAAGGAGAACCAATGCCACAGCATCATCTGCGGTCTGTGGGTTAGATTTATACCCTTTCCAAACATCTCCTGTCCTCCTCAGCTTCTGCTCCAGCAAAACGTCACATGCCCCTTTTCCAGGCAGCTTCTAGAAAAATGTCACATGTCACCACCGAGTCTCCAAAGAAACCAGAAATTTCCACATCAAGCATTGATACAACCCAGAATGAGAACTGACATTGTTCAATGTTGTCAGTGGTTAATGGGCCCTTAGCATACACAGAAGGGTGTTTTAGGCACTGTGGGACTCCATTGCTGGAAGGGGATGGGTGCATACCCAGTGTTCCAGGGAAGATCAGCTTAGACTGTCAGAGAGGACAGTACCATAAAAGGGTTGTCCTTATAGTCACTGAGACGCAACATCTTCTCCATTTCTATCAGGACTTTTGGATCTCACTATGAATTGCTGGCTGGTCTGGAATGTACTCTGTAGAATAGGCTGGCCTTGAACTCACAGAGATCTGCCTGCCTCTGCCTCCTGAGTTCTTGGATCAAGGGTGAGTGCTACAATGCCTGGCAGGTTTTCTTTAATTCTTAAAGATAGAGATTGTAATGCCTGCCTCATTTTCCACATGAGGTTTCTGCGGATCAAAATGAAATAAGAGATATGAAAGTGCTTTATAAAATGATATTCCTTTCCTAGACTTTGATAAATGTAGATTCTTACAAGGAGCCTTTTAGTGGTTTCCGTAGTGTAGTGGTTATCACGTTCGCCTCACAAGGAGCCTTTTCTCTTTGAAAGGAAAAACAAAATAAACAGAAGGATCCTCTATACAATATAGAATTATTTCTGCTAAGGGAAAATTACTCAATTTTAAAAGGATTGGCCATATACATTAGTATTATTTAATATATATTTTGTTTGACTGTCTATTTATGCAAGTAGATCTAATATCTGATCATGCTATTTAAATATATGTAAATACCTTATGAATGAAATAGTATATTGAAGTTTAGATTTAAGTAATGGGAATCTGTCCATATTCAAAAGAGCAAAAATCAAGAGCTCTGCTTCTATGTGATTTATTTATTTATTTATTTATTTTTTATATTTTTATTTTTTTTCTTTTCCGGACAGGGTTTCTCTGAGTATCCCTGGCTGTCCTGGAACTCATTCTGTAGACCAAGCTGGCCTCAAACTCAGAAATACGCCTGCCTCTGCCTCCCAAGTGCTGGGATTAAAGACGTGCACCACCACCACCTGGCTATTTATTTTTAACATTTATTTATGTATTTATTTTTATGTGCATTGGTGTTTTGCCTGCAAGTATGTCTGTATGAGGGTGTTGGATCCCCTGGAGTTGGAGTTACAGACAGTTATGAGTTTCCACGTGGGTGGTGGGATTGAATCCAAGTCCTCTGGAAGAGCTGCCAGTGCTCTTAACCACTGAAACATCTCTCCACCCCCCAATGTGATTTAAAATAAACGCCCCCCACCACTGCCAGGTATAAAATGACATTAGCCTGACTGGTGGCCGATCAGTGAGACACTCTTCACCAAGGCCGGTTGGCATCTAATTGCAGTCTGTGGAGCAGCCATCCAGTGAGGCCCTAATTCCTATGAGGCAGCAGTAAGATGGGAGACTCAAATAATCATTAAAGCAACATTTTAGACATATTCATACCTAAGTTTCTATTTATATAATTAAAACACGAAGGGTTTATATTGTTTATTTAGCAGCAGAAAAATAATAATCGTAGATGTGAATCATATGGCTTGTGACTCATAGCTAATTACTGTTTTCCGTTCTAGGAAACAAAGACATAGGAAGTACATCTGGGGATTAATAAGGATGGTCCACTGAGGGGTGTCTGGGTCTCTTAAACTCGCAATTTCCCCTCCCCAAAGAGAGAGACCATAAGCCCAGGGATGGGATGCTCCTCCTCGACCTGGCAGGCCCTGGTATGCAGTTATAACCACTGCCTATGAGATACCAGGTTCCAGACATCAGTGACACTTGCTAAGGTTCATCTTTGGGCATAAATCCATAGGACATCACAAATCCAGGGTGCAAAAGTATAGAGAATTCTTTCTGGACATTCCCTCAAATTCCCCAGAGTCAACCATTTCTTAAAAACAAATAACAAACTCCTGATTTCACAGCAAAAGTGAGAACATCATTAACAGAAGTGTGTTATTTAGGATTTCTTGATAATGGCAACTATATAGACTTTTTTTTTTAAAGGCTTACTTTTTTAGTGTGTAGGTGTTTTGCCTGCACGTGTGTCTGTGCACCACATGTGTGTCTGATGCCTGTGGAGTTCCAGAAGCTGGTGTTGGATCCCCTGAAACAGGAGTTGCAGACAATTGTGAGCGACTGTGAAGGTACTTAAAATCAAACTCAGGTCCTCTGGAAGAGCAGCCACTGCTCTCAACCACTGAGCCATCTCTCCAGCCCCAGCTGTGTAGACTTTCTGCCTTTTTCTCTTATTGGATAACTGAGGGAGACCGACCCACAGTTTCTCTCTCCGTGGGTGTTCAGGAACTGGGATAATTAATTATCTGTGGAAGCAAGCGGTTAAGAGAGAAAGAAAGACACGGACGCCAGGTAGCTGTATCGAGAGATGTGTGTTTACCATAGGATCACTCGGTTTAAATAGTCACACTCAGGAACAAGACCCAGGAGAAATCGAAACCCGCCCATCTAACATAAACACGAGAAAATCCATAAACACCAGACCGGAGGAGGATCTTGAAAGGAAGATCCGGCAAGCTTTTAACATAGTCATGAGACCTGTCAGCCTTTGATCTAAGGGGCTGTAGTCAGAGTTCCTCACAGCGGGTGTCCAGCTCCAGCTTGCAAATCACTCCCAAGCAAAGGGGGGAAGGAGTCCACAGATAACAATATGCCCAAAAGCAGGAAACAGAAGGCCAATTCCCAGTTTTCCCATTGTAAAACTGTGTTGTCATTAGCAGCATTTAATATTTTATTGGAAGTGTCTGTAGCATTTATTTACTGAGGAGCTACAAGGCAGAGCCCAGTAGGTGAACACAAAGCCGCCTTTGTATCTGGTGATAATACAGATTTTAGTATTGAAAGGCTGGAGAATCTTAGAATTTAAAATCAGGGCATTTAATAGAAATGTATGTATAATGTGTAACATTTACTTAAAGAAGGCATAGGAAGTCTCTGTCACGAGCCAGGAAGGTGGACTGGTCAGTTCCAGAAACAGGATATAAGTTACCTAATTAGTCCTAGGAGCGGTCAGCCATTAAGAAGATAGCGTTGACCAAACCACATTCCTCTAGACAATGAGTGTGCAGGATGACTTCCTTGTGACCTGACTCAGCTAGGTAGTGGGTTCCTTTGGAATTTTCCATTGTTCTCTTGTTATGTTTCCCTGGTAACCCTTTCACCCCCCTAGCTTGTGGTTTTTTCCTTTAAATACCACTTACTCCTCATGCTCATGGTCGAACCCCTCTGGCCTGCCAGGCTATGAGTTCGACCCCAGATCTGGAATAAACCTCATGTGATTACAGCAAGTTCGGTCTCTCGTGAGTCATTGGGTGGTCGCGTCATCCTGAGACTTGAGTAAGGATCTCCCCAGTTCTGGGGGTCTTTCAGTATCTGTACTTAACAGAGATCACCAAGGAATAGAGAGTTATTTTGTGTCTACTAGGAATATGTTATTTGGAGCCAGTTGTGGTGGCCCATGCCTTTAGTCACAGCATTTGGGAGGCAGAGGCAGAGGCAGGGAGATCTCTGAGTTCAAAGCCAGCCTGTTCTATACTGAGTTCCAGAACAGCGGGGTTACATAGAGAAACTTTGCCTCTAAGAAACAAAACAAACAAACAAACAAACAAAAGAATATGTTATTTGATGCCCTTCAGAGGATAACAAGGTAATATCAACAATGTGTGTGGAAATTATGGTGTCTAGTTTCTGCACTGGAGGCTTTGACATCTGGAACTTTGCTACTCTGGAGAGGCCACTGTGGTTCTGTTCCCCACTTCTTCCCTTAGGGTGTCCAGATACTGCAGTAGACCAGGCAAGGAAGGATGAAACAAAGTCTGGAGTGGGTGGGTCAGCAGGATCCTGGAGACTACAAGCTTAGTAGTGAGGTGAAACTGTACACTCTTCTCCAGGCTATGGAATTCTTATAGATGGCAAGTAATTGGCCTTTCATATGAAAACCAAGGAGTTCAACATTCATCCTTTTGCACTGTAACCAAGAGAACACTTCTCTAACTATTCAGGGACAGATGCCAGACAACCACAGCTAGACCTCAAACTAGCCAATCAATCTTCATCCTGTTTCCTTGCCCATTCCTCCATTCAGACACCACAAACAGACTCATGTCTACCTCTCCTGGTCCATCCCTTCTCCTCTTGACTGGGTTATGTGCTTCTCTGTGCAGCTCTGCTTATAGAGTATACCCACAGAATACTTCACTCAAAAATGTCCTGCATGTCTGTTATGACAAAGTAGATTTTTTAAATGGTTAAGGGAAGTGTAAGACATTTGAGTAATCAAAGATTGTGCCATCTGTTCTAGGTAGCTTTAGTGGTCAAATTAACATATTCTAAGGTTTTCTGGGAAGAAAAACCTTTATTGAAGAATCCTAGATAAGGATGTCTTGATTAATAGGAGATTGTCTTGATTAATTGATGCAGAGGGCTTAGCCCACTATGGGCAGTGCTATCCCTAGACATGTGAAAGACCCCCAGAACTGGGGAGATCCTTACTCAACTCTCGGGATGATGAGACCACCCAATGACTCATGAGAGACCAAACTTGCTGCAATCACATGAGGTTTATTGGGGATACCGGTACCGGGGTCGATCTTGTGACCTTGTCGGCCAGAGGAGTTCCACAACGAACACAAGAAGTGTGGGGTATTTAAAAGGAAAACCCACAAGCTGGGGCCGGGGAGAGGGTTACCAAGGAAACATGACAAAAACAGTGGAAAATTTCAGAGGGACCTGAAAGGCTGGAGAATCTTAGAATTTAAAATGAGGGCATTTAATACAAATGTATGGTGTATAACCTTTACCTAAAAGGACATGGAGGGCCACTGTAGCCAGCCAGAAATATAAAATAGCCAGTTCCAGGAACCCAGAGCCTCAGGACTCTGGTTCCCGATACCTGCCCCTCCAGAATGATCCACAATGAGGACGGAACTAAGAATGAAGGTCTAGTGGTTTATGAGACTCTCCACCCTGTCAACCAGTAGATGAAGATTACATTCCTAGAATGAATGTGTTCCCCTCCCTAACTGAATACCTAGGGTCAGGTCCCTCTGAAATTTTCCACTGTTTTTATGTTCTGTTTCCTTGGTAACTCTCTCTCCACCCCTAGCTTCCCTTAAATACCCTACACTTCTTGTGTTGCGGGTCGAACTCCTCTGACTGGCAAGGTCATGAGATCGACCCCGGTACCGGTATCCCCAATAAACCTCATGTGATTGCAGCAAGTTTGGTCTCTCATGAGTCATTGGGGGGGTCGCGTCATCCCGAGACTTGAGTAAGGATCTCCCCAGTTCTGGGGGTCTTTCAGACCCAACCCAAGGTATTCAGTTAGGGAGGGAAACATTCATTTTAAGAATGTAATCTTCGGCTGGGCGGTGGTGGCGCACGCCTTTAATCCCAGCACTTGGGAGGCAGAGGCAGGCGGATTTCTGAGTTCGAGGCCAGCCTGGTCTACAGAGTGAGTTCCAGGACAGCCAGAGCTACACAGAGAAACCCTGTCTTGAAAAAACCAAAACCAAAACCAAAAACAAACAAAAAAAAGAATGTAATCTTCATCTACTGGTTGACAGGGTGGAGAGTCCCATAAACCAGTAGACCTTCATTCCTAGTTCAGCCCTCATTGTGGATCAGCCAGGAGGGGCAGGTATCGGGAACCAGAGCCCTGAGGTTCTGAGTTAGCCAAATTCCTGGAACTAGCTATTCCACCTTTTTTGGCTTGTGGCAGAGGTTTTCCATGCCCCCTTTTAGATAAAAGTTATACATTATACATTCTCAGATTCTCCAGCCTTTCAATGATCTTTGGCTACATAAGAAAGATAGCAATACGAACCTTTGAGTGAGCCAGCAAATGACATTCCTCTGTGGTTTCTGCTTCAAGATCCTACTTAGTTCTTTTCCTGACTTCCATCAGTGATGGAGTGTCAATGGGAAGTATATGCCACTAAGTTCTTTCTTCCCCTAAGTTGCTTTAGCTATGGTATTTATCACAGCAACAAAATGAAATCAGAAAACCATCCTGTTGCCCACGCAGTCGTCTCGCCGGGAAGAAGACACACGGACACTAGGATCCTTCTGCAGCAAACGTTTATTGCCCTCATCCAGAGGGAAAAAGGGGTGAGCCAATAATCGGCACTGCTTATATACACCACAGCGCGGCGTGTCCACCCACAATTGGCTGTTTGCTCATCACCCCACGTGACGCCCCGGGATGGGCCATGACTAGGCGTCTTTCACTCTACACACATGTGCAAACAGTTCTCTATGCACATGCGCAAGCAGTTGTTTACCAGGAGTTGACAGCAGAAGTAGGCGCCATCTTGTCAAGGCGAATGCCTCTCCAGCTCTACCGCTCTCCATACCATCCATTTGAAAAATCATTACTCCTCATCTCAAAGTTTATTGATTCTTGCTCCAAAGGGTTATTAATAGAAGAGAATGTACTCTTTCTCATACATAAGTGGCCACAGCCCTGGAACACACCTTCAGGTTGCACTAAGTGATATATTCTATCTTAAAAGTGGGTACACGAACTTTGATAGTCAGGACAAAAGAAAAGCATAAATCAGATCATTAACTAAGTATGTTTGTGAGGGTGTCAGATAGGTGGGCCACAGTAAAGTAGGGAAACTTATTGTGTTAGGAGTGCGGCTTGTGTCCGGACAGACCACACCAGGTCAAAGCAGTTCCATGTGGCAAAGGTTTATTGTGGTGGCGAAGAGGAGGGGGGAAAGAGAGAGGTCAGAGGGCTCTACCTTTTATTTGGCTAGTGACATAGCCACTCGAAGGTAAAGATGGGAGGTGAGCCGAGTGGATTCTGGGAACGTATGGCAGTTGTCATGGCTGCAGATGTGCTGGTCTCTGTTGCCTATGTGTGATGTCACTGGGTTCTGAGCTGATCTATTCCAACGAAACTCCTATAGTTTCACAGGCTATAGGGTGATATTTTAGACTCGGGGACAGTAGTGGCCTGTTAAGTTACTATGCATTGGTCACAGTTTTACATTAGTTACAGGAAGCTTTAGTTTCAGCTTTAGTTTCATTTCTGTGGCAGTGACAAAGAATCTGAGGGAGAAAGTTTATTTCATTGTAACATTCTAGGACACAGTCCATTATTGTGGGGAAGTCAGTGCAGGAGCTTCAAACAGCTGGTCACATCATGCCTATCGTTAAGAGCAATGAGAAATGAAAGCGTATGCTTGGTTGGTTGCAAGTTTATACTTAACTTGAGGGAGGGATGGGGAAAGAGAAAGAGGAAGGAGGGGAGGAGGGAGGGAAAGCAAGGGAGAGGGAGGGGAAGAGGGAAGGAAAGAACGGGAGAGGGAGGGGGAGGGGGGACGAGGGAGCGAGCAAGTGAACTCTTTGGGAATGATATAGGTTTTTGAAACCTCAAAGCCTGCCGTTTGATTTCAGACTAAGGGAGAAGGGACCTAGGTACATATTTTACATATCTTACATATCAAAGCAGACCTGGTCTTCAGGTTCTCCCAGCATCCCTCAATCTGTACCAGGCATACCCTGCCCCCAACCTTGAACTTTCCAGCCCAGGGGCTGGGCTACCCCCCCCCCCAGGCTCTTCCCTTTAAATTCCAGATATTTTAGTCTCACTCTTCTCTCTCTGCAGGTGGCCTCAGAGCCAGCAAACTCACCCACCTGAGACCAGTTTCCCAATAAACCTGCTTTTAATATAATCTAATCTCATTTGAATTGGCTCATTTCATATGGTGACAGTGAGGGAGAATAACCTATCACTTGCCTCCAATCACCCACCTCTTCCAACAAAACCACACCTCTTATTTGTAGTACCCCTAACTAGCTTACAAGTAGATGAGACACAGGCTATGGTTATTTTATTTGGCATTGACAATTTCTGGGTGTGGGTGGGTCAACCCCTAACCTGCTTTTCTAACTGCTGGCCTGGCTACCTCCAGTGTACCCCAGACACTTGCTGTTTCTCCTGGCCACATGCCTCATGGCAGCTTTCTCCTCTCTTTCCCTCCTTCCTTCTCTCTTGGTCTCCCTCTTCCCTTTCCTTTCTCCACTCCCAACTAGGTGCCTCCAAATCCACCAACCTCTAATCCCTCCAGTAGTTGGCTGTAGCCAATTTTATTTAACCAAAAGATTTAAATGAAGGAGTGAGGTTTGCACAACAAAAGCTTGTAAATGTGAGAATTTACTCTGGGCCTGGACCTTTGGTATAGAATTTAGCATTACAATACATAGCAATAGACCTCAACAATTAATCCTTCCCAAAGAGTTCCATCAACAAGTATTCAAATATATCAGCCTGTGGAGTTCATTTTCATTCAAGGCCCCACATTGAGGTTGGTAATAAATTGCTATTGACAAAACGAAACATAACCAAGACAAACTGGCATTCAATTCTTCCATAATCACAAAGTTGTAGTCAGACTATCAGTATTCAGAATCTTCCAGAGAAATGTGACTTTTCAGGTAGCCTCAGTCCACAGTTTGTGAACATATGTGTGGTGATGGCTCCCTCCCCCCACCTCAGCTCTGCCGAGGACCGACAGCCTGCGCCTAGAGGTGGCCACCTGCCTGGGCTACAAACTGAAGGGTTGCCTTTGAAAGAAGAGTCACGCTGAGTCACAAACATGCCTACCTTCCTAAGAACTTCTGACTTGCGAACTCGCCTACCTGCCTGCCTGAGAACCTTGAGTTCCCAGAGACCTTGGCGTCTCTGGTCTGCTACCGTGTTTACATTATGCATATGTCTTGTACCTGGAGATTTCGGTTTCGCTCCTTAGCTGTACCTATAAATGTTCACAATATTCTCAAGTAAATGGAAGCCTTGATAAATCTACTTGGCGGCTGTCTCTCTTTGTTCTCGACCTGCTTATTTTTCAGGTCTGTCTCAAACCTCCGGCTGAGGAGAACCCAGACTCGTGGAGCTGCGGGCGGCTCCACCCAGTGTGGCACGGGAATCTACCTTGTGATGCAATAAACAAGACCAAGTCTGACTTAACCTGAATGTGTACCTCCATTACTTTCCATTTAGACTTGACTTTTCTCTCCTGCAGTCCTCTCTGTTTGCCTGTTGTAATGTTTCTTCTGCTCCCAGGCTTCTAGTTTCCCCAATGAGCACGTCTCTGATTTCCGTTTTTTTCTCTTAGCAGGTACACGGCTCTGGTGTGTATAGCTCCCTCCCACAGCTGGCACTATGGTGACTTATTCATATCCCATAATGGTTACATTCCATCTTGCCTGACTCCTGGAAAAACAGGCTAGGTATTCACAAAAATACAAACCGTGAATAGGAAAGTTGTTAGAATGGACATTTAGACATTGTTTATTCTTTCTTATTTTTTTCAAGTTTAGCTAGTTAGGCATTGTTTGTTCTTAGTTGGACGTGGTACCTGATACCTATGTCCTTAGCTCCTGGGATACTGTGCAGTAGGATTGTAAAAAAATTTGTAAGGAAATGGCTCAGCAAATCAAAGTATTGATCATTGATATTACTCTGGACAGACATGCCTTAGTAAAGATAGATTTATATTTCTTTCCTTTAAAAATTATTTTATTTTGCTTTCTTGTTTAACTCAGGACCATCTGCCTAGGGATGACACCTCCCACAGTGGGCTGGGTCCTCCCATATCAACCATTATTCAATAAAATGCCCCACATATCTGCTGCCTACAGGTCAATCTGGTGGAGGTATTTTCTCAGATTACTCTAGCTTGTGCCAAATTGACAAACCAAAACAAGAGCACCCACACAATCTTATATTATCAGACTTTGTTAACTAGTATTATATGTTTATAGTTATATAGCTTATAGGCAACTTTCATCATCATCATCATCTTCATCATCATCATCATCATCATCATCATCATCATCATCATCATCATCATCATTGACATGGTCTCAATGTGTAGCCCTGGATGGTCTGAAACTCCCTACATAGACCAGGCTGGCCTTAAACTCACAAAAGTCCTTTTACCTCTCTTTCTCAAGTCAAAATGGCATTTGACTAATATTAGTAAAAAGTTGCTACATACTTTCTGTTCATTAAGAATTTTTAAGAGCTGGGTTGTGGTGGAGAACATCTTTAATCCCAATATTCGGGAGGCAGAGGAAGGTAGATCTCTGATCTTGAGGCTAGCCTGGTGTACAGATAGAGTTCCAGGACAGCCAGACTACACAAAGAATACCTGTCTTCAAAAACAAATAAACAAACCCCAGGATTTTTAAGATAAAATTGCTTGACTAATTGGGATATAACATAGAATAGTGGGTTTTGTTTGTTGTTTTTTTTTTTTAAGAGCTTAATGTTTTGGACCTCAGTTTCTTCCACTGGAAAATCTAATATTCCCTCCATTAAGGCATGTACTACCACAAATGTGCACTCCCCCAGCCTTGAGTGGCTGAATCAGACCTTGTCCTCGTGGCAGCCAGCTAGCCCACCTAGGGTGGAGTCTTCCAGCATAGGTGAAGTCTATTGTCCTGTCATAACTGCAGTTTCCTGAAAGAAGCCACCACCTGCTGAGCAACTGAGCTTGCCAGACAAGATCCTGGCAAAGTTGGGGATGGGTCTCTCCCCTTTAAATTCAGACTTAACACTTAAACATTGAGCCTTGACCAGAGAAACTTCATCTTGGCTCATTATTTCTCTCGTCCGTCCTTCCCATACAGCCCAGCTTTCCTTTCAGGAACCCAATTATCCATGGCCATTGGCAGCTACACACAAATAGAATTTGTAGATGTGCTTACATTTGTTCTCTTGTTTTTGTTTTGTTTTGTTTTGTTTTTTGTTTGTTTTGAGATAGGGTTTCTCTGTGTAGCCCTGGCTATCCTGGAACTCACTCTGTAGACCAGGCTGGTCTCACACTTAGAAATCAGCCTGCCTCTGACTCCCAAATATTGATTAAAGGATATGTCCCCCAACAAATAGTACCAACTAAATCATTCTAATTCTTATTATCATAGTTTCTGAGCCAAGTTTCAAGGGTGGGCATAAATCCCAGACAAGCCCCCAAAATGAAAGACCCCCTGAGCTGGGGAGACCCTTACTCAAGTCTCGGGATGATGTGATCACCCAATAACTCATGAGAGACCCATCTTGCTGCAAGCACATGAGGTTTATTGGGGATAAGCCAGACCTGGGGTCGAACACGTAGCCTGGCAGGCCAGAGGAGTTCGACCCAGAACACAAGAAGTTAGGGGTATTTACAGGGAAAAACCACAAACTGGGGTGTGTGTGTGAGAGGGCTACCAAGGAAAGATAACATAAAAACAGTGGAAAATTCCAAAGGGACCAATCCCTGGTTGAGTCAGGGTCATAAGTAAAACATTGTCAAGAGGAATGTGGTTTGGTCAATGCTATCTTCTTAATGGCTGACCGCTATCCTGTTCCTTATTCTGGGCCCTAACTGGAGGGGGTCTCTGTGACCAACAAGTTCCTGGAACCGACCAGTCCACATTCCTGGCTCGTTACAGACTTCCTATGCCTTCTTTAAGTAAAGGTTATACAGTATACATTAATGCATCTCCATTAACATGCTTTTTTCCAAATTTCTAAATTCAGTCTTTCACAAGGAAATTGAAATCAAGTAACAAGGAGCAAAAACTTAAATAGACTTCAGATGGGAAACTTGGGGAAAGAAAGTTCAGTAATATTTACCCCACAGGACAGGAGAACAGAAAGCCCACATCTTGCTCCTTTCATTGTTTCTATAGAAAGTCTTAGGATTCAAGACAAAATCAGCATCTTTGATCTTGAAAGAGAAAAACAGTTTTTGGAATACAGAATGAGTCTGCAGAGAGGAAGGCAAACTCTCACCCGCCCTTCCCAGACGGCTGGTTCCTTATTTGTCTGTGAATCAGCGAGGTTCCAATTTCATGCCCTGCCCTTTCAAACTTAGAGTTTAAAATTAGTATCATACTTTAGAGCACCATCTCCCGCTAAGACAGAGCTCTCCTTTCTGTGTTTGGTGACTGTATTTTTAGCCACAAATCACTAGGCGTTATCAGGATAGCAGACCTTCTGGTTTCAACACTTAGTCTCAGTATGAATGTCAAGCCCATTTGCACAAGTATTAGGCACCTGGGATTGCTGGTCATGTGATGAAAAGGTTGTGGTGATGTCACCACAGTTTGCTTTGATTTAAAGATGGTGAAGAGTGTTGTTTTTGGCAGTCACAGTGAGCCACAGTTTTACTGGTTAGACAGGAAAGAATGTTTGGGAAGTTTATTCCTTAGTGTACAAAGATGTTGTTGCTTCCCCCTTTCTCCCTGCCTTACACTGTCTATTACAATAGAAAAGCTCCGTTAGGCATTTTATATAATCAGTAGATGTTTGTTAGGCTCATGGTTCCAGAAGCTGCGGTTGTAGGAACAAAGGATAGCATCAGGTAAGGAAACTTCTGGCTGTTATTTCCCATGATGGAATGCAGAGGGTCCATGGGCAGAGTCCAGGCCTGCAGTAATTCCTGAACACTATTAAAGAGTGCATACTAGGTTCATCCCTGGCTGAAATACAGCCTTGGCACAAAGTAGGTGCTTTCTAACTGTTTACTTGCCAATCAAAGTGAGAAAGATTCAGCAACATTTTCAAAGGCAAAAAAACCTTCTAGAAACCAGGATGAGATTTTAAACAAAGATATAATGGCTTGCCAGTTTATCTGAGTGAGATTTTTTTCAGAAGGAATTCCTGCAAGAGATACTGGGCAGGGGGATCTCTCTACAAAACATAACTGTAGAGTTTAGAATGGAAAATATGTTGGTATTCATGCAGAGATCCGTTAGCTTGATGGTACCTAAACTGATAACTTGAAGGGGTAGCAGCCTATGGAGGATGGCTATATGGATGATGATGGTTGACAGCTTGGTTCATCATTTCTTGGGAGTTGATGTGCTTTGGTCTTTAACTTCCCCAAATTAGCACATTTAAAGACTTCTTCCCTATCTTTTGCCCAAGGGAGAGAGTTGGGGGACTGAAAGCTGGATGTACTTTCTTTGGGGAAGCATTCTTAGGGCCAAATGCACTCTGTTTACTGGTTCAGCAATGATTGCCAGGAGCTACTCAGGCATTTACTGTGGGAATAGGATCAACAGGCCATGAAACCACAGCTTCTTGTTTCCCAACACATCTTTTGAAAGACCCCCAGAACCGGGGAGATCCTTACTCAAGTCTCGGGATGACGCGACCCCCCAATGACTCACGAGAGACCAAACTTGCTGCAATCACATGAGGTTTATTGGGGATACCGGTACCAGGGTTGATCTCATGACCTTGCCAGTCAGAGGAGTTCGACCCGCAACACAAGAAGTGTATTTAAGGGAAGCTAGGGGCGGAGAGAGAGTTACCAAGGAAACAGAACATAAAAACAGTGGAAAATTTCAGAGGGACCTGACCCAAGGTATTCAGTTAGGGAGGGGAACACATTCATTCTAGGAATGTAATCTTCATCTATTGGTTGACAGGGTGGAGAGTCTCATAAACCACTAGACCTTCATTCTTAGTTCCGCCCTCATTGTTGATCATTCAGGAGGGGCAGGTATCGGGAACCAGAGTCCTGAGGCTCTGGGTTCCTGGAACTGGCTATTTTATATTTCTGGCTGGCTACAGTGGCCCTCCATATCCTTTTAGGTAAAGGTTATACACCATACATTTGTATTAAATGCCCTCATTGTTAGCATCCAGAACCTGCCTGCGGCAGATATGTGGGCGGGTCCACAGGCCTGTCGCCGGGGCAACGGCCACCATATTCCCAGAATCCATTGGGTTCAGCTCCCACCTTTACCTGGGCGGCTACGTCACGACATATATATATACATATATATATATATATATATATATATATACATATATATATATATGTACTTTCCTCCATCTTTCTCTCTCTTTTCTTCTCTCTCTCCCCTCTCTCTTCCTGCGCTGCTACCCCCCTACCCCCCTTCCCAATTAAACCTCTTCCACGTGGAACTGTTTGGGCCTGGTGTCTGCAGATGCTTCCTGCCGCGATTCAAAACCCATCATTTTGGTGCCGAAACCCGGGAGCATGGCGGTTTGCGTCTGCCAACTGGTTCCTCACTGCAGGGGCAGACAGGGTACACAGCCACGTGGAGCGGCCGCTGGCTCTTGCCGCGCCTGCCGCAGCGCAGGGAGTGCTCCCAGTACCCCACGCAGGGAGCGCTCCCAGTACCACCACAGTGGCTGCTGCTGCGCTCCCAGTACCCTGCACAGGGAGTGCTCCCAGTACCACCGTAGAGGCTGCTGTTCCACGCAGAGAGCACCACTCACCTGGAGACTGCTCACCACTTCTTGCTAGAGACACCAGACGCCGCGGGAC
>NW_022196897.1:58760129-58763228 GCF_008632895.1 Mastomys coucha
TATATATATATGGGTACTTTCCTCCATCTTTCTCTCTCTTTTCTTCTCTCTCTCCCCTCTCTCTTCCTACGCTGCTAGCCCCCTACCCCCTTCCAATTAAACCTCTTACACGTGAAACTGCCTGGGCCTGGTGTCTGCAGACGCTTCCTGCCGCCGACTCAAAACCCATCACTCATTTTAAATTCTAAGATTCTCCAGCCTTTCACTGTTCTCTCTGTTGCAGTCATTATGTGGGGGTGGGGTGCGGATACTGGGAGAGGAAGAAAAAAAAGGAGAATGGGAGGGAAAAGAGGCAAAACTACAGATCCATGTTTGGAAACCAGTGCACCTATTATTCATTCTCTTCCTTAAGAGATATTTCTGCCACAAATATAGAAAAGATAATAAATAAGTAGCAAAAGGGTGCTCTTAATTTGAAGCTGTTTGTCAAGGCTTGAGACTTCTACAGGCAGCCTTTTGATGTTGTTGTTGTTGTTGTTGTTATTGTGAGTTGTCACCAGGGAAGACCACTTGGACAGAGTTCAAATCAATAGGTCTTTATTAGCTAGCCTGACTACACTGAATGTTCAGGACCAGAGTGCAGTCCCAAGCTTTTCTGAAGGTGAGCTTTTAAACAAAAAGAACACCAAACAAAAAACCCCACACATTATGCATGTGTTAATGGGTTAATGCATTTCAGCTAGCAAGAACTATTAGGCAAAAGCAGAACTACACAGAAGTCAAAAAGCAAGGTTAGTACATTTAGGGACTTTCCCAGAACTATAGACTTTGATGGAGTAGGTCTTTGATCTTGTTGTGGCAGGTGAGGGTGGAGCTGCCTACATGCTGGGTTACAAGGCCTGAATGGAACTTCCACCAAGGTGTCAGTAGTGCTAAGGTCTGGGGAGGGGGGATGGGATGGGGGGGTGCTGCTATGCTTCCTGGCATCATGTTGTGGAACTTTCTTTGACCCTCCTTCAATTTCCAGACCCTGATATGCCAAGTTCCACCTGCATGTATCTTACAGACATCTTCTGTTGTGTTGGCTCCCTCTCTCCTGCCTCATCTGAGCTGACAGCTTGAGATTGGAAGCAGACACCTGCTGGGCCTAAAACAATGGCCCACTACACAGCAGTTTCACCTGGGAGGATTTCGAAGGAAGCTACACCTGGTTGCTGACAAGCCTACTGCCTGAGGACATGCTGAATGTAAACAAACCTGACTGCCTGAGAACTGAGGTTGAGAGATCTTGGCCGGCTCCATGCCTGAGACTGTATTTATGTTATGCATATATTTTATTTCTAGAGTTTTAGTTTCATTTCTTACTTGCCTATATAAGCTCAAAATACTCCCAAGTAAAGGGATGCTTTGATACATTACTTGGCATCCGTGTCTCTTTGTTCTCCCGACCCGTTTATTCTGCAGGTCCTGTCTAACCTCCCGCTGAAGAGACAGACCCACAGACCGAGTGGAACTGCAGGACAGTTTCACTCACTGTTGCCATCTTTATCACAATGGCAGACACAGGTCAGTGCTTGCTCATGATGCTTCTCACTCATGTTCTGCTCATTAGTGAATCCTGGAATATCCCATACTCAAGGTTTGACAGTTTGCCCAGTTCATATTTCCTGGATACATGAATTAGACTATTCTTTTTCTATTTTGTAGGAATCCCTTTTTTTGGAACCAGTGTATACTCATTGACAACTTGACTCTGACAAAAAGCAAACAAACAAACTAGCTAAGTAACTAATGGAATTTGGTGATCAGTCCCAGCTGTCTAGTCTGAAGGAACCAGATGATGGCTACTGTCTTAGTTTGTAAGCAACTCTTCCAGTTTAGACCTGGGGGCTAGCCCCATTTACACACACAGAAAGCCTTTAGGCTCTGATTTATGCCTGGGAATGCCTTTAGGTTCTGATGTTTATCTTTGCTTTTAGTGAGGAGACTTCGCTTAACTCACATTGCTTAAATTGTGAAGTGACTCAGTGAAAATATGTCTTAGGGTATGATAAGAAATGACACCATTTCCTTCACCAGGCAATAGTCTTAGTAAGTCTGGTTGTTTAGTGGACTGGAGTGTTTTGCCTGGATAGTGTTATTTCTGTCACTCAGACTGTATTAACAAAGCTTTTCCTTTTCTTTGGGAACAGTCTTGGTGGTGTCAGTTAAATTAGTGGTATCTAATTTGTCAGAAGACAAAGGCCAAGAAGAAGACAAAGAAGAAGAGGACATGGAAGAGGAAAAAGAAAAAGAAGGAGGAGGAGAAGAATTAGAAGTTACTGCCTCATCTATGACTCCATCTTGCTGGCTGATTGCTACAGTAGTCCTCTTGACCCCCTCAGTGATGTAGGTAGCCTTATGGGGAAATCCCAAGTGGTACCCTACTGCCAGAGCTAGCTCTCAGCCAGCCAGAGGCTAGGACCCTAAATCCTACAGCTCCGAGCAGAAATAAGCTTTGAAGAGGCTCCTTCCCTGTTTGTGCCTCCAGCAGAGAGCACAGCCAGCCTGGTACCTGTTACAGAGGATCCAGCTGGGTTGAAATGGACCCAAGGAAACTGGGAGGTGAAACAAATTGTCTTGTTTTATGGCAATAACTGTGGTAGTTTACTGTGCAGCAATAGGCAATTAATTCATTATCTAGCTCCCCAAATGATATTTAGTATCTTTTAATTTTATAGTTTCAAGAATGAACAAATCTATATAATAAAATATAAACTGTTAACAAAATGCATTGTAATGGAATGTCTCTGTGGGTCTTTTGATTCATTTCTTTTTACAAACTGCTGGAGGGGTCTGATCAGCCAGGAAAGTACTAAATGACCATGATATACTTTACTGGGTTGAAATCCATGAGTGTACTTTCCATGAACACTCCACATATCTGTAACATATCTCTGATTCCTTTTCCAAGAAAAAAATTATTGCTTTATATTTCTGTATTGTTACAATTCTTCCAAAGAATATATTTCATAAAGACTTGTTGGGGGCTGGAGTAGTTGAGAGATTCTGCTGTGACATCATAAGTGTTAGCATCCAGAACCTGCCTACAACAGATATGTGGGCGGGTCCACAGACCTGTCACCAAGGCAACGGCCACCATATTCCCAGAATCCATTG
>NW_022196897.1:58763737-58832751 GCF_008632895.1 Mastomys coucha
TGTCCTGGCGACAGCTCTGTGGACCCGCCCACATATCTGCTGCGAGCAGATTCTGGATGCTAACAATAAGCACTGGAATTTGGAGCCTAGCACCTATGTAACTATGTGGGCCATCTACAGATGCACCTATAAGTGCACACAGACACACACACACAGATACACACAAATAAGTAAAAATAAGTCTTTAAAAAAAGGATCATTGGTGTTTCTTAATATCTCAGTGAGACCACTTACTCCCTTGTGTCTCAATGATCTAGGTAAGACCCCTGCCATATTTTCTCCTGTAAACATGCAGCTTCCCCAGCCTCTGCTGCATTAATAATTTTCCTTATGTGACTGCGGATTGCCCCATGTATAGCATCATGTTAATCATGATGGATGGAGCAAAGGTCCTCATCTTTAGACTATTCTGAGTAGTGATGTTCTGTAATCAATACTGAGTCTAATATGTCTGTGCTATTTAACATCTTCTGAGACAGATCTTTTAATTGGCCTCAACAATTAAATTGACCTTGCCCCCCAAATTGAGGAATATACTTAAACAATTAGTACTTAGTACTACATTACTTTCTCTTTCTTTCTTCCTTTCTTCCTTTCTTCCTTCCTCTCTTTCTTTCTTTCTCTCTTTCTTTCTTTCTTTCTTTCTTTTTGGTTTTTTTGAGACAGGGTTTCTCTGTGTCGCCCTGGCTGTCCTGGAACTCACTCTGTAGAGCAGGCTAGTCTTAAACTCAGAAATCCACCTGCCTCTTCCTCCCAAGTGTTGGGATTAAAGCTGTGTGCCACCACTGCCCGGTTGACATTACTCTTTCAGTAAGCATGTGTCATTCTTGAGGGCATGTGATGGAAGAAATGCCCCCACTCTTTTAAGGTTCTGCCTCCAAGCAGCAGAAATTGAGTTGCCCATCTCTCACTCACTTTGCAAGTCTCCATAGTTATCTAGCACAAAAAATGCACAGTGTAACCTCATCATATGCTACTTACTAATGAGGAGAATTAAAACTACTGCCCAGAGGATTCGCCATGGCAACCACCAGAAGTACTCCACTGGAAAGCTAGAAAGTATAAAGCAATCAAAAATTCATCATTTGTTTCTTTTGAAGTACAGTCTTGGCATACAATTCATGGTCCCATCTCTGCCTAGAGTGACTTTCAGGTTACCGTGTCATTTTTATTGCAGAGGGGAGAAAGTCATCAGAGTCTCCTTAGAAAGCTATATGGAATGCATTTGAAATCCAACCAATTTAATATTGTATTCTGGGGGCTGCAGAAATGGTTTAGCAGTTAGAACACCAGTTATTTCTCCAGAGTACCCAAGTCTAGTTCCCAGCACCTACATAGCAGCTACCAGCCATCTGTAACTTTAGTTCCAGGGTATCCAACACCTTCTTCTTGCATCTGTGGGCACCAGGCACACACACATAGTGCATGGACATGTATGCAGGCAAAATACCCATGTGTATAAAATAAAAATCAATACATCTTTAACATATCTGTTTGGAGTCACCTACAAGTAGGTATGCATGGGTAGTTGCCTGCTTCCTACCAAACACATAGAGTTCTGTACTTTCATGTTTTCCCAACCCTTCGTTTTCCCTGTCCCAAGAATCATGAAACAAGGCCCTGGTTCAGTCTTCAGTATAAGATTATTTTTATTTTATGTGTATGAGTTTTGCCTGCATGTATATATACCTGCACTGCATGCATGCCTGGTGCTTTAGTAGGTCAGAAGAGGGTGATGCATCCTTTGGAACTGGAGTTACAGGCTCAGGCTGTTGTTGAGTTGCCAGGTGGATGCTGGGAACTGGGTCCTCTGCAAGAGCAATAAATGCTCTTAACCACTAGGCAATCTCTCTAGGCCCCTAGAACATAAGTTTAAAGGAGTTGTGTATTCGTTTCTTTTCCCATTGTTGTGACTTGATAAAAAGTAACAAAAAAGAGAATGAGGGTGCAGGGGAGGTCTGGGGAGGTCGCTGGAAGTTAAAGGATACTCCCTTTTATGGCTTTCAGACATTTGCTTGCTTTTAGCTAGGTGGATCAGGAAGCAGGTAAAGGAGAAGCTAGCTTTTAGTTGCCTTTTTCTTTTTTTCCTCTTTATTCCGTCCAGAACCTCAGCCTATAGTGCTGTCTCCATTCAGCATTAGGTTATTTCTCCCAAGAAGTACACTCAAGCACACACTCAAAGGAGTGCCTTACCAACTTGCCTGGAGGCCTGCTTCAACGGGGGAACAAGCTAAGGTGGAACAACGACAACAACAACAACAACAAAAATGAACAAAACAAAACAAAGGCTAAAGACTGATGATTCCTGGCCTTATAATTTCACTATTTGTGCTTTAATAAGCACTGGTTTCTTTCTCTGTAACTCTCTCTTACTATTCTGTGCTAATAAGCCCTTGAAAGGCTGAATTTAGAAATTTGGAAAAAGCATGTTAATGGAAATGCATTAATGTATAACCTTTACTTAAAGAAGGCATAGGAAGTCCCTGTAACAAGCCAGGAATGTGGACTGGTCAGTTCCAGAAACAGGATAGCGGTCAGCCATTAAGAAGATAACTTTGCCCAGAATAAGGAACAGGACAGTGGTCAGCCATTGAGAAGATAGCATTGACCAAACCACAGGATATTGGTCATCTAAGTAGTCCTAGGAGCGGTCAGTCATTAAGAAGATAGCGATGACCAAACCACATTCCTCTAGACAATGAATGTGCAGAATGACTTCCTTGTGATCTGGCTCAACTAGGTAGTGGGTTCGTTTAGAATTTTCTATTGTTCTCATGCTATGTATCCTTGGTCACCCCATCACCCCCCTTGAGTTGTGGTTTTTCCCTTTAAATACCCCTTACTTCTTGTGTTCAGGGTCGAACCCCTCTGGCCTGCCAGGCTATGAGATCGACCCAGGTCTGGCCTGAATAAACCTCATGTGATTGCAGCAAGGTTGGTCTCTCGTGAGTTATTGGGTGGTCGCGTTATCCTGAGACTTGAGTGAGGGTCTCCCCAGCTATGGGGGTCTTTCACCCTGATTTCTTTTTTTCTTCTCATTCAAGGACCACTCACTAGCCAAGCTAAAGGCTAGGAGCTCATTAACTCTTTGTGAACTAGAGAGAAAAGAAAGGAAAAGAATTTAAAATCTTTTATATAGGCAATATGCACACAAACACACACACACACATACACACACATTCTGGTTGGGCCCAACCACCTTTCTCGTTAACTCCACAAGTCCACAAGTCTTTGTGCATACTTATATATTCCCACCTATACTTACATATGCATGTATATACATATATAACCACATATATAGTTCCTAGTGCAAATATACATATATACTCACATACACATATACCTATATACATATGTACATATATGTATGAATACATACTTAGTGGATGGAGTAAAAGCCCACACGAGCAGGTTTCATTGAGCAAGTGCCAACACAGAAAGAACGCAGTCATTCTGGATGAAAAAGAAGCTGCAACCTTTCTTGCTCAGAGAAAGAGAAAGCTTCCACCTTTTTATTGCTGAAAATGAGAAAAAGTCTCATCTCTCTTTGCTGAAAGAAAAAGAAGCTCCCCCCATTGTAGTTCTTAGTTCTTAATACATTCTCAATGATCACATGGTTTTTCAAGCATCATTACATTCTGAGAGTTCATAGCAAGTTTGAGAGATAAATTCACATCATAAATCGAATAAAGAGTCACAGCAGAAATGTTTACATGTGTTCCATTAAGACTAGTACATAACTAAATATTCATTATTTATCTTCTAGAGCCACACTTTCATAAGTTTAAAGCAATAATTTTTATGTTACAAGGTAGCATGGTTTTGTCAAGAGGCAATTTCATCTGTCTTGTGCCTTACTAGTTTTGAACTGTTGTATAGATAAATCCAGTCAATATTTTATTTTCTGTCCTTGCACTTACACTAAATTGTCCATTCCTAGTTTATAACTTTTAGCTATAAGATAACAGTTTCACAGCTAGCCTAGAAGGAATGTTTTCCCTTATCATGAACTTGCTCCAAGCCTGCTTTCTTATCCTAGTGCAATTAGTCTGTGACATAAGAAGGTTCACAGAGCCCCAATTTCAGCTTTCCTACTATAGAGGGCTCAAAATTACTTGTATAAATTTAGGAATTCCATAGAATCACTCTTAGGAATTATGAAGTCATCGATTTGTCTGCATAGCATTACTGCAAGAGATTACATCTTCGTTGATCTGTGAAAAACCTGCCCAATAGGGTGGGCTAAAGCCCAGAAATCATTGGCATATGTAATAATGACAGGAGAGGCATATCAGCAACAAGAATCAATCCTGAGACGAAATCTCTGAAGGCTCTACAATTCAGAGTTTACCTGAAGGGTAGAAGAAAAGATCATTTAGCAGAAATATATAGTATAAGCTTTTACTTAAAGGGCATGAAAAATTTTCTCTGAAACGAGCCAAGAATGTAGGCTGGCTAGTTCCAGAAACCGGTTGTCTTACCATCTAGGTGGTTCCAGGGAGTGGTCAATCACAAAGTGAATGACAATGACAATGGTAAAGCTACATTCTTGAGAATAATGAGTATGCAGGACGTTTTCCTCATGACCCTGACTCCTGACTAAATCATGGGTTGGGTCCCTCTGAAATTTTCCACTGTTTCTATGTTTCCTTGGCTACCCCCTCATTCCCCCTCATTTGTGATTTTTTCCTTTAAATACCCCACACTTCTTGTGCTCTGGGTCGAGCTCCTCTGTCCCTGCAAGAGTTACTAGCTCGTCCCCAGTATACTGGTTTCCCCTGAATAAACTTCATGTTGTTGCATCAAGATCGGTCTCTTGTGAGTCTTTGGGTGGCTGTGTTCTCCCCGGGACTTGAGAGAGGATCTCCCCTCATGGGGGGTCTTTCATACCCATCACCCACAAGGCTTTAGCCTTTCCTAGATGATCCTGACATTTACTTTTTAAAAGACTACCAGTTTTATTTCTACTTTTGTTGACTTGTTTTGAGGACAGTTTCTGACTTACGATTTTACTGTGGCATGTAAACAGTGTGTACTCAGTGGAAACTGTACATCTAAAATTGAATTTGGGAATGAGTGGGATAGCTCAGTGTGTAATAGGTACTTGTCACCAAGCTTGATGACCTGAGTTCAACACTCAGGACCCACAAGGTGCAAGAAGAGAACAGAGTCCCACAAGTTTCCTTTGGTCTCCCCGCATACCTAGTGGCACACACAAGTGCACCTTCTGTCTTAGGGTTTCTATTGCTGCAATAAAAAACTATGACCAAAAATCAAGTTGGGGAGGAAAGGGTTTATTCAGCTTAAACTTCCAAGTCATTATTCATCACCAAAGGATATCAGGACAAGAACTCAAACAGAGCAGGAATCTGGAGACAGGTGCTGAGGCCATTGGTAAATGCTGTTTACTGGATCATTCCCACACCTTGCTTAGCCTCCTTTCTTGTAGAATTTAGGACCACCAGCCCAGAAATGGCACCGTCCACAATGGGTTGGGCCCTTACATTGATTAAGAAAATGTCCTACAGTCAGATCTTACGGAGGCATTTTCTCAACTGAAGCTCCTTCCTCTCTGATGACTCTAACTTGCATCAAGTTGACATAAAACCAACCAGTACACCCCAACATACACATAAATAAATAAATAAATACATAAATGTAATTTTTAAAAAATGTTTTTGATCTTTTTATGAGACTGATGATATGCCATAAAAACCTTCTCTCATAAGACTGGACAGTGAGTGGTGGTTGTGAATCACATCCCCAAGTCAGCAACCAATCACAAAGGGAAATGATCCGTGTTACAGTGTAGTTGTTTTGGTGTTTTTTTAAAGTCAGTTAGGTGCATAAGGCAGTTGTAGTTTATGATGTTTTCCAGTTAGAGTGGTTTTATCAGAATGTCACCCTCTTATTATATGAGGACCATCTATGTGTTGTTACATATACACACATTTAGGGCTTGTAATTTATTTATGGTTGAGTTCAGTTCTTATATCTAGAAATATCTATTAAAAAAAAAAAAAAAACACCCAGTGTGCAAGCAGACATGCCTGTGTTCACTGAGGTCACTTTGCTGAGAATTCCCTTTGGTTTTTATTTAGAATACATCAGATGGTGACAAATACCCCTAAACATAACTGCTAGTGATTCCACGTATTCATTTGGAAATATTCCTGCTGGGTATGCTATCTTCAGAAAGGGTTTATTCTTGGATTCTGGGCATTGATGAATGCTTGGGCAACAAGGATCCCCATTAACTCTGGGCAACATATTGAGGCTACTCAGAGCTGCACTGGCTTGTTTTGATTCAATTCTATCCAAGGTATGCTGCCTTAGGGTTCCCAACTGAGGATGGAGGGACTTACTGGGATCCCCTCATCACTGGGCCCCGTTTTCTCTCTTGCCCAACTAGTTACCAGGAGCTCTGCCCAGCTTCTTTGCCTTTTAACTTTCTGTTTTTAAAATTTAAGAGTGCTTCCAAGGGAAAACATCCAAAAATACTGGGCTAATCTTTCTGGCTCTTGTCCTTTTCCTGGAGTTTGGCTCTATTATCCTTTACTGTTTTGAATGTAGTTAGATTTAAAAAAAAACAAAGCAAAACTACACCCAGCTTTTTTGGAGCTGTCAATCAAATGACGGGTCAGAATTATCCAGACCATCATGCTGAAGGCAATACCCTTGTTACCCTGCCTAGGTTCTCTTGACAATACCTTTTTACCATGTATGGACCTGAAAGGCTATACTAATACATCTCTCACAAATATCAGGCCCTAAAAATATTAGTTCTTGAGGAGTTGAAGTGTGGCTCAGGGATAGAACATACACTCAGCACACATAGACTTTGGATTCAAACCACAACACCAAAACCAAAGCATCAGATTCTAATTTTGAGACCTTTCTATGCTACTTTAGGATTAAAATAAAGTCTTTACCAATGTGATTGAATTAAGGATTCTAAGATGAGGAAATCATCCTGGATTATCTGAGTGTGGTTCTAAATGGTACTCAAATGATTGATCCAGAGGGAGGTTTTACATCATGTAGTAGACAAGATGAAAGCATAAACATATCTTTATGTACATAATGATTGGTGTGATGAAGACAAAGGATGTCAGCTAAAGGAATAGATTCTCCCAGAGGTCTATACGGAAGACAGTCCAGCTGACACCTTAAAGTCAGCCCCCTTCACAGCCTCCAGAACTCTGAGAGAATACATTTCTATTATTTAATGTTACTAAGACTGGTATTTTGTAATAGGAGCCACAGGAAAGTAATACATGTACAGATTGTGCCCATCAAGGCTATTTTATAAACTTTATCAAATTTAGTTAGACAGCAAAGGCTTGGAATGTACAAATCTTTGAGTCCTTTCCCTTTAAAAACTTATGATCTACTAACCTTAGTAATTCTATTCCAAGTAGATAAGGTATCCTGGCTATCAGAACTAAAATAACAACAAGTAAATTCTGGGGAGGAGAAGACACCCAGGAAGTCATCTTACACAGGGTAATACTGAAGAACTCTCCATGTCTGCTCATACACTGAGCACATGCTATACACAGGGATCAGGAACACGCTATTATGATGTAGTTTCCACATCTAATAATGCCCAGTCTAACATGGATTTGGAAAAACAAGTCACTTCAGAAGCCACCAAATCAAAGTACCAGTGACACCTCTATGTTCTTTTATCTTCATATTATTCCTAGGGACTTGGTCTGACTTCCTGAGAAAAGGGCAGTTAACAGTAGCTGAGAGGGTTGGTTCCAATTCAGGTTTTGGGGAAAGCTAGGCCCTTTAATGTTGATGGGATCTGTAGGGGTGGTTCTGATGCTAAGGTCCTGTTCCCCAACTGGTTCTTGATCTGTCAGTAAAGGAAATCGTGTGACAATTGCTGGGCGGAAGGGATGGTGGTGGTGGTGGGGCTTCCAGGTCCCTGGAGGAAAGCAGAGAGATCCAAGAGAGGAGAAGAGAGTTTTCCAGACTTCTGATGAAGTACAGTTGAACAGACATGTGAGGTCTTAGTGGGGGATAGGGGAGTTGGGGGGGAAGAAGTGGTGGCCTGTGGCTGCTCTTATAGGGGGTCAGTCAGGGATATAATTAGCAACAGAAGTTTAGGGCAGGTGAGAAGAGCGGAGATAAAAATATTATTAAGGGCACTATTTTCTAAGTGGGATAGAGTAGCACCCAGCAACTGTGCCTAGAAGGCAAGTTGAAATGGAACAACGGTGTGTGTCTTTTATCCATGGATTCAAGGGAAGCTGGGTGGAGGCTGGTAGTGTGGCCCATTCTCTGAGCTTAGGTGGGGTAGCAAAAAGGTACGCACAACAGGGAACTCTGTACAAAACTGAGTAGGTTCATGTGAAAGAATGACTCTGTCTTAGCATACAGTGCAAGTTTGGGATTCAGTGAACATCTGAGGGGAAGCCAAGTTAGTGTTTTGTACCACAAAGCCTTAAAGTCTCTGCTCTGGCAATGTTCTTGTCCTTTGCTGGCAGGGAAAGGGCAAGAAAGCCACCTTGTTACTGCCCTCTGAGGCAAAGTTCCCAGTTTCTCAGCCAGTCTCTACATCTTTGAGGGAAGAGAGGCTACTGCCTGATTAGGGTAAGGTGTCTGGCTACAGCAAGAAGGCCTTATTAATGTTTCTTAAGGAGCTTCCATTGTTTCGGTCAAGTAGACATGTGACCACAGGGCAATGGTGGAAGTAACTCTCCAGCTGCCTTCCTCTGATGTTGCCCTAATAGGAAGGAGTAGGAGGAGTGAATTGCTTTTTCTGGATATCATGTTTGGGTCCAACTGAGTCACATGATCTCATCTGTGCCTTGCAGGTGGCTGTGATTTTGTTAGAGCTTGGGAGAGTTAGAAATACTGACCCCCACCTGGTCTCCACTGATTCCACCTGGGGAATAAATGGGAGTGTTTTGTCAATACAGCCTGCCATGGTGAGTCTAGACTCCCTAATTGACCATGGATGGCACATGCTGTCAAGGGATGACTGAAGGGCCCAGCTTACCATTACAAACTCCATTTTGCTTCTGGACTCCATTTTGTGATTAATAAAATGAACTCAGCTACTGGAAAAAAAAATCCCAACTTGTTCCAGTAGCCGGGTCCCCTGGTAACAATCACAATTTCCCTGGACAAATAGCCACTCTATTCTTAGCAACAACTAGTCAGTTCTTGAAAGGGAAGAACCTATGTCTAAAGTAGATTGATTAAACTAGCAACCGTTGTTCATAACAAGCTGAAGTCATTATTAGCCAATAGAAGTGTACCAAGTAAATGTCAGCCAATCATGTAATAGCCAAGTTGGAAAGTCCCTCACCCTGATACCATGATAAACAGGCAAGGCTTGTACCGGCTCAGCACCTTCTATCCCATCCACTGTGCTGGAGAGGTTGGAGGGTCCAAGCTTGAGCTTGGGAGTAGAGGCTCTTTGCTTTTGCATATTAGTTGGACTCCTGCTGGTCTCTGGTGGTCTGTGGGGACCTTGTGATCTGGGCATAATGACTGTGTTTTCTATGGTGATTGACTGGGGTGGAAGGTTAGTGTTTAAAATGTCTCTGACTTGCTGGCTGCCCTTAGCCTTTTGTTTCATTAACAGGAAGAGAAAGGCAACTTTCACCCTAAGCTGTAAAGTTAATCCTTGCTTAATTTCAGCAAATTGCTCACATGTTCTTTGTAATAATGATCTTGAATATATTTGGCAAGGTTCTATCTAGTATGAACCAATACAGTTAATAAATTAATACAGTTAATACAGTTAATACAGTTAATACAGTTGATAAAATCAGCCCATGAGGTATGGCATAAATAACATATGCACAACATGCAGTTTCTTCAACAGCATGGCTCATCTTTCAGTTACTACGATGTTATGGTTTGCGTGTGCTCCATCCCCTATAAACTTAAGGTGTTAAACCATCTCCAGAGCAACAGGATTGAGAGAAAGGGTCTTATTGAGAGGTCTGTCCTCACGAATGGATTAATACCGTCATTATTATAAGAGTTTATTTATGTTGTGGGGGAGATGGCTTAGCAGGCAAGCCTGACAGCCTGATTATTTGGATCTTATGGAAAAAAAAAACCACAGCTGTTTTGACAGCACACATCTATAATCCTGGCACTCTTATATAGAGATGGGAGGCAGAGACAGGATAGTCAGTAGGAAACTTGGAGGCTAGCTACAGCTACCGAGGTACAGGAAACACCAGGATCCCAAGCCAGCAAGACCTGGTCTCAACTCCTTTATTGGTCCTTTATTTCCAAATCCATGCCTTGGCAGGCATGTGCGAACACACACACACACACACACACACACACACACACACACACACACACACAGAGGCAGGCATGCATCCACGCACAGAGAATAGAAATATATTTTTTTCTAGTTCAATGCCATATTCTTGGAAATTTATAAAGTAAATTGAATGGGATTAAACCAAATGTACATAATGTACAAATGCAAATACTTTGAGCAGAATCATCATAATGCAAAAAATACAAGCTTAAAGTCCACTTTAACTCTAAGAAATATTTTTTAAAATAAAAGTGTTGCTGTCTACCCCCTGTTACCATCCAGAACCTGCAGCAGATATGGGCAGGTCCACAGACCTGTCGCCAGGGCAACGGCCACCATATTCCCAGAATCCATTGGGTTCAGCTCCCACCTTTACCTGGACTGCTATGTCACAACATATATATATATATATATATATATATATATATATATATATATGGGTACTTTCCTCCATCTTTCTCTCTTTTCTTCTCTCTCTCTCCCCCCTCTCTCTCTTCCTGCACCGCTATCCTCCACCCCCTCTTAATTAAACCTCTTACACGTGGAACTGTCTGGCCTGGTGTCTGCTGCCGTGTCCGCCTCGACCCAAACCCATCACCCCCCTCTCATTCTCTCTTGCCATTCTGCTTTTTGTCATGGTATGAAACAAGAATGTGCTTATCACATGCAAATCCCTTGACCCTGGTCTCCTAAACATAAGAAATAAATTTCATTTTTAAAAATAAAATACCCAATCCCAGGTATTCTTTTTTATAGCAACACATAAAGAGCTAAGATATATAGCATATATTAATTGTGAGAAATTTAATAAGATACATACTTCACTACTAGCATAGTTTACAAAGCCCTACATAAATAACAGGTGCTTAAGGATAAGGAACCTGTCACATCACTTGAAGTCTGTGCTGATGGATCACTGTGTATCACTTCAGTTGTAAACAGCCAAACTCATCACTGTGCTTTTTCATCTTTCTGAGTATCCCATGCGTTATTTTGCAAAAAACCAAACCAAAACAAAAACACAACCAACCAACCAAGCAAACAATCAAAGAAAACACAACAACCAAACAACCAGGTAACTAAAGCCAAGGCAGTTGGTGAACAACGAGGAAATTGCAGCAAAGAAACAAAAGATGGTGTTGGAAGTGAAATTAAATGCAGACAACCAGTAGAGTAATAGAGAAAAGAACCCAGCATGGCTACAGTGACACTGCTACCATGGGGGGAAAGCCTGGATACGCACAGCTCGGAGCACTTGGTCTAATTCAGGGAAGTCACTGTGATGAAGATAACCCACAGGAAGTGATGCTGGAGAAAAGGTCCACCTTAAAGCAGATCTTGGAGACACTTTACAACACGGGAAGGGCTACACATCACTTGTATGTGCTGACCCAAATTTAGGGATGGGTATGACAACTAGTGAGGCAAAAAGGACAACACCCAAGGTGCTGCCCAAAGAGTGCTTTATAATTTGACTTACAAAGGAAACTTCATTTGTCCATGTGTCTAAAGTTGTAAACAGTACGAACCAAGGTCCAGTTTCACTCTTCTTTCTTTCGCTTTCACAATGGCAAGAGTCTTAATGCTTTTTACAAATGTTGCTAAAAGTCACAGGACACTCAGAGCTCACTGCTGTCCTTCCTGTGGCTGTGCATGATTCCCGCTCACACAGTTATTTTTACCCTTCCCACTGTGGGCAGGACTCGGCTGCCTATCACCAACCAAGACATTTGCTTTCCTCTTTTTCCCTATCCCTGCCTGCCCTCTGCTGGAAGTGCCACACATCAGCAAAGGTAGCCAGAGACTCAGGAGACACAGACGGGATGATTACTTTGTATCCCCATCCCATGCCTTTCTCTGTTGCCTCCTGGGCTACTCTTGTTTTCCCCTGGCGAGCCATCACATTCACATCCTGCAGGTGACTCTGATGTCTTAAACAGTCACATCTAACTGAACTCTCTTAATCGAACGTTGCCTCATACACGCTTCTCATTGAAAGAATCCTGGGGACTTACTCAGTTGTTGACTGGGGCCAACTTTCACTGCAAAACTGATTTTTTTTTTTAAAGTTGTAAATGTTAAGTCAGAGATCATTACTGTTAAGCTACACTAAATTTCAATGGAGTCCCCTGCTTTTGTTTTATTTCTGAAGTTGTCTGCCCTTGCTGTACACTTCTTATAGAAAATCTCCATGTTAATAGCTATATAAAGACTTCTCTGTTTCCAGACTACTTGAATTCCTAGACACCGTGTGGTCTCTTCATTCCTCCCCTATACTGCACTCTTCTGTTTACATTGCCAAATAACGTAACTATTCAAGTTAGATTCATAGAAAATGCTTAATAAGCGATTGTTAACTATATGATGTCCAGGTGCTGCACAGTGGTATTTTAGTAAATGACAGACTGCCACAGGAGCCTCTGGAGTATGCTTCTGACACCAGAGAGAGGCAAGAGAGGAGATGTCACCTGTGGACCAAAAGTAGAATATTGCCTGAAAGGTTTTGATCCCGGGTCCAGTTTGTATTCTCAATTTATACTCTAAAGCCACAAGGTGGGGCAGGCAAACAAGCAAGATTTTATGGCAGTGTCCACTGCGGTCAGCAGGTTGTTAAGGGCAAAGGTCCATTGTTTCAGCTACTCCTCCAGGTCATTCTGTTCCTGGTAGCAAGTGAAGTCATGCTTGGCAAACAGGCAGTAAAGCAATGCTTTAAATAAGTCACTAACTAAATCAATAAATCCATATCTAATAATTGTTCTTTTCGATCTTATTCTATTTTAAGACCGTATGTACAATAGTGATGCCCTAAGATGACATTGCCTAAGAAAGCTGTGTTCATCTTATTTCATACAAGCATCTCCATGAGGTTTAGACAATGCACAAAGCCAGCCTTTCTGCCTCAGCCTCCCAGCGCTTATGCTGCAGGTGTGAGCGACCACACCTGGCTTCCGGTTCTATTTTTAAAGATGTCTTAGAGACTAAAATGTCCTAAGTTTTCATAATGCATTACAGAATTCCCTGTTTTATCTTTGCATTTGGGAATGTGAAAAGGCCTGGCATAGTGTGAGGTGGGTGTGGGTGCTTTCATCCTGCCTGCTGGACAAGAAGCCATGAGGTTACCTGGCCCCTCTTCCTGGGCAGTGTGGGCAGTTGGCAATGAAGCAGTTGTGTTCCTTCTATAGTGGGGTGTGCTCTGGGGTGTCTGCTTCCCCAAATCTTCACTCTGTTGCTCACCTACAGCAGTGAGTCTCAACCTTCCCAATGCTGCAACCTCTTAATACAGTTCCTCATGTTGTGGTGACCCCAACCCCCAACCACAAAATTATTTTCGTTGCTACTTCATAACTGTAATTTTGCAACTGTTATTGATAATAATATAAGCATTTGATATGCAGAATATCTGATATGTGACCTCCATGAGAGGGTCATTCAATCTCCACAGGTTGAGAAACACTGATCTACAGACATGTGCAGCCATGTAATGGTGTTTTACCAAAGAGAAGACAGCACAATCGATACAAGCCTCCTTCAAGCTTGAGTCACAAAGCCTCTGAGTTTCTTGTGTGTATTTCCCTACCAGGTTGGGGAGGTGGCCCCATCAGGAAAGTGCTTGTCTTTTGAGCAGGAGGACGTGAGTCTGACCTCTCGAGCCTGTGTAATAAAGATGGAGAGTTTGTAATTGCAGTTCTGGAAGACAGAGACAAGTGGATTCCTGAGGCTTGCTCTCATCCAGCCAGCTGGGCCAGCATCTCCAGTCCACAAAACACAAGGTGGGCAGTGCTTGAAGAATAACACCCAAGGTTAACCTCTGGCTTCTACATGTGGGAGCAAATACACACAGACACAGACACAGACACACACACACACACACACACACACACACACACACAATCATATACACACAGAAACAGATCCCCCTATACACACATACATACATACACAAAGACAGGGCATAGCCTTCATCAGACTAGATCTTTTTCTTTTCTTAATATTTATTTAAAATTATTTTTGAGGCAGGGTTTCTCTGTGCTGTCCTGGAACTCCTTCTGTAGATCAGGTTGGTCTTGAACTCAGAGATCTGCCTACCTCTGCCTCCTGAGTGCTGGGATTAAAAGTGTGCACCACCACCTCCCAGCTGGATCTTTCCCAGACAATGGAGAATAGAATGCACCTACTCTTACCTCCCAAACTTGGAAACAATCCAGATTATTTAATGAGCAAGAAAATATATGCTTTAGTTACTATGCACATTGGGATTCGACTATTATAGCAAACAGCCAACCCTGATATATTCTCCTTTTCTTCCTTTGTCCAAACATCTATTGAAAAACCTCTGATACAGGATTTTCCCAGGCTTGCCAATTATTGGTAGGAGGACATTCATGAGACACACTCTTTTAGACCCTCTCCATCCCTGGGCTGAAGATGAGAAGCCAATGTAGTATTTTGAAGTAGCATAAAGAGTTCATCTGATGTACCAACTCCAGATCATCCTCAGTGAGGCCTGTAGTGCTGTGCTGGGAAATGCTGGGGTGGTGTCCAGGCTCATAGGGAAGAAGGATGATTAATTAGCAATAACTGCCATAGGCAGGTGAGGTCAGAACCATGGCATGGGCTCAAAAGCTACATCATCCCTGGGGCTGCAGCCAAGCCCCTGGCTGCATGAGGAAGGCCTTCCTAGAAATACAACTCAGATTTCCCATTAAGGCAGCTTCCGTGCCATGGCTTTTATTTGTAGAAATTGATATGTATATTCTATTGGAAGATTTAATAGGCCAAGTAACAAATGAAGTTTAGACAACCTCCCTCTGCCTAAATCTTGCTTGATGAGTTCAGGAATCAGGCCTTTTTTTCATAACTCAAAAATTCTAGTAAAGCAGTTTTATTTATTTATTTTTTTCATTTTGAGAGATGGTCTCACTCTACAGCCTAAACTGGTCTAAATTCTCAATCCTGCCTCTGCTTGCAGAGCAGTATAATTTCAGGTGGGAAGCTGCCATTCTCGGCTTCATGAAAACAGCTTTGAAAGCTCACAGACTGCGGTGTCTGAACAGTGGATATACAGATGATTTACTCTCTGGTACCACCAGCTTTTAAAGCTATGACTGATTAACTCCCTGTCTAGTTTATTGACTGGCCTGGAAAATAAACAGTAGAACAGGAAGACTAGGAAATGGTCTCTCGATATAAACAAGCCCTAGGTGGTGAAAAGCTCGGTTTCCTCTCTTCTGGTGTTGCTCTCAAGAATTTGCTTCTCTCTCTTTCTCTCTTTCTCTCTCTCTCTCTTCCTTCTTTCCTTCCTTTCCTCCCTCCCTCCCTCTCTCTCTCTTCCTTCTTTCCTTCCTTTCCTCCCTCCATCCCTCCCTCTTTCCCTCCCTCCCTCCCTTTCTTCCTTCCTTCCTTCCTTCCTTCCTTCCTTCCTTCCTTCCTTCTTTCTCCCTCTCTACCTCTTCCCCCTCCCCTGTCTTTCTTTTTCTAGGCAGGGAGACAGGGTTTCTCTGTGTAGCCCTGACTGTCCTGAAACTCTCTCTGTGGACCATAAACTCAGAGATCCCCCTGCCTCTGCCTCTACCTCCTAAGGGCTGGGATTAAAGGTGTGTGCCCCTACCACCAGGCTGATTACATGGTTTGTGAGCTACGGGTTACTACCATAAGGACAACCAAAGGCTGAAGTTCAGATGCACATGACTAAGTCCACCTCTCATCGAATCCATCAAAACCTCGGCTTGATCTCTTTAACAGTACTGTTAGAGATGCCCTGTTTCAAAGACTGTGTGGGAGATGTAATACTAGTTCACTGCAAAATGAAGTCTATGATTTAGTGGAGAGATTCAAGTAATTTCTAGTCATGAACAAGCAGATATATTCAAAGTTGAAGAATAGCCTGCAAAATAGCTAATCTAGATAGAATCGCAAAAGGGTCAATATCATAAAAGACTACTGAAAACATGGTTGAAGGATTATTTTATACGGCATGTGACACAGACCAGAGTAAACCAAATAGAACACACAAACTGTAGACAAAAGACTACTTCTTAGTGTAGTGTAGAAAGTTAAACTTTCTGTTTGGGAAGAGCATTCTAACATGTTCACTGCTTGGGTGACATGATTGTAGGTGCCAGGAAGATGCTTGTCCTAGATACAGATGAGTGGGATGTCAGACTCATCTCCTGTGAAGTGTGGTACCAGGAAAGGAAAGCATCCTTGGAACAGTTGCTCCAGGTTTGCATTTATCAGCCCTCGTGGTTGGTTCTCTACAGCCTTGAATTTTTCAAATGAAATTTGATAGAAATGAGAACACTTTCAATAATTTATATTTTGTTTTTACTGCATCAAATTCAGTGTTTAAGATGGGGTGTGAATCAGTAATTTTAGATCTTTCGATATGGGATATATCGTTGTATGTGGGAAGGAACACCAGGTGTAGGGTCATGTGCTTGAGTTTCAGCACTTGGGTGGGAGGGGCAGGAGACCAGCCTGGGTTACATAAGACCCCGTCTCTACGAGAGAAACAAATGTAGGAAGTAGAGGGCGGGGGCTCACCTGTGATTCTATCACTACTGGTAATCTCTGTGTGTTTCTGGGTCCTTGGTACCTGTACAAAGAATTGGAAAAGATGCACACACACCAACATTGAAGCAGGAAGTTTTATTATGAGCAAAGTGAAAATGCAAGTTATTTGGAAGAGAGAAAAGGTACTGAAGGGCTCATGTTATTGTTTGTGGTGCAGGAGAAGGAGGTGTCTACCAGAGTGCATGGCAAGGCCGTTCTCTATTTTGATTGCCAGGTTTGAGTTATATAATTCCTCGTCATGATACACATGATTTCAATCATATACACTCCCAATTATACATAGGCACTGTGTCTTAGGGCTTTATTACCATGAAGAGACACCATGACCAAGAACTCTTATAAGGACAACATTTAATTGGGGCTGGCTTACAGGTTCAGAGGTTCAGTCCATTATCATCAAGGCAGGAGCATGGCAGCATCCAGGCAGGCATGGTGCTGGGGAAGGAGCTGAGAGTTCTACATCTTCATCCAAAGGAAACCAGGAGCAGACTGGCTTCCATGTGGTTAGGAGGAGGGTCTCAAAGCTCACCCCCACAGTGATACACTTCCTTCAACAAGGAATTGTGCCATTCCCTGGGCCAAGCATATAAAAACCACTACATACCAGAGAGCAAATAACATGCTCTTCCTAAACGTTCACTCAGTGGACACAGTTTGTCTTATTGCACACACTCAAAACCAGTATAGGCTGGATATGTCCTTTCATTCCTATACTTGGTATAGTTGTTGAATATTCACATAGAAACAGCCTGTGAAAGCTGAGTCACTGATAGCTGTTAGGGTTAGAAAACCTTTATTGTTCCGAGCATTGTGCATGCACAGCTTGATGCAGAGGGGGATCCTAGGTTGCTAGGTTCATTGCTGGGAAAAGAGTGTGTACATAGCCCCACAAAAGAAGAGTCTCAAGTTACTATGCCGTTCTCTATCTTTGCCTACCTCAACTGTCATTTCTTCCCTTAAAAAACATATACATACATATATATATTTCTTTTTAGTTGATATGTTTATTTATGGTTAGAGTATGACATTTTGATAAATGAATATATAATAATCAGACCAGGTACCATTATCCTATCATTTTTTACATGATCATTATATTTTCCTTTTCTAAATTTTCTCATTCTCTGTATAAATGACATCTCATGACAATTTACATTTACTTTCCCTATAACCAATGGCTATTCCTTAGAATTTCCTACCGTCGGGCGTCCTATACTCTAGGCCTTCTTGATGATTACTTTTTCACAATCATAATCCTAAACACTGGAATCTACAACATGGAAATAATAGAAATGAGACAAAGCCATATATTCTAAGCAAGACAGGCAAAGCTCCCTCATTGGAAGTGATACTGGACAACTCAGAGGCAGTAGGACGATGCTAGATGTTTTCTTTCTTAAATACAAGCATTCTAACAGTGACTTTGCAGGTTAGCTGGCCAGCAGCCTAGCCCAGAGATCCTCATTATGAATGTCTTATATGAATGTCCTGGCCTCATGGTTGAGTTTTATGCTTGTGCTTACACTGCTGAGAAAGCACCAGGGTCCCCACTACAAGACACACGTAGTGCCTCCAATGGCAATGGGCCAAGTAATGTTATATTAGAGTCGTGAACAAAATCCCAACTGATCATAATGCCTACAGGCAAAGTAGGGTCTGAGTTAGTTTTGAGGCGGCAAAGGACACAGACACAATATGAAGACAGGTGTTGTCAGTCCACTTTAGTCTCTGTTTAATGTTTGTGCGGCTGCTTCTAACTTGACTGGTTTTCTAGTGGTTTAGGCCTAAAGGGATCCTTGGCTGTAAATTTTTTGGCTTTTAAGCCAAACCTTGTTTTATGACCAAGCTGTCAAAAGTATGTTTTTTGTGGGGGTAAGGGGAATGGCCCAGGACTTGTTTACTTTTGTCATCTTGTACAGCTACCCACTTTCAATGTCGTGGCATGGTTTTACTTTCCAATGATGCCACAACTTAGACTTTTAATTAGTGATGCATTGACAACGGTTAAGTATGCCTCTTTCTCTACTTTGTGGATTCTAGTTTTGGCAAACAGTTCTACAGACAGGTTTCCAGGTCGAGTGTGTGTGTGTGTGTGTATGTGTGTGTGCGTATGTGTGTGTGTATGTGTGTGTGTATGTGTGTGTGTATGTGTGTGTGTGTATGTGTGCGTGTGTGTGCGCATGTGCGTGTGTGTATGTGTGTGTATGTGTGTGTGCATGTGTGTATGTATGTGTGTGTGTATGTGTGTGTGTATGTGTGCGTGTGTGCGCGTGTGTATGTGTGTGTATGTGTGTGTGCGTGTGTGTGTATGTGTGTGTGCATGTGTGTGTGTATGTGTGCGTGTGTATGTGTGTGTGCGTGCGCGTGTGTGTGTGTATGTGTGTGTGTATGTGTGTGTATGTGTGTGTGTATGTGTGCGTGTGTGTGTGTATGTGTGTGTATGTGTGCGTGTGTGTGTGTGGTCTAATGAAAGCAAGCTGTTGCAAGCAGCTACCTGCACCTGAAGATGTTTACATTGCCCACTCTCCAGCTAGCTGAGGGCTTTGCATCTCTCTTTGTCACCCTTTAGATGAGGTTTTTCAAACTGAGACCAAGAGGTCTGTGGAAGTAGCAGGGGCTCTTTAGGCTTTTTAAATATTTTACCGAGTTACATGAAACACTTCTCTTCTGAAGCTTGGATGAGTGAGCTTAAAAGTGATAGCTCTGACCCCACGGAGCCGCCGTCATCATGTGATGCCAGCTCCAGTCAACATCTCCACTGAGCTGAAGCCACCTACTGAGCTGTTCCCAGGCTCCTGACCCTAGAAAGCTAATCCTTGATTGTTGCTTTCAGCTGCCAAGTTTCAGAGTGATGTACAAGGCGACCATGGATGACTAACACAGACTTGAGATGTGGGTTGTGGCCAAAACAAAAGCACGGCACGTGGATGAGCTCTGCATCAAAGAAGCTGGGTGCTTATGAGCACATCAAAAGGAGATCATCATTAGTCATCAGGAAAAATGCATATTAAAACCAGGATGAATACCACTGTACACCCACCAGGAAGGCTAAAATTAAAAAGATTGACAATTCCAACTTCTGGCGAGGCTATGGAATGAATGACTGTCTCTTTTGGATTGTGCAAAACCATGCAGTCACTTTGAAAAACTAAATAAGATTGTGTGTGTGTGTGTGTGTGTGTGTGTGTGTGTGTGTGTGAAGCTTTTGTTGTTGACCCAGAAAGCACATAGGTGAGTTAATACCAATAGAAATGGTTGCATGTGCTGGAGAAAGGAAGCTAATGTATATGCTCTTAGCATTGGCAGGTCCTCTCATTATAGGCCTAAGCTGCAATCAGCTCAAACCACTCACCGGTGAGGGACTGGATAAACCATGATTTATGCAGGTAGTCCGGTGCTACTCCACTATGCAACCAGGAAGAGGGGGCTAGGAAGCACACACACACACACACACACACACACACACACACCAATGGAAGGGTCTCAAAAGCATTACTGTGTGTCATAGTAGTGCCTGCCACCTGGCTTTTTGAGACAGGGTTCCCCAGTGTAGCCCTGGCTGACATGAAACTCACTCTATAGACCAGGCTAGCCTCAAACTCAGAAATCCACCTGCCTCTGCCTCCCATGTGCTGGGATTAAAGGCATGAGCCACCACTGTCCAGCACACCTGGTTCTTTATACACAACTTGAGACACAAAACACACCTATGATGATAAAAGTAACTAGTAGTTGTCTTTGGTTAGTTTTTTTTAACTTTCTAATGATTCTTTGTGAATTTCACAGCATCACACACCCCAATTCCACTCATCTCCCTGCCACCTTCTACTCTTGCAACCTCCTCACAAAAGAAACAAAAATTTAAAGCCAAAAATAAAAATAAAAATAAATAAAAAATTAAAAAGCAATATCAGTAACAAAACCATCGCTCCATGGAAGTTGAGGTGTGTCACAGTACTCTTTTGCTCAAACAGCTTTATTTGCAAATGTTCTTTGCAATGAATCATTGGTCTGGGTTGAGGCCTTTGGCTCCTGCTGCACTATCAATACTGGATCCTTACTGGGATTCCTCCAGGATGTCCTGTTGTTGCCCTGTGTCATGGAGATCCTGCAGCTTTGGATCTGCAGGGGCGGTTCCTTCACATACTCCAATAGTTTACAGATGAGGTAAATGTTGGGGTCGGGGCCTGGGTGGTAGTTGGGTTGGCCAGCCTGCCAGCTCTGTTGCTCTCCCACCACAAGGGGGAGCTCTAGTGTGCTGCCTAGGCCAAGCACAGAGGCCACTCTTAGTGCTGTAGTGGGTGAGGAGTGGGGTTGGCTCTATTCAGCCCTCGGATATCAATATGTCCCCAGGGGGCAGCCCAGACCAGGGAAGCATGGCCTTTGGTGGTAACATGGGTTACAGTCATCAACATAAACTCCAGACATAGCCCTCGGCCAGCTGCAGCATGGGCTGGGGACATCACTATGGCCTCATGGGGCAGTGCAGGCTACTCATACCAGGTTGCTCTTCTCCACCCTCAAGTCACTAGTTTTACCTCTCTCCATAGTTCACAGACTGTTGAGCTCCTGTTTCCCTTCCATCTCTCCACTATGTACTTGCTCATTGTAGTGGTGCCCTTGGTGGGCAGGCCATGAGGCAGACGGGCCTCTTGGTGTCTTTCACCCATGCCACTGTCACCAGGCTGGCCTCTTTTGCTAAGTTATGTTGACCAAGAGGTAGGAATTCCATAAAGTAATGGGAATTTTACTTGGAGGGCAATTATTTTAGTTAAGGTTTCTATTGCATGACGAGGCAACACCAGGACCAAAAAGCAAGTTGTGGAGGAAAGGATTGTTTGGCTTACACTTACAGATTGTAGTCCATCACTGAAAAAGGCCAGAACAGGAAATCAAACAGAGCGGGGACCTGGAGGCCGGAGCTGGTGCAGAGGCTATGGATATGTGCTGCTTATTGGCTTACTCCTCATGGTCTGCCCAGCCTGTCCTCCTGTAGAACCCAGGACCACCAGCCCAGAGATGGCACCACCCCACAATGGGCTGGGCCCTCCCTCATCAATCACTAATTAAGAAAATGCTCTAAATGTTTGCCTACAACATGATCTTACGGAGGCATTTTTTTAAATTGAGGTTCCCTCCTCTCAGATGACTCCAGCCTATGTCAAGTTAACATAAAACAATCTAGCACAGTAGTCTTACTGGATTGTTATGTTTTAATAAAAAAAAAATCACAAAAAGATACCCTAAGATGCAGTCATTCGATTATAATATGTAAATTCTATTTGGACATACAGCAAGAAAGGAAACAACAAACCCAAATCCTCCCTATGGCCCTGGATCATGTCTTTTATTCCTCCAGTAAATTTAGTCTTTTCAGTCTTCTCCATAGTGTGCTACCATGTCAGGTCTGTCGTCCAGTTCTTTCCTCTGTCAATACTCTGTGAACTCAAATATTTCACAACCAATCTCCCTCCAGTTGATCTAGGACTTTGGTTGTCATAGCAATGGTTCTCTGGAAAGCAGAGCTCAGGCGAGGATTAAGTGTTAGCGCTTTATGTGGGAGGTACAACCACACACAGCTGGTCGCCTTGTATATTAGTTTCCTAGGACTGCTGTAATGGAGTGACTGGAGTTCTTAAAACAACAGAGATGTACTGTGTGGTAGTTCTGGAGGCCAGAAGTTCAGAGTGTCGGGGTGTGGGCTAGACCATGCTTTCTGGGCAGGTCATAGAGGGGAATCTTTGCTTCTCAGAGGTGATGCTTGTAGAAATTCTTCCTGGGCTTATAGACATGTAGCACTAATCTCAGTTTCCCTTGTCATTTAGCAAAATCTTCCCTGTGTGTCTATGTGTCTATGTCTTTCCTTTTTGTAAGGATAAAAGGTTGGCTTAGAGCCCCTACCCTTTTTCATTTAACCCTGACTTTATTTGGTCGTGAGCACCCATGCAAAGGACCCTATTTCCAGGTAAAGTCACACAGATTTCTTATGTATGTTTGTGGGGGATACCATTTTGTTGAATAACCAATATAAGCTTATCTGCAGTAGCTTACAAATAAAAGAGACTCAGACTATAGTTATTTTATTTGACTGTTCTAACTGTTGGCCTGGCTACCTCCCCAGTAGTGTACCCCAGACACTTGCTGTTTCTCCTGGACATGTGCTCATGGTCCATCTCCTCCCATGGCACCTTCTTCTCTCTCCTTTTCATTCTTTCTTTTCTCCTCCTTCCACCCCAATCAACCAAGTAACTAAGAAACCTGCTCACCTGCAATCCCTCCAGTAATTGACTGCTGCCATTTTTATTTAATCAATAGTTTTAAATTAAGGAATAAGGTTTTCACAACAAAAGCTTGTAACTATGAGAATTTACATATAGGCCTAGACCATCCATCTGGAACAGAATTTAGCATTGTAATACATAGCAACAGACTAGACCTCAACACTATCCAAAGCTCACACAGGTAGTATGAAGAATCTGTGCCCTGGAGCTGTCCATCAGAGGGAGAACGTGAGATAATGTATATGCTTGCTGGTATCTCCCACTGGCCACATTTCATGGAGGGGAAGTTAGATCCTTAGCAGTTCAGCTTTATTAGCAGGTGCTCAGGATCCCAGGTCCTGAAGTAAAGAGTCAGCAATCCCAGGTGTGTGGCTTGTGAGCTTCAGCCAGACAGTGATCCATAGGCCCCTGTATGGAGTTGTGAAGTTGACTGTCGTGGATGGGCAGGTGGTGTTCAAAAGGGTCCCAGGCTTTGTTCAAATGTTATCTTCCAAGGAAGATTTCTTGTATTTATATGAAACAGAAGCCCTCTCCTTACTTCTATTTTTGCTTCTTTTCATAGTATCCTCCCTAATTAAATGTAACATAAAATGTTTATTTGTTTATTTTTCATTTATCCACTACCACAACAGTCTGTGCAAATAAAGAATTTGTTTTCTGCTCTTTCCTCAGGGCCTAACAGAAAACCCAGCACATCAAAAATGCTCAATAACTTCATTGGATTGGATCACAAGAGTCCCTACTCTATACACTGACTGTCAGGAGACAGCAGGCTCGATGGCAGAGGGGTTGGTTATATTGGCTGCAAACAGCACTGTCTTAATTAAGCATGTCAGGGCTCAGGTCTGGAGGAAATGATGGCTGCATGCACAAGATCTGAAAAGCTCAACTCCTGGAGGAGGCAGTGGTAGCCTGGATCCTAGAGACTTCTGGCAAACAGCTGAAGAAGTTGTAGGTGGAGGAATCTCTTCTCATTTGGACTTGGAGAGCTGAACCCTACCATGACAGGAAGGACTTCCCCATGCAAGGTCACAATGAATAAACATATCTTCCTGAGCTGAATAGTTTTATGGCAACTTGATACAAGTTAGAGTCATCTGAGAGAAGGAAAACTTAAGAAAAATGCATCTATAAGATCTGCTGTAGGCAAGCCTATAGGGAATTTTCTTTATTAGTGATTGATGGGGAGGGTCTAGCCTGTTGTGGGTGGTGCCATCCCTGGGCTGCTGGACCTGAGTTCTATAAGAAGGTAGGCTGAACAAGCCCTGGATAGCAAGCCAGTAAGAACTCTTCTGTGGCCTCTGCATCAGTTCCTGCCTCTAGGTTCCTGCCCTGTTTGAAATTCCTGTCCTGACTTCCTTCAATGATAAAGAGTGATGTGAAAATGTAAGCCAGATAAACCTTTTCCTTACGAGGTTGCTTTTAGCTATGGTGTTTCATCATAGCAATACAGGTGTGGTTCTGATGCTAAGGTCCTGTTCCCCAATTGGTTCTTGACCTATCAGTAAAGACTCCATGGTCCAATTGCTGGGTGAAAAGGATAGGCAGGATTTCCGAGTCCCCATAGGCAAGAGATAGGCCCAAGGAGGGGAGAAAGAGAGAGTTTGTCATGCTTCTGAGGGAGAAAAGGTGACTAGCCATGTAAGATCTTGGGAGAAGTGGCCATATGTTCTCCAGACAGGAGGATGGGGTGTTTATCTGGGACTAGATACAACTGAGCAACTAAAGCTGAGGGCAGATGGAGAGATGCAGAGCTAAGGGTATTGATAAGAGCATGCTTCTCTAGGCAGAAGATAAGTAGCACCCAGCAATTGTGCCAAAAAGCAAGTTGAAATTGAACAATTATGTGTCTGTGTCGAGGGAATCTGGGTTGGGGCTGGTAGCACAGCCCACTCCCAAAGCTTAGGTGGGGTAGCAAAAGCTACATGCAACATAGTAATATAGTAATATAGCAACATGGTAACATAGTAATAGAAACCCTAACTAAGACACTTCTAATTTTCACCTCTTGCTAGTACTGAGTTCTTGTCTCTCTTTGGATCTAACTGGTAGTTCTAAGAAATGGACAAACCAGACCTTTGATATTTTCAAAGTAAAAAAATGAATGTCACTAGACCAAAAGGGCTCAGCTCCTTATAATTTTATGAGTCAAGATTTGTCTTACTATAATTGGCAGCTGTTCGTGTTAGTCCTTCCAAGTTCTATGCTCTCTTGTTTTATTATAATCAGGACAATTTTTAGTCACATCCTCTTACTTGTGTTTATTTTCTCTGTAGAATCCACTATATAAAGTAATCTGTTATTGAGATATGTAGGCAACATATTGGATTATAGACAAAAAGGAAATTGTAACAAATGCTGTGTGACTAATTCACTTGAAAGTTTTAATGATGATTTTCTCTCTGAGTGTGAAACATGAATGCAAAAATGTTTATATAAAAATGTTTATAATAATGCCATCAGAGATTTTTCTGAGCTGAGTACTCTATGGATTATTTCCACAAGATTGAATAGCAGTGCCACCTTGATATTTCACCAATATGGATACATTTCACAAGAGCATGTAATGCCAGAGCCAGGATATGTTTGCTCAGGTTCATTATTGCAACTTTGCCTACTCAGCTTGAGGACATGGCATCTCACACACTTTCACTCCTGGGCAGGATCACCATTGTTTAGATGAGTAAGTCTTTGCCATAGGTGGGGTGTTGAGCCTCATTGGTCCTTAGAGTAAGTTTAGACCAACATGATCTGCATATCAATGGCTGCCATCATCCTGGGGTTCCAGAGAAAATGTCCCATCTAGGAAGATTAGGTGGACAACTTCAGCTTTCCCATAGCCACCTGCCTAGTAGGGAGGAGTTGCCAGCATATGAATCAATACAGCATAACTGCCAGTTTCTTTGCTCATGACAGCATGCTTCCCTAGCATAAATTTTCACTTTCAGAGGAAAAGATGGTTGTTATTTTTTAAAAGGATTTTCTTTCATTAATTTAACAGAATTTTTTTATTAGTTGAAAGTTTTTAAGCTAGGTGTAGTAAGAAAACTTCTGAAATGGTTGTTCTATTAGGGGAAAGGTTTTTATTGTAGGTAAGAGAGATAAAAATATCCAGGGGCATCTGAAAAGAAATAGACTGGACATGGCCAGGACTAGAGAAGTGGGTTAGCAGGGTACAGCAAGAGTAAGGACTGTAAGGAGGATGAGTAGCTGGGGGAGGAAAGACGGACCTGGCAGTATAGGGTAAAAGGGAAGGGAAAGGGACTAGGATGCTAGTGTGAGGGCTTTGAAATGTATATCATTATACATTGTATACATTGTATAACATTGTATACAATGTATACCTGTAAACTGAGGGAGCCTGGAAGCCAGCATGGGCTTTGAAATACTGAACCACCTCAGGTATGTGTCAATGGAAAGCCACATGTCCCTCTGACAGAGGCAAGGGAATGAACTACTTTTGGGGACCTGAAAACCCATTTCACAAGTTCCCAAGGAATGCTGGATTTCATCTTACCTCCAGGAAATTCTTCTATCGTCCAGTTTGAATTAAGCCAACATTTTCATTTATGGACATATGCGTAGACTTATGGGGTTTGGGAAACTTGTGTCCCCTTTGGACCTGACAAACTATATGTAGCAAGACTATACTTATCTTCCTGTAAAATAGGGGAGGAGTATAGCTGTAGCTGTTCTCCCCTAGAGAATACAAAACCTGAAGTTTACATTAACCCTGTGTGAACCTGGTGGCTGGAAGACACTCTCTAGATCATTCATTCCCAAATCTACTTCTTCCCTAGCCCCCATGGCATTTGGTTGTTGGCTTTAATTCTGGTGCTCTACAGTTGTGTGAGAAATGTTTTTGTTTTTCTATCAATGGTAGCTAGCCAGCCAAGGACCAATATTTCATACCCCCCCACACACCTCATAAAACTTTTATTCAAATATTCTAACATACCCTACCTGGTAAAACTTTTCTTCACACAAAGGCAGTGGGCCCCTTTCTCCCTTTTCTTCATTTCTTTTGTGTGGATCCTTTCAATTCCCAAAGTCTGTGAAGTCAGTCTCCCTAGCCTATGGGGGAAAGATGCTGTCACTCATGTGTTTGTATGAAAACCAGGTGAACTCCTCTTAGCTTACCAGCGATTCTGCTAGGCTCCTCCCAGGGACCTAGCAATAGCGGCTTACATTGCCTGTCGCCATTACCTGCCGCCAGCTTCCCCTCGCCTATATTTCATAACACCTCCTGCCCCTGTGCATATGCTCATCCAGTTTGTGTTCTGGTACATGGATTTTAGGAAAAAAATCCTTGCAGAGCCACTTTCACTTTGTTCTTTCGTGTGACACTGATACTGAACTTTGTTCATTTCTAACAGATGGTTATATTTAAAGTGCAATGGAAACTAAATAGGTAACTTCTCTTCAAATGTATCAACTTTTAAATGCCACGATCATACAGAAAGCAAACCAAGACAAAAGCTCTTTTTCTAAATCCCACAAACAGAGCCAAGGAGAAGGCTCCTGTTGCTGAGCCTGACACTTGGGGACTCACAAGGTGAAAGATATTAGACCCCAAAGAAACTCAGGACAAATGGCTAACTGTGGTCCCTACTTAACATACCAAAGCTCATTCTGACTGCCAGGCCCACCCTGCACCAAAGAACTTGGCTCAGAGTTCAGGCTCCTCTGGCAATTCTTATCCCTGTCCTTACCCCAAACCTCTCCAGCCCCTGAGCCTCACTTCCCCCCGCCCCCAGCTTCTTATTCCCATATAACTCAGCTATTTAGGTTGTGTGTACTCTTGGTTCTTCTCCCTCTCCTGGTCCCCTCCTCTTGCCCTCTCTTTCATCTTCTTCTGCCCCCTTCCCCATCCCTGCCAAGGTCCAGTCCATTCGCCATGCTCAGTCTGGACTCTCCCAGATGCCTCTAGCTTCGATGTCCCTCACACCTACAATAAAAATCCTTTCAACCATACTTTGGAGCAGTCAGATCAGAAGGAGAGAATGGCTATCATTAGTTGTCTTTGAACCTCACACGAATTTATCACTGAGACACTGATTCTCAATAAAAACAGGAATGGCATGTACCCACCCATATACACATATACACAACAGCAACAAAGAGTCCACAAAGAGATCTAAGAATGCTTAAGTTAGTATTGCAAACATGACGCATCTGTGATTTTTGCTTTATTGGTGAAACTTAAGAACATTGTATCATTATAAACAAAATTTTAGCCATTTCCCATTCCCTCTACTATTGTTTAAAACAGTAATCTGGTTCTCCTTCCCTGAAATGGACATACCTTCAAAAGCACATTTTTAATATAAGCCACAAATTGGGGCTCTCTTGATCAGATGGTTTTAATTACACACTTGTTCCTTAGAAAACTCAAGGGCCCAGAGAGATGTACTTTGCTAATGAGTGTGGGATTTCTTACAACTCCCAGGTGAGTCGCCTCACCTAGAAAGGCAGTTGTTTCAGTAGAGTAGAAATGTATGCTGAAGGTGTAGAAGAGGGAGCTGACTTGATACAGTTGTGAGCTCAAATCACCACTGTTAAACTCCAAGTGTCATCTGAGGCGCTGAAGCGGAAGGGCAATGAGATTCCTTAGTGAGAAGCAGAGACGCAGATTCTCAAAAAAAACATAAAAGTACAAAGGAAGAGCAAATAGCGCTTAGGAGGTGGTAAGTGAGCGAGGCCTTGCTTGAAGGGTCAATGGCTTAGTGTCCTGTGTCAACTACACTCTGTCTAGAGGTGCCCACTCTCTGGATGTGTCTCTGAGGGTTTTTCTCCATGAGATTACCGTTTTGAATCCCCGAATTTAAGGCAGATGGGGGAGGGGGAAGGCAGGTGTTCAGCATTGCCAGAGCTCTGTGAAGACTTGTCCAAATCACAAGGAGCAAGTAGTTGATAGCAGTCATGCCTTCTGAGGTGATTTTCCTCATAGTAAACAGGAAAGCTGTAAGAAGATAGGGCTATGTAGCTTCCTAACTGATGTCCCTTAGACTCTCCCATTGTCTCTCGGCTGTCCTGTCATGCCACCACTGGGCATGTTGAATGCTCCTTGGACGCCATGAAGAAACTACATGACAAATGTGCTGCCTTCTCTGCATGCAAAGGTGCAGCTCCGACCACATGCGTTTCAGACAACCTTCGCTTGATGTTTTCTGCATCCATTTTCATCCAGGCAGAAGGGAGCAGTTCCTACTTGGGGCACCTAACAGAGGGAGGGGACAGTTGTGACTGGTGCAAAAAGGACAAAGCCATGATTGGTGTAAACAGGGTCCTTCATTTGCATGAAGGTCTTCTGTGATTGGTGCCGGTGCCCTGATTCTGGCTGCAAGGGAAGACAGCTTTACAAAGCTGACCAGGAGACACATGTCTGTGTAGCCTCTCTGGGATGGCAACCCGAGGCACAATAAAAAAGCTTCTCCTAAGAGGCTCTGTCTTGACTGCTTCTGATAACTGACGTTAGTAGAGTGGGCTGAACTGGAAACAGAGAAAGGCAAGGTAGGAGAAGCGACATGGAGCAGCTGACAGATGGAGTCACAGAAGTGGAGCCCTGGAGAGCTGCCATGGCTTCGACAGCTACGGAAGAGGTGGAGCCACAGGGACCATGGTGACCTCGATGGTGGCCTTGACAGCTTGGCAGTGATGGTGATGGAACTGCCAGAGTGGCAACAGAGCAGCTGTAGCAGAGAAGAGGGGGAGATACAGTCAGAGCAATGGTTGCCCGAACCAACAGGGACAGTAGTTAGACACTGCAGTGGTGGCAATGACAGGAGCAGAAACACCATCAGTCTTCAGGTCTACCAGTCTTAGACTCATCAGGGCCAGGAGATGGAATAGTAGCTACTACCAAGGGCCAGGGAGTCCCCACACCTAGACCTGTACTAGTCCTGTTCCTATCAAGGACTAGTTGGTGGTTAGAATAAGAATGGCCCCTATAGGCTAGTATATTTGAGTGCTTAGTCACCAGAGTGTGGTACTAAGGAAAGGATTAGGAAGTGTGGCCTTGATGAAGTAGGTGTGGCCTTGAGGGAGGAAATGTGTCACAGGGGTGGGAGCATGGGGGGAGTGGGACTTGAGGTTTCAAAAGCTCCAGCCAGGCCCAGTGAATCCTAGGCTGGGCTGCCTGTGGATCCAGTTGTAAAACTCTCAGCCACCATGTTTGTCTGCCTGCAGCCACATTCCCTGTCATGAAGATAATGGACTAAACCTCTGAAACTGTAAGCCAGCCCCAGTGAAATGCTTTCTTTTCTTTATAAGAGTTGCCATGGTCATGGTGTCTCTTCGCAGCAATAGAACACCGATTAATACACTTCCCAAATACTAAGGGAAGAAAGGTTTATTTTGGCTGTGGTTTCAGAGGACGGAGCTCATTGTGGGGGGAGGGTGGCAGAGCATCTCTGTTCACAGTATAGTGGACCAGGAAGCAGGAGAAGAGGGAGGATGCACCGATATTACGAAGCAGTCACCCCTACCTCCTGCAGCCAGGTCCTGCTTCCCAAAGTTTTTGGAGCCTCCCAATAAATAGTGCCACCAGCCAGAGACCAAACAAGAACCCACAAGAGACATTTTGGAGTCAAACCATAATAGCCCAGGCTCTGTAACATAAGTGATAAAAACTCTGTTCACGGGCTGGTGAGATGGCTCAGCAGGTAAGAGCACTGACTGCTCTTCCATAGGTCCTGAGTTCAAATCCCAGCCACCACATGGTGGCTCACAACCACCTGTAATGAGATCTGATGCCCTCTTCTGGTGCTTCTGAAGACTGCTACAGTGTACTTATTTATAATAATAAATAAATCTTAAAAACAACAACAACAACAAAAACTTCTGTTCACCACAGGGCTAAGAATCCCAGTTCCTGAGGCCTATGGAAAATTGTGACATTAGAAGGTACCACCTGCTGCCTTCTGATGTGGAAGTTTCTGGTTGTGTCATGTGATGCAAACTCATGTGGTGTTTTGCTGAGGCAAGATCCATGGGAGGACACATGATGTTTGGAGAGAATATAAATAGGACTCAACAGATAGTGATGGGACACTTGCATAGGTAGCTGTGCAGCTCTTCCTTGGTCTCTTGTTTTCACTGATCTTCAGTTCACTGAGAGAAGCATGGCAGAGAACTCCTGGTATTCTGGCTGGTCCTGGTTGCTTCTATTGACTTGTGCCAATTTGTCAGAGGCCTGGTAGTATCTGCTGGATTGTGCCACCATTGCTGATTAGTGTTTGGTGACATTTTTGAACAGGACTGTGTTGGTATCCTGACACTACTAAACTGGACTGCTGACAAGATTGAAATTTTCCCCGAAGAACTACTTCTAAACAAGTCTACATCCTCTTGTCCTGTTTACCATCTTTTCTCCCCCTATCTTTGGACAGTGGGCTAGAAGGGGTGTGGGGGTGAAGCATTTAAGAACCTTTATTAAGGTAGGTTTTAGAAAATTTAAACCTAGTGTCTTAGTTAGGGTTTTACTGCTGTGAACAGACACCATGACCAATGCAATTCTTATAAGGATAATATTTAATTGAAGTAGGCTTACAGGTTCAGAGGTTCAGTCCATTATCATCAAGGTGGGAGCATGGCAGCATCCAGGCAGACACAGTGCAGGAGGAGCTGAGAGTTCTACATCTTCATCTGAAGGCTACTAGCAGAATACTCACTTCCAGGTAGCTAGGACTAGGGTATTAAAGCCCATACCCACAGTGACACGCCTACTCCAACAAGGCCACACCCCTGAGTAGGACCACTCCCAGGGCCAACCATATACAAACCATCACATCTAATATTATTCTCTGTGCTGCCAAAGGATAAAAAAGCTGGCGGAGACCAGCACCTAAGATATTTTCCTTGCCTGCCTACTACTTCTCTCTGGGTTGAACAAGAGGACCTGAGTCAGCTGATTGGTAGGAGACCCAGCAAAGCAAATTTCCCTCCCCAGGTTGGGCATCAGAAACTTAATAGAGCAAAAAGTGGAGAAAGGTGGGGTTTGCAGTCTCTCTTCCTGTCTTACTCTTGAACACAGTCATCATATTCCATGTACTCTATTCTCTACCCTAGATTTATATTACCAGTGTCTTTGAGGTTCCTGTCTTTGAACTCAGTTTGAGTCACACCACCAGCTGTTTTAGGCCTCTGTCTTCTAGAAAGTATATCATGAACTTCTCAGCTTCTAGCATCATGGAAGCCAGCATGATGTCAGCGAACACCCGGTCTACCATGGAATTTCCTGGGCTGGGAAAATGATTTTTTGCTGGTGTGCTTCTGATTTCTGTACGACAGTAATTATCCAGTGTTGTTGGATGTGTAGTTCTCATTTGAAGAATGGCAGAGCTGTGTGGAGAATGAATGGCGTTGATTGTGATACCGAAGCTCAAAATAGCTTGAGTAGGAAGCGTCAGTGTTTCTCAGGGAGAGCCATCTCCCAAATCCTCCACAGTGGAAAATTTCAAGTTACAGATTGTAAATGGAGGGCCATCGATATAAGGGACCTCAATGATCTATTAAGAGGTTCTTGTGGAACACAGAAGGCACACATTACTTATCTGTACTGTGCAGAGAGCAACAACTATAAGTTATTGAATGCATACAGTGTACTTGGTGCTTATGATACATGTCTGTGATGGTTTGTATATGCTTGGTCCATGGAGTGGCACTACTAGGAGGTGTGGCCTTGTTGGAGTAGGTGTGTTATTGTGAGCGTGGGCTTTAAGACCCTCATCCTAGCTGCCTGGAAGCCAGCCTGCTCCTGTTTGTTTGCCTTTGGAACGAGATGTTGAACTCTCAGCTCCTCCTGCGCCATCCATGCAATGCCATGCTCCTACCTTGATGATAATGGACTGAACCTCTGAACCTGTAAGCTAGCCCCAATTAAATGTTGTCCTATAAGAGTTGCCTTGGTCATAGTGTCTATTCACAGCAGTAAAACCCTAAGACAATGTTCTACAAGCACGATGCTCACATATAGTGCCATGAACTGAATAGCTCTACTTGCTGGTGAAACACCATCTTAAGCTAAAAATTCATCTAAGACCAGATTTCTTAGTGGAAGAAGGAATTGAGGGGCCTATCTCCAAACTGATAACTTAGCTTCTGCTCATAGATACAAAATACAACATGAACATTAAGTGGCTTATTTAAGGGCGATAGGCATTAACACATATATACCATATAACACACTCTGCATGTAGTTGGAGGTCTGTACGGAACACCTCAGCTGTCATAGAGAGAACTCCCTGAACTACAAAAACAGGATTAGGCAGAAAATATTTTTTTGACAATGATCAAAACACGTCTAGAGGATACTTACGCAAATTATAACTGCATCTCTGACTATTCAGAAGCCAATAAAAGTCCCCTATGAAGATATTTTAAACGTGTAAAACATATACCAGTACTTGTAGAAAAGCTTATATCTATTGATATTTTCAAGCCAGTAGGGATATATTTATACACATTTATACATAAATGATTGACTAATGTCAGTTCTATCTATGTGTTTGTGGGTATACCTGTTTTTCTAACACTTATTTTTATGTGTATGGGTGTTCTGTGTGCAGTGCTCATGGAGAGACCAGAAGAGGACATCAGATACCCAGGAATGGAGTCACAAGTGGTTGTGAGCCATGATATGGGTGTTGGGAAGACAATGGGAGACCTCTGGGAGAGGAGTCAGTGCCCTTAACCACTGAGGGCTCTCTCTGGCCTCTGCCATTTAAAATAGGAAAGTTTAGAATGAAGTTCATTAAAATACTAACAAGGTCACTTCTAGGTGATGGAGATATAGGTAATTTTAATTTTTTCCTATAAATTTCTTTTATTCTTCCTAATTAGTGTGTGCTCTCCTTCCAACCTCACAGTAGATCAGCTTACTGTTTCTTTTAAACAGTTTTTTTTTTTTTTTAAATAATGTCATTGCACTCTATATCTTTGGTCATTTTAAACATATCACTCCGGGATTCTGGGATTTCTATGACATGTGCGTTCCTCACTACAAGCAATTTTAAGTCACTTGGTGAGTTCCTGACAACCTCCAAGCCCACTGCCCAGCTCTCAGCCGTGCCCAACCCACGTTCCATCTTTATACATTTATCTTCTCTAGACATTTTCCAAAATAAAAATACATCATGTATGGTCTTTTTTAGCCTTGTGTTATTTTATGTCCTTTAGAAGAGGGGGTGGAGTGATGGTTTAGAGCCTCGCTGCTCTTGCAGAGGACCTGTGGTTCCCACACCCACATGGCAGCTTATCACCATCCATAACTCCAGCTCCAGGGCATCTAGAACTCTGCTTGACCTTCACAGGGACCAGGCACGCATGTGGCGTACTTATATACAATGTAAGCAACACCCATACATACAAAACAAATAAATCTGAGAAAGAATTAAACAAAAAAGACATGTAGGAGAATATTTTTTTGCCTGTTTTTTCCCCTCTTAACAACAATAATCAGTAGTGCATTTTCCTTTATTTTTGTAGTTCCTGATAACAGTCAAAACCCTTTCGGACCATGAATATAACCTGTATAGCATCAATGAGACTGAACTAAGGGGTTCCCCCACTTAATTTCTGAGATGTTGCTCCATTCTTATATTTGAATAACAATCTGTAACCATTTAGTTCTTATCATTCAGGAAGTCACTTTGGACAGACCTTTTCTTCTCACTCCATTGACAGAAATGGCAGAACCACCACTTGAATTTACCCAGCTCCAGTTCAAGGGAAGGTAGGTGGTTCTGGGCCCTGGGCCCTGGGCCCTTTGTGGCCCTCACTGTCCTGATGACTCACCGATACCTACTTCCAGGGGTGCATGGAGTCATGCACATACTCTGAATGAGCTAATAGTTGTTGGTGCTCCTTCTGGATTGTATTTAAATAACTCTGTTTGTCCTTAGAGGTAAGTCAGTGGCTCTCACATAACAAACAAAGGCCTTGCTCTTGAAAATGCTTTGCCTATGTGGGAGAGTTTTTGGAGACCTTGTCCATGGCAAGCAGCTCCTAAGTGTCCTCCTTTGCCAGTTAATATTCTTCCTCAAAATAGAATTTTCACTATTTTGTTCCATTTTTCTTTAGTGTCCCTTGCGGAGTATCGTCCCTCTGTCCCTGCCTCTCAGATTGACCTAAGGACTAAATGAGAATGCACATATAGAATGTTGCCCACTGCCTAATACCTAGTGGATTTAATAAATAACTAATATGCTTAGTTTTGTGGTTTCTCATGCCACCTTGAGCCTCTGTGTGATGACAGGCGATATACTGTCTTTTTTCCCCGTCTGGCTCCTCACCTCGAAGTATTCTCTGAGGCATTTGAAGCAAGTGTTTAGTAACCTTGAAATGTCCCAATAGCTCTGATACCTTTATAAACAAAAATATTTAGAAGACACATCTCCTTCTTCACACCATATAAGATGACACCTTTGGAACTCTTCGTGTGGTATAATATTTGTTAAGTGATATTTATGGTAAGCAATAGAGATTAACAGAATGAAGCTGGGCTGAGGGACAAGCCCTGTGCAGGGAGTTCCTGTTGAAAGCAATTGGTTGCGGGTCTGAAACCAGATCCTGTCTATTGAACATGGGGAAATGGAAATTTTTTTTCTGGAGAGATTTAAGGTCAAGGTTGTTGTATGAGAACCAACGCATCCCAGAAGGCACAGGCTGTTTACTGCTCCTCAGGTTCCCTGCCTCAGCCCTAAAAGGGCAGGGGTGTTGGGGGGTGGGAACAGTAGTGATGAACAAAGAGGGTAAAACCTTGTTCCGTCCCACCCATGCCTATTCCTAAATGTATGTCACAAATATCAAAACAGCGCTTGGTAGGAGTCCAACAGATTTAACTTGTCCCCAAATTCCTGAACAACGGTCCTTGTAATTTTTTTTTTTTTTTTTTTTTTTTGGCGGAGTATAACTGAACAACTTCTAGGCATAACGATTACAGTGAACACCTACAGGAGACAGGCAGCTGTGGCCACTCTCAGGATTGAGCCTGGGAAGAGGAAAGCTGTAGGAGAGAAGAGGGGTACCAACCAAGTTCATGGAGTGCCCAGGAACTTGGCTTCCAGACCTGAAACCCTAGTTCTGCTTGGGGCTCAGGATATCCCATTCTCAATTGCTTCTCTTTGTCAAGCTTGGGCCATAGAGCCCAAGCAAGTTCGAGGTTCAAGGCCAGTGACTTCAGTTTGCACCCCCTTATTATCCTCTGATCTCCCGGGTCCTTCTGCCTCAGATTGTGTGACCACACTGTCTCTTTCTGTCCTTCCCCCAACGCCCCTCAACCTTCAGAATCATTTACCCTTTGGGGTCCACATCAAGAGACCATGGTGTCCCCCCCCCCCCCTTCGCAAGCCTTCCCAGCCCTGCCCTCTCTCATCCCTATTTAAACGGGAGACTGTAAAGGTGAGCCAGGAGCAGCTAGCAAGTTTTGACAGCCATCGAGAAGGACTAATGGGTTTCTAAGGAAACGGAGAGGCAGCAGCCATTTTAGTGGCATTTGCCGTATGAAAAATATATAGAGTCTGACATCCCTTCCCCACGCGCACCCGGGTGGCACTGGCAGCAGAGTCTCCCTCCCCCTCCGCCCCCTCACCCCCGAGGTGAGGGTAGACGCGGGCCTGGCAGAGCGGGGCACCTGCCGCAGGTGTCGTGGGTCGCCGCTCCTGGCGGGCGGGCGGGGCGGCGGGGCTCCCACGCGGGCGCCGCAGTGCAGCGCGGGCCTCGCGCCTGGCCCGCCCCTCGGTCCCCGCCCCGCAGGCCGCGGGAGCCCGCCGGGAGGCGCGCGGGAGGTGGCCGCGGCCCGGGGCCACCGCGCGCTGCTGCCCAACATGGTCGCTGCGCACGCTGCACACTCTCCGTCCTCGGCCGAGTGGATCGCCTGCCTGGATAAAAGGTAGGTAGGGTGGGGTGCGGGGTCTGGGTCTCGGGGGGGGGGCACTCGTGGGGTGCCACCTGCGGGAGAGCATTCCACGTGCCGGGAACAGAATGCGGCGCCGTGGGGGGACAAGGTGCCAGCCTGCCCTGGTCCCCTTCCGCCCGGCTGCGACTCCACGCTCCACTCGTGGGTGGGTGGGTGGTTTCCAATGGCCTTAAGACCAGGGAGGGTGCATGCACGAGGGCTCCAGGCTGTCCAGACGCTCAGGGAGAATGTCATTTAAGTTTCTAGGAGGGCGGGGAGAAGGGGGGTATTCATGCAGGTGCGGAGTCACCTTTTTTGTTTGGGGGTGGGGGGACCAAGTGTGAGGGACTCAGTGGAGCTGTCAAGTCTTTTGCTGAAATTCACAGCCCTCTTCCCGCGGGCGCTCTCTCAAGGTCTGTGTTAGGAAGGTCACAGGGAGGCGTCTTAATCTTCTGCAGAAAAGACCCTCACTCTAAAGAGGAATTTAAACCGCAGAGACTCTGGCCAGCCAGCCTCTGACGAAGGTGAGGTGCCCTGGGTGACAACACACTGCAGTTGTTTCTTGGGCTCTATCGGTGTAATTTTCTGTTTGTCCAGATTGCAAATGTAACAGTAAACATTACACAGTATGTTCGCAATTATAGTTTATTACCCTAAGGAGAAAGGTGATGCATCTGAACTTTGAAAGAAACAAGCAAAATATCTCACAGAGTGAACTGCCTCTGAATTTCAGAGTTCAGTGCCAAAGGCCAGTGATTCATATCTTGCAGCAATCTGCATGATATCCAAATTTGCATTTGTGGGAATTATTTTGTGCTCTGCCATATTGAAAATTTTTCAATGAACAGATTTGTGACCGGATCAAACTCGAGGATCTTAAGAGTGGCCTGCTGTGCCTGTTCTACTATTATAGGCCTTTGATGAAAGATATTAACTAACTGAAAAGAACTAAATAACTCATTTGAATAACGTAATGTGATAAACAATCTTGACTTTTAGTTACTACACAGTAGCAAGAATATTTTTGGCAGGCATTACCCCATTTCTGACTAAAATGGTATGTTCTAATATTAGAGAAATTATATGCAGTAAACAGTAAGACAGTTGAAGAGATGGTTAAGTCATACAGAATTCTGTGGAAGAATTAAAGGCATATTTAAGCCGAGAGTCTGCTAATGTGATCAGTAATCTAAATTTAATACTTTAGGAAAAGTGAATTATAAGACAAGAGGTAATCAGGAGGTTGCTCTTAACCTATAAATAGTGCTTCCTCGCGAGTGATAATTTGGGGTAATAAGCAACATATTTCTCTTTGCAGAACTGCATAGCGCACAGTCAGTAATTTGCTGGGAATCCTTTAGTCAGTGAGTTCTTATGGCAAAGTCATGGAGCAGCAGCAGTGTGAGTGGAGTGGAGTGGATGTCTGTTCTTGTGCTTCCACCCGCGTGGTTGTATTATGAAGGGATTTCTAGAGCATGGTGCCACAGTTTAATGCCACCATTCATAATGGGAAAAACAAACAAATCAAAAAACCAAAAAAACAAAAAACCAAAATAAAATAAAATAAAATTTAAAAACCCACAAAACACACACACAAACCAAAATCCAAACCAAACAAAAACAAAACAAAAATAAAAGTGAACAAAACTGAAAAAAACCCACAACAAAAAGACCCTCCTCTTCCTGAGCCTCATGTTACTGAAAGGCAGGCGAGTGGACAGCTCAATAAACTGAGGACTTTTAGGCTCAGAGCTCCCACCATTTCTAAGCTTGTACTTCATCACTTTTACTTTCTGAGTTTCAAAACTGAGTGTCCCTGGCTCACCCCCAGCATAAGGGAGGAAAAGGCTTCCTAGTGCTTTAGAAGCTAGGGAGTGCCCCGTATGTGTTTTATTTCCACGGTGTGAAGACCTTCTTGTCTATTCAGTGGCCTTGATTCCAGAATTCCTCAGAAGAGTCATTTAGGAGGGGCTGTTTCATGGCTAGCCACTAGGAGAGGCCTATTTTGAAGTTGCAATTTTAAATGTAGTCTGTTAAATTTTTAAAAGAGAGAATGAAGGCTGAGAGTGGGGATGGAAGCTGTCTGGGGAACTCCCTGTGCTGCCTTCTGTCCCCGGCTCTGTGCCGGGCATCAGGGTGTAACAAATGAGAGCTGCTTCTGGGCTGGGAGGGGCTGAGGGTGTGGTGGTGGGGTAGCTAGGTAACTGCAGTCCAGTGATAGTGATAAATGCTTTAACAAGGATGTGTAAAGTGCTTTGGAAATGCAGAATCAGGCCTGGACGTAAGAGGCTGAGGGTTATTCTATTAAAAATAGAGAATAAGAAGGCCAGACCAGGCAGAGGAGCAGGATGGGCAAAGGCACACAGATACAGCAAGAGACTCACCTTTCCGCCCCACCTGGAATTCCTTTTGTGACCAAATCTAGACTACAGGAAGGGATGCTCTATTTTCTAAGTCTTTTATCATGGACATTCCCAAGTGTGCCCAAGAAAAGAAGGACCAATATAGTGAAGTGGTGTTTGGGACTATGAGGTTGGGACCACATAGCAAGGTTAGCTGAGAAAGGTAGTTCCAATGTATGCATGAGCCAAGTGACCAGGAGTCTGAACAAAGAGGAGCCCAGAGATTGGAAATAGAGGAGAGAGTCATGCACCTAGCACAGCCAGCAAAATGCCTGCCGTACAGACACCTGAGCTGCCAGCACCTGTGCAGAAAGCCTGGCATTGTAGCAAACATCTGCACACCCAGCAATGGGGAAGCACAGACAGAAGCTCATTGGCCAGCCAGTCTAGCCAAGGTGATGAACTCCACATTCAACACGGTACCCTGTCTTATAAATGGGGTTGCAAGTGATCAAGGAAGACACCCAGCATTGACTTCTGATATCCATATGTATAGCACACACACACCCACACACACTCACACACACACCCACACACACCCCACTCACACCCGCTTATATACAACCAAACTTTTTTTTTTAAAGATTCATTTACTTATCATGTATATAGCGTTCTCCCTGTATGTATGCCTACACTCTAGAAGAGGATACTAGATCTCATTACAGATGGTTGTGAGCTGTCATGTGGGTGCTGGGAATTGAACCCAGGACCTCTGGAAGAGCAGTAAGTGCCCTTAATGTCTGAGCCATCTCTCCAGCCCCTACAACCAAGCTTTAATAAAAGGAAAAGAAAGTAGAAATAGGAAAGTCTTCCTGAGTAAACACATACGTAAGGAAAATTGAAGTGAAGCATACAAAGGAGAACAGAAGCTGGGATGTGTGTGGTTGGCAAGCCTACAAAGACCCTGGTTGGGACAGAACACTCCAAACTTAACATGTAAAGAAGGAGGTCGAAGAATGTAGATGTGTAATTTAGGTCAAAGAGAGAAAATGCAAAGCATTCCATGTGTCAGCGATTTATGGTCATGGACTATGGTGGACTGAGGCGGTGTCTATAAATACTCACCAAAAAATTGGAATGACGTCAGACATTAGGATGTACAACCAATGCTGAGAAAAGTCGTAATGCGCCCACTGGGAATGCAAAGCAAGTTTGCTGCTTGCTTATGGATCTTCCATAGATTGTCCCTTGAGCTGGGATGATGAGCTAAAAGTGAAATTACATTCCTACTTTTGGGGATTTAAAATAGTAAGATAGCACTTTAAAAAAATTTGATGACCTTTATTTAATTTTAGTGAAAGGTTTTAAGTTGGCTTCTGTGGATTTAAGTGCTGTTTCTAGCTGATCACTTGCATGGTGGGTAAAGGGGCATCACCAAGTTTGTGAATCATTGCTTGCTTCAATCACAATAGAGCCGGAATCGGCAAAGTATAGCATGTAAATGCCCTGAGAATGGCTCTAAAATCCCTGGTTGGTTGGAAAATAAATAAGAAGAGTAATATTTCATGATCCATCAAGTTTATGTGAATTCAAATTTCAATGTGCATCAACAGTTTCATTGGAACACAGCCACACTTACTTGGTTACACATCGTCTGTGGCTGCTGTCACTCCAACGTGGCAAAGCTGAGTGGCTGCAAGGAGGCCTGTGGCTCAGAGCTTGGTATCTGCAGTGTGATCCTTCACAGGAAGCCCTGCCATTGCTTGCTCTTTATGAGAGGCTCCCCCAGGGAGGGATGGGGAAACTCCTTAGGCAACAGGAACTATCTTCTCTTGGTAAAGAGTGTGCTGTGTCCTTCCTTTGGTTTGGAGTTCTGTAAGGCAGTTGACTCATTTACTTTAAGACCATTGTCTCACTGGCTGAAATAGAAGCAGAAGATGAAGTCAAGGATGATGGGGTATATAAAAAAGACTGTCATCTTTTAAAGCAACTAAGGTGTTGCTTTAAACACCTTTAAACACATGCACACATATACACACATATACACATGCATGTATGTGCAACCCCCCCCCATGGTTCCTTTGCATGTGACATAGCCCCATATAGATGGTATGTTAGCTATTTTGATGTGGTTGAATGGGATTGAAAGAAATCAAGGAGTACATTTGCTAAAACCAAAATACTTTGTAGGACACATGGTGTGAGAAGATGAGTCAGAAATCAAAGAAGCACCACTCTGGAGGGATAGAGAAGATCAAAGAGGCACACAGAGGGGAACTCTGGCTCTGGGGGAGGCTGGTGTCAACCAGCCAGGACCCCAGGAATGGCTTTCCTCTGGGACTTTCTCCAGGGCTCAGGGGTAGCCTTGCACTCACTCCAGGAATCTTGACTTGTCAGCACATTGAGAATTCCTTCATGTTTCAGGGAAGGTTGTACAGACACCAGACTCTTGAGACCTTAGAGACTAGCCACATCACTAATTTGATGTTAAATCCATACCACCGGACAAGTGGACTTGCTCATCCTTTGGCTAATACAGTTGCACCAGAGGCCAGCCAGCTGAGCGGGGAATCCAGTTAAGCAGAAGCACATCTCTCGAATTTCCAATGAGGAGCTAGGCTGCCAGGAGGGCAGGCTGCTCACATCTCCAGCCTGCAGTGTATTCTTTCCCCAGAGCCTCAGAGCTGGGAATTGAATTCTAATCACAAGGTAATTCTAGGGGCTACTTGAGGACAGCTTTGCTGTCCCGACTTCTATAGATGACTACCACAAGAGCTCCCAGGGTGCACTTTGTCCACTGTAATAAGACAGGTCAGACTCCGTGGTAACTGCCTGCTCGCTTCTCATTTTCCATCCCTCGACGTTAGTCACTGCGTTTATTCATCCCTTTATCTCCAGCACCTGCCAGTGCCCTCAGTGTAGAAGGTGCTCACAGGGCCTGGGTGACGTGGCCACATACACTATCTCCTCTGGGACTAGGTGGCCTCTGCCACTCTCTGGCAAGGGTTAGCCGTGTCTACGTCTGCCCCTGCTGCTCCTTCTGGATCCTGGCTGATGCAAATTCTGGCTTTGGAGTGGGGGTGGAGAGATATTTCATGACTATTTTAACCAACTGTTTAAAAAATTCAATCTATTTTTATTGTGTAACATTATAAATACACAGAATAGTAAGATTTTCTTATCCTTCCCTCCCCCCAGAATCATTAGCTCACTGATAGCCCTGTCTTTTATGCCCATTCATTATTCATTCTCCTTTGGCCCTAGGATTGATTATCTATCTATCTATCTAACTATCTATCTATCTATCTATCTATCTATCTATCTATCTATCATCTGTCTGTCTATCATTTAGTTATTTACTTATTTAGGTGTATGTGTATGGTATGTGTGCATGCAGGTTTACATATGCTGCAGTGTGTGGGTATTGAGCTCAGGAACATTCAGGAATTCTTTCTCACCTTTAATCTTGTGGGAGCAGGTCATTTTTTCCTCCATCACATAGTGTACGACATGCTAGCTGACCCAAGATCTTCTGGGCCATTCTTTTCTCTCTGTCTTCCAGCTTGCTACAAGGGTTCTGGGATCACAGATGCATGCTACCTAATCCTGCTTATTTATGTGGGTTCTGGACGTAGGTCATCAGGCTTGTGTGCAGTATTTTACCCATTGGAGTCCCCCTACCCTCCCGTGCTCTACCCCTGGGTTATTTTGAAGCAATTCCCTCATGTAGTATTTAATCTGCAAGCATTTCAGTATATCTCTCAGAAAGGTAAGGAATCTTTATAAAGAAATGAATGCCATTAGTATACATTAAAACGTTTGATACTAGTTCCTAAATATATTCAAATATCCAAAGTTTCTTGTTTATTTCAAAACTTTCTTTTTTTCCACTTTGTATCAGCATGCAAATAATTTATGTCTAGATCCTGGGGTGTTTGTTTGCATCTGAATTTTAATTGTTTCCTTGTGGTGTTTTTTAGAGACACGTTCCTTTGATACTGGCATTTGGGTTTAGAGGTTGGTCAGATTCTGACTTGATATATTGGTGAGAGTTTCAACAGAGGAGTGGAGGTGTTCCATCAAAAGGCACACAGTGTCCATTGATCTCTTTCTGTGGTGTCTGACACCTCTCTGTGTGCAGCTTTTTAGGGGACTGCTCACTGGGGGCTCGAGACCAGGGGAACACATGCTGTGTCCATGTGGAACATATATACTGGTGCAGCCTGGTATCTAATCAGGGTTAGTGTTATGGCTCTGGTTTCTTTGGCAGAGGATTTTTAAGGAAGAAAAGCATGGCCAGCCCTGATACCCCCAGAGAGGGGATGTGAGAGATGATATGCCCAAGGACCGTTGAGCCTATGAGAAGTGCAGCTGGCCCAGCACACCCTTGACCCTGCTGTCTGTCCTTTGCCCTGAGCCTGGGAGACTGAATTTTCCATAGAAAAGAGGTACTTAAAAGAGCAAATGCAGCCTCCTGTCTTCTTTGGGCTTCCCTAGGTGGATTTTTGGCCCTTCTAGTGATGGTTAGACTAACGTTGCCTTTTGTCTGAACTCCCCTGGGTTTATCAGCTTTCGTAAGCCTTCCTTAGAGCAGCTTTGACTCCCATCCCACTCCTCCAAGCCATAGGTGATTGGTTTTGCTTCTGGCAGATTTAAAGCTACATCCTCAAGAAAGGCAAGAGAGCTTGTGTTCTATGCTGTATTTTTCCTCCCAGAGAATGAAGTCTCCGGGAGGTTCTGGTCTAAGAGGAAGAAGATGGAAATAACTGGGTGGATGGCAGACAGGGAAGCAGCTGTACACTCCAAAGAAAACAGGAGACTGGCCTTGGTGGCAGCAGCAGTCTCCAGCTGGCCATGTTGACTCAGCTGCCTCTCTGTGAAGCACGTGGGTCTCCTGCAGAAAAGCAAAATCCTCTTTTTCCTCTTCACACATGCCCTTTCTTCCATGTCTCCTGCTCTGTGAAGATTACTCACATTTTGTGCCCAAGGCACATGTCCCAGATGAGATACATTTGTCCCTCTGCCCAGGGCAGTTCCCTTGTGATGTCCTATGGACATTTTGCAGGTACACGGCCTTTACCCTCCCACTGCCACAGAAGCCAGAGAGAAAAGAAAACCAGTCGATTCTCTTCCAGGCTCTTCCTCCAGTTCAGGTGTCCTGGCCATAGTGACAAAGTGAAAGGGTGCTGAGAGATTCTAGGGTGGCTTTTGCTTTCCTGATAGACACTGGAGATATTGATACGCTGGCTGTCTAGGAGGCATGGGCCTGTGGGCAGCCATTTTGTAACTGCAAAGGTGAGACCAGGGGAAGCCCAAGGCCCAGTCCTGACTTTGCTCAGCTACTGTGTATGGTAAGGTTTTCTGTCTTGTGAAAAAAAGGACACACTAGTCCTAGAAACTACTCTTTGTAAGACTTTCTGCCATTTGCTGTCAAAACTACCTGGAATCTAACAAGCTGGTGCGTGTCAAAGTTTTTGTCTTTCTCAGTCCCCAATCCCCTCAGGTTCTCACTCTTTTCTGTTTTAGTAATGACATCACAATTCTGCATTTTCAAATCCTTGAAGCTATCTATGTCCTTAGGGACATCTACACAGTCTCCGATTCTTCCCTTTGCCTTTCTATTCTCCTGTTTTCTTTCAGGGCCTTATCCTTGGGTTCCTCATCATTTCCAGCCTCCAAGTTGGAAATGTTACACTGTCAGATCAGCTTTGTTTTAGAATTAACCAGGTATGGATTCAAATGCCATCCGTCCCATTCACTAACAGTGTGAATCAAGCTGTTACATTTTCTGAACCTCTGCTCTTGAATATTTGAATAAAGTTCCCGATACTTAGAATGACAACTCTGTTGAGAATCGTTGGGGAATACGAATGCAGCTGAATGGTCACCTCTAAATTGTGAAGGTGTAGTGCAGGTGTCAAGTGTTGGGGGGACCATAGTGTATAGGTTCAGATATCCTGTTTGATTTTATATATATAGTTGCTGTATAATTCTTTTAAGAGACCACCATGTCTATAAAGAACAGTAGCTTTGCTTATTTGTTTTAATTATTTTTGCCTTTTGTTATTTTTCTTGCCTAACATCACTAGCTAGGACTTCTAGGACAAGGTTTTAAGAAGAGAGGCGAAGATGGACAAGCATCTTTGAGTTCTTTTACAGGAAAGACTTACGTTTTGCCTTGGATTTTAAGTGTAAGTCTCTTCCCTCCATTTCCTTTCTCTGATTGCTTTTATTTTAAAAGCAAATCTAATCTTAAATTAAGATGGCCATGTGAATTTTTGTTTCTCTTTCTCAAAAAAACTTTTTTTTTTGTTTCTCCTAGAAATGTAAAGAATTTACCTTGAGTGATTTTCTCTTCATCTTCTTCCTCCTCCCTCTCCTCTCCCCCCTCTCCTCCTTCTTCAAACACAATCCTGATGTCACCTAGGCTGTCCTGGAACTGCAGGCAGCTTCCACAGTCATCCTCCTGCCTCAACCTCCTGAGTACTGGGATCACATATTGAACCACCACACTTGGTTTGATGATAATCCAACTTTTCCTATTTGAAATACTACTTTGTCATGTTATATTATCATCTTGATATTTTGGTCTATCAATGAGGGATGTAAGCTGGCAACTTTGTAATTTTTTTTTTTTTTTTTTTTAGGTTTTAGTATCATGATTCTTCTGGTGTCTTGGTTTCCTTCTATTTTATTTTTGATTTCCCCTCTAATTTTAATAGAAGTGATCAAAGATTGATGTTTAAAAATATGTATCATTTGGTTCAGGTGTTTTGTTTTGTTTTTTCAAGACAGGGTTTCTCCCAAGTGCTGGGATGAAAGGCACGAGCCACATGTCTAGTCTGTAGAAAGGCTTTTAATGACAGATTTAATATTTTTAATAGAGAAAGAACTACTCAGATTTTTATTTCTTCTGGTCGTATTTCAGGAGTTCACTTATTATTTCATCTAAGTTATCAGATGTATTGGCATAGCACTTCTGAGTTACCCTCCTGTCACCTTCTGAGATTGTTTTAGTTTCTGTGACTAAATACCTGAGAAGAAGCAACATATGAGAGAAGAATTATTTTGGCTCACAGTTAAGAGGTTAAGTCCATGTAGCAGGGCTGCAAGGTAGCTGGTGAGATCGAATCCTCAGTCGAGAAGGAGAGAAACAAATGCTGGCTGCTCTTTTTTCCTTTTCATTGGGTCTAGCACCATCAAAATGTGGTAAGACCCATGTTCAAGGTGTGTCTTGCCTCCTCTGTTGAGTCTCCCTGGAAACACCCTCACAGGCATAGCTAGAGGTGTGTCATTGTTAGCAAAATGTCTACTCATGGAAACACCCTCACAGGCATAGCTAGAGGTGTGTCATCGTTAGCAAAATGTCTACTCAGGTCCTTTTGGCCATTTTTAGCCCATTTTGTTTTGCTTTCTTTTTTTCTTTTTGCCATTGAGTTTTATGAAGTCATATCTTATGGATGTTAGGTTCTTACCAGATATATAGTTTGCAAACATTTTCTATTCTGAGGGGGTATTTTTAGTTTATTGATTTTTGTTTTGTTTTTGTTTTCCAAGACAGGGTTTCTCTGTGTAGCTCTGGCTGTCCCAGAACTCACTCTGTAGACCAGGCTGGCCTCAAAATCAGAAATCTGCCTGCCTCTGCCTCTCAAGTGCTGGGATTAAAGACGTGTGCCACCACTGCCCGGCTTTATTTTATTGATTACTTGAGAATCTCACATCATGCACCCTGACTGCACTCACTTCTCATTCTTCTCATGTCAGCCCCCACCTCCCACTTCCTTGTGAGTACCACCCCCCAATTAAAAATGTCCATCTTGTGTTGTCTATATACACACTGGAGCATGGTCAAACTCCTAGTGGCCTCGAATGGGAGAATGAGTCTTTCTCTGCCTGCATCCACACCAGAAGTCATCAACTAGGAGAGCCATGAGGCATCCTCCCATGAGGGGCGGGGCCAGCTCTCCTGTGCCCACATCATCATCAGTGCCAACTCGAGGCTGCCAGTGAGGGATGGGGCCAGTTCTCCTGTGACAAACCATGTGGTAGCCTTTTTACTGTACTGATTGCTTCTTTGCTAGGAAGTCCCTGGATATATGTCTGTCTGTCTATCTATCTATCTATCTATCTATCTATCTATCTATCTATCCCTCTATCTATCTATTTATCATCTGTCTATTGGTTTCATTATATATTTAGAGATATTTTAAAAATATTTTTTAAAAATTTTGTTTTGAGATTATAATATAATTACAAAATTTACCTCTTTCCTTTCCTCCCTCCAAGTCCTCCCACATACCCTTCCTGGCTCGCTTTCAAATTCACAGCCTTTTTTCCCCTCCCTGCTAACTGTTGTTATAGGCATATATGCATATATTCCTAAATCTGTATATGTTACTTGTATATATGCTTTCAGGGTTGGCCATTTGGTATTAAATAACCAGTTGGTGTGCTCTTTCCTGGGGAAGACGATTTCTCCTGCTATTACACAATTACTTATTGAACACACAGTAAGATTGGGTGCTTGAATCTTGTATGCTGTCTCCATCAGCTCTTTAAACACATTTGTGATGGAAGAGAGCTCTGCCTTCAGTGTCCCTTGCCATTTCTTTCTCACCCCTCTGCTTGAACCCTTCTCCCGCCTCATGCCTGCTCCCACCTTCCCAGACCAAAGACAGTGCAGGAAAAGATCAAACTTAGCAATTTCCTTCCACTCTTCCTTCCCACTCTCCATGACTATATACACTTTGGCCTCTATATGCCAGACATTCTTGTGGAATTCCCATCAGTGACAAAACCAAAGCCCTTGACTTTGTGAACTGAAATACCAGATGAAAAGATACTCTTGGTCAGCCTCAGGACATGGCTGAGTAACTGACGCTGTGCTGGATCCTCTTCCAGCTAGCATGGAATATGGTAGCAAACAGGAGCCAGTTACCTGTGAGACATGGCAAGGGTTTACAGGTAAGAGTGTACAGAGCAGGGGCACAGAGTAGACAGGTGCCGGCATCTATACTGTCATGCCTATCAGCGACAAGAGCCATGACGGAAGGAAAGCAGAGACAGAGGAGATCTAGAGGCATTGTTATTTGAAAGCAGATGGCCAGAAAGGTCTTTGTATTGACATAATGTTTCATTTAAAACCTTGAATGAACTGTGAGTTTCTTGAATTGAATTTAAATCCAGGCTGTACCCAAATGGATGGATGAGACATTTTAGAGAGCACAGTTGGATGGGTGCCTATGGTGAAGGTACGGGTGGAATAAATGTGGTAACATCCTTTGGTTTGGTGACAAGATCTGACTTTGAAAAAAAATTCCATATTTTAACACTTTTGTTGCTGTAATAGATGATAGTAATTTCATAAAATGGATAAATAAAGGCTTTTAGAATCCTTGATTATCTTTTAAAAATGACATTTGTTTATTTATTGTGTGAGTGTGTATACATGTGTGTATGTGTATGTGTGTGTATGTGGGGTACATATGTGTGTCATAGCCCATGAGTGGACATCAAAGGACAATGATGGGAATCAGTTCTTTCCTACCTTGTGGGCACAGGAGGTCATCAGGCATGATGATATGTGCTTTTGCCTATAGAGCCATTTAGTCAGTCCTGGATTATCTTTTAAATACTATTTATTCAAAAGTATATAAAAAAATAAGACTAGAGAGGTGGCTCACAGATCAAGAACACTTTTTGATCTCACAGAGGATATGGTAATTTGAGTGACAATGCCTCCATAGGCTCATGTGTTTGAATGCTTGGTTACCAAGTGGACCTTTCTGAGAAGGATTAGGAGGTGTGGCCTTGTTGGAGTAGGCGTGGCCTTGTTGGAGTAGGCATGACCTTGTTGGAGAAGATGTATTACTGGGAGTGGGCTTTGGGACTTCAACCCCAGTCTCTCTCTCTGCCTGACGCCTGCTGATTAGGATGTGAAGCCCTCAGGTACTGCTCTGGCTCCATGCCTGTCTGTTTCCCACCTGCTAAGATGATCATGGATGAACCCTCTAATAAAATTGTAAGCAAGCCTCCAAAGAGTTGCCTTGGTCATGGTGTCTCTTCACAGCAATACAGCACTTAAGACAGATGACCGCAATTTGGTTACAAGCATCTACATTGAGACTCAAATGTAGATTTGAGTCCACCCACAGCTCCAGTTTTAGGGAAGTCTGATGCTCTCTTTTGACCTACATACACACCAGGCATGCACATGATAGATATACATACACACATGCAAGCAAAATGCACATTAAAGAAAAAATGTTTTCTAAAGATATAAAAAGTATACAATTCATTTTAGTTTTTAACCCTTGCTTTTCTCCCTCTTTCCTTCTTTTCCCCACTTCTCTCTCCTCCCTTTATGACTTTAAACAGGATCTGAAGTCCACCCCGGACTTGAATTCACACCCGTAATCTCAGCCTCCTGATTGCTGGGATTATAGGAGTGCACTCTACCACCATGCTTAGTGTTTTCCAGTATAATAATTGGTTTGGTTTTTTTTTTTTTCCAGGAAAAAGAAATCTGTCTTTAGAGAGCAGCTGACCATTATTAAGGCAGAAGAGGCAGGGGTGTGAGCGTGCCTTGACCTTGGCTATGAAGCCAAACCCTGTCCTTGCCCTTCCTTAAGGATGGCTTTCAGGTTTGTGTTCACCCGGCTTAGTTTTATCAGGGGTGAACTCAGTGCCTGTGGGGAGCCACTGAGGCCAAAGTCCTAGAAGGAAATGGCCCAGAAACCCTGCCAGTTTCCTGTTTGAAGGGTTTGTTGGCTGGCTTGAACATTTTTTCCTGTCATTATCATTTGCCTTTTCAGAACATTTGTGTGTGTGTATGTGTGTGCGTGTGTGTGTGTGTGTGTGTGTGTGTGTATGTGTGTGTGTTGGGTTCTTATCATGGTTTCCTCGTCATGATTCAGCAATATGTTTTGCTTTCTTATGTCAAAACTTGAAGCTCACTTGAGAAGAGAGTCTTTTATGCTGATGTTAGGGTGGCTGCCTACACCAGACTTCCCTGATGGTTTTTGATAACCCAAGTCGTGGAGCTGGGATTATCTGGCTTCTGACCTGGCTTTAAATTTTCTTTGTCTAAGATACTTTAAAAACTTACATCAGGAATCCCATGTGGATATCCAGATTATTAGAGCACAGTTAGGGAGTCCTCTCTTGCTACAACAGGGCGCCATTACCGATGGCAGCTTTATACACAAAGCAGATCTCCCGGCCCAGCCAGGCTGGGAACCCCACTGGCTCAGTGTGAATGGAGCATGTGTTCCTGTGTTCGCTCATCTGCAGCTGCCGTAGCTGCACAATATCATAAGCTTGCAAATACACCTTATCTTCCCCTCAATTGAATCTGATGCTATCTCGACCACTTTGCTTCCTACCTTTTCAGATGTGCTTGGATATTTATCTTAACTTCAGCGGTGCGTTTTACAATTCAACATTCAACAGGTTCTGAATGTCAAAGTAAATTTAATTTTTAACTCCCTGTGGGTTTGGAGGACTACTATATGGCTTGTTGCTCTTATCAGAAGTTCCAGTCTCAGGAGAAATGGGCAAGCAAACAATGCCTCAGTTAAGTAAGTAGAACTCAGAAGTGGGGACTAGTTAACTCAGCTGTTGCTTTGGTTACCTAAAAGATAATAAAATCGAAATAATTTAAATATATACATATATTAGTCATCATCCTTAGGAAATACATACAGCCATCATTGAGAAGAGAGCGAAGAATGGCAGTAAAAAAAATAACAAGAATGTGAAGTAATTGCCTAAATAGTGAGGTTTTCTTGATTTCTTCATTATAGTTGAACTTGATTTTATGGTATTTGCTTACCTACTATTGGTTTTTCAATCTGCCACAGACAAATTCTACCATAAAATGCCCCTATGAATAGAAAAGTAGTGTTTAAATCTATTTCTTTTTGGTCAGGACCAGCGGCACATAAGGCTGATTTCACGTGCTGTGTTCTGTTTATTTACATCATTACTCAGGGGAGACTTCCCTGATGTGAGTTTATCTCAAGGCAATAATCTTGAAGGAATTAAAAGAAGATCTGAAAATATTAAAGATGGGCAGACAGGGAATTATGGAAGAGGAAAACTTTGTAAAGTTTTTTAATTCCTTGTTTCTAGATATAAGAAATGTAGCTGGGCAGCAGTACCGTGGAAATGCCTACCTGTGACCCAGTTACCAGCTTGTCATCCTCCTTCCTTGGGTTAGGAGTCTTGGGCGGGGCACAGGTCTGTACAGTACTCCTCTCTCTTCTCCCTTATTTCTGATATTATTACCAAGTAACATGTAATAACATCTTTATCCTTCCCTGATTGGAAAAAAAAAAACCCCAAAACATTGGCTTTAAAAAGTTATAGGCTATAATTGAAACTACCTTTTAATTGGGGCCAAATAAAGAAATTGTCGAAACCTTATCAACCAGAGATAGCGGGTCATAGGTTCCACTGCACTTCTTGCAGTGTCTTTGATCTGAGTGTGTTTTACCATATTTTAGCCCAGATTCAGCGACTTCATGACCTTTAAGTGAACATCATAGAACACCTCCATGTAAAAGAACTGGCTTATCTAACCTGCCCTTTCCCCCAAATAATGCCATGGACACCTTTATATTTATTGATAAGCATCAGACACTATAGCTGGGCAGATACTCATCTATTCTAACCTGATTATGCTGGCCTGGGCCACTTCACAGCCACATGGAATTACCTATCATCTTGGTTTCTTGATGGCACCTGTTCAGTCACATCCTCTTGGCAACTCCCTGGCCCACCTGAGACCCTCTCTTTTTCTCTCAGGGCACTGATGTCCTGCCTTATCCTCTCCTGCCCAGCTAAAGGCTGATCAGCTCGTTACTGACAGTCAGAAGACAATGGAGAACAATGAATCAGGAAATGCTTCAGAATAGTGACACTATCAAGTCCAGACTGCAACCAGATTGAATTGCAACAGAAATCAGCAATTTAATACACAGCGCACAAAAACATCCCCCAACACATACAGGATGATCATTTCCTAGGTGATTGTTATTTTTTTTTTTAAACTTTTTTTGGTTCTTTGTGAATTTCACAACATGGACCCAATCCCACTTATCTCCCTCTCCCCTCATACCCATCCTCTACCCTTGCAACTTCCCCTGCAACAGAGAAAAAAAAATCTCACTGTGGAAGTTGCAGTGTGTCACAGGTGTCCCACAGTATGCCTTTTTGTCCATACATTTTATTCATAAATGGCCAATGACTCGTTGGTCTGGTATGCAGCCTCTGTCTTCTGCTACTTCGTCAATACTGGATCGTCACTGTGATTCCTCTTGGATATCCTGTTGTTGCCCTGTGTCATGGACATCCAGTAATTTTGGATCTATAGGACCAGCCCCTTTTGTGCACTCCAGCAGTTCATCAATGAATGGGGTGGATGTTGAGATGGGCCAGTTCAATACCCTGGATCTGGGCCTGAGAGCTCTCTAAGCTGGTCATCTCTCTGGCTTTCCCATGCTCACACCCTCGGGATCAGCTCACCTGTACCCCTACAACCCGGGTCAGCTCTACTGTGCTGCCCAGGTAAGGTGCAGGGCCCTCTCTCCTGTCTGTTGCAGCAGGTCACTGACACAGAGTGTCTGGGGTCATCTCAGGAGAGCTAGGCCCTGCTTGTGCATTACGGCACCAGGTGTCTGCCCACCTCAGCCTGTGTGGTACCAGACCGGTGGTCACCTCAGGCTAGCTCCCTGTCTAGGCACCATGGTCCTAGTCTAGTGGTTGTCTCTGGCTTGCTATTCATCTGGGCCCATCCGAGTGGTGCCATGTGAGGGTCATCTGTCTCAGGCTCACTCCTGCCCAGGACCCGTGGTCCCTAGCAGGGTTCTTCTAGTCTCCAGCTCACTCCCCACCCTGTCAGCCCATCAAGGCCTGTGCATTAGACTGGTGGTCATCTCAGACTAGCTCCTTGTCCAGACACCCTAGTGCTGGACTGGTGGTTGTCTGAGGCTTGCTTTTTTTTTTGTTTTTTTGAGACAGGGTTTTTCTGTATAGCCCTGGCTATCCTGGAACTCACTCTGTAGACCAGGCTGGCCTCGAACTCAGAAGTCTGCCTGCCTCTGCCTCCTGAGTGCTGGGATTAAAGGCATGTATCACCACACCCAGCTTAATTTTTAAAAGAAATTTATTTATTTATTTATTTATTTATTTATTTATTTATTTAATGTATGAGTGCTCTATCTGCATGTATACCTGCATACCAGAAGAGGGCATCAGAACTCATTATAGATTGTTGTGAGCCACCATGTGGTTGCTAGGAATTGAACTCATAGCTTCTGGAAGAGGAGACAGTTATTCTGAATTATCTTTCCAACCCCCCCTCCCCAGCTTAATGTTTTTATAATTTTTTTTATTGGCTGAAATCATATGGCTTATATGGGCTGAGCTTTTTTCTCCCTTTTTTTATATCCCTTCAGGACACCACAAATGCTGTGGTTGGCAGAATGATAGCCTATGTCAAGTCTTAGCCTTCACAATTATCTTTCCACATGACTGAATCCCAGGAGCCCTGTAGGAGCCATTTCAAATGTTTGCTGTACTCAGATGTTCCTTGTTGATTGTTTCTAGTCTCCCCTCCTGCTTGGACACCTTAGGTTGACATTTCCGTCTGTCTTCTACCTCTCTTGTTGACCATCCTCTCTACTAAGAAGAACAAAGCAGATATCTGTAACCAAGGTTTTTTCCTCAGGCTCTGAGCCTGAATTCTAATAGCCTCACACTGAACACCATTTATAACTGTTTGTGCTTTTACTAAGCCTGCCCCAGCTTCCGAATAAGGACAGAGACTTATTTTTATTTACAATGCTATAAGCTAGGCTTGTTCCCATTAGCTTGTTTATACTGTTCTGTGTTTGCTACAAGGCTAGTTACCTGCCCTCAGTTTCATATTTCCAACTTCTTCTAAGTCTGCGGGTGGGGGGTGAGAATCTTCCTGAGTCTGACTCTGTCCCAGAGTTCCCCTCTATCTGCTGGATGTCCCACCTTCTAATCCTGCCTCAGCTTATTGGCCATCAGATTTTTATTGACAGGTGATGCTTCCACACAGTACACAAGAGATTCTCTCTACAGCTACCCTGGGACTCACCTCTGAAGTGGACTGAAGAAGGCAGGGCCAGCCTATCTTGCATCTGTTTGTTTAGAGCCCCATTGTTCTAAATGTCTTAGCCATTAACAAAGGAATCTGAGCTAACGTGTTGAGAAGTGTAATGTGCCATCTCTATCAGAAATAATTGTATTTCTAATAAAGAATTTCTCTAGACGTGGAATCCTTATCTCAAAGACAATCAAGGTAAGGCACAGGAGGAGCCTGGTAGCCCTTCCAAGTCTCACCTTGTGGATGTTGTTGGTGTAACCCTGGGCCCACTGCTGATGCGTCCTCTTAGACACACCCCTATAAGCGTAGTTAAGAATTTTTGGGCTTTGTTCTAGATCATAAAAATGTCAGACGTAGAGTTCTGAAAACCCTCCCTGAATGTAAAGGTTGATCAGCGTATGCTCTGCCTTGTATTATAAGATCATTTTGTACATTCAAGAAGCTGAAGGCTTTACAACGTGGTTATTTGCAGTCTTCAGTTACACTGTACAGAAGTTAATTTCAAAAACATTTATCTCCTAAATCACCAACATTTAGCATTAACTAATGAATCTAGTAGAAATACTTAAATGATATTTCTTATGACTTTTTCCAACGTGTATGGAGTATTATTTTTCTCTTTCTACCTCATGTTCAGTATCTCAGTTGACACCCACTCTCTTGACTCTAAGTGTCTTGAGGGACAATATCATGACCGTGAAGGGTGTGGATTATCTGTTGTGGTACCAGATGCCCCCAAAATTTACATTTATTTTTAGTTTGCCTACTTACATTTTGTTTCTGTTTTTATGCTGCGAAAGGCTGCTGCCCTTTAGCTTCTGTCTTGTCTACTCTCGTAGAAACAGAACAGCTTGCTTCTAATCCTTTGGATTTACAGCCCAGGTAACTGAGTGTAACAGGACTGTGTGCGTAATGCCAGCATGTGTATTAGCTTCCCCTGAGTATTTCTCTCTCCTCACAGTAAAACATATGAATTTCAGAGTTTCAACTTTTGGATTATTGATCTTAGTTCTACAACCTTTAATTTTATTTACTATGCAATCATACTTGAGTCATTTTTAGTTTTTATTTATAATTTTAAGTTATGAACTGAATTTCCATATAAATATTCTTTGGTTGATGCATTTCTTCCAATGAGATGAATTCTTACACCCAACCTATATTTGTTTTGTGCATGGGGGACATCTTCTAAGTCATTTGGGTTTATCAGTGCACAAAGAAAGATGCTCTTGCTTTCAGAGAGCTTATTTTCCTCACAGAGAAAGTAGACAATGGTCAATAAGCTTAATGACATTATGAATTAGTATTTATGTTAAACATGATATGTATTATGGAAGAAACAAAACGAAACAAAACACCCAGTGTGGATCGCGTGCTTTGCTGATCTTTGCTTCCCTGAGAGAGACACAGCAGAGAACTTCTCCTGGCATTCCTGTTGGCCTTGGTCCCTCCTGCTGACTCGTGATGAGACCGAGGCCTGGCTGTCTCTGCTAGGAAGTGCCACCACTACTGAGCCCTGTTTGCTATCCTGACTCTACTGAACTAGACTATTGGTGTATCCATAAATGTTTGTGAGTGGACGGAACTGCTGCTGCTGACCCGTGAACTAAACTGCCAGTGAGTTTCCAGACACCACAGATAGCAATTAATCCAAAAAATTTTTCTAAACAGGTCTACTTCCCCTGTATCCTTTCTTTCCCACTACCTCTGGTGAGTAGTAGGCTAAAAGGAAGGTTAAAGCACTTAAGAACCATCAATAAAAATAAGATTTAAAAAAATTAAAGTTATACCCAGTAAGAGATAGGAATGCTAGTGAGGGTGGTGGAGATTGTAATATTAGTGTGGTTCCGATAGGGTTCATCTGGAAGGTGTTTCTGTAAAAGGCAGAGATTTGAGCTAAGCATAAGTTTATGGTAAGAATTTTCAACAATAGGACTAGCCAGGGTGAAGACTCTGGTAAGGGTACGTAGACTGCTCCAGGACCAGCTAGAAACTGGATGTCTTAGTCAATGTTCTGTTGCTATGAAGAGACATCATGACCACAGCAACTCTTATAAAGGGAAACATTTAATTAGGGCTGGCTTATAGTTCAATGGTAGAGAGAGTCTTTTGTCATCATGGCAGGAAGCATGAGGCATGCAGGCAGACATGGTGCTAGAGAAGTAGCTTGAGAGTTCTATATCTGGATCCATAGGCATCAGGGAGGGAAAGAGAGAGAGAGAGAGAGAGAGAGAGAGACTCGGCCCGGCTTGAACATTTGAAGCCTCAGGGCCTACCTCCAGTGACATACACATCCTTTCTTCTAACAAGGCCACACCTACTCCAACAAGGCCACACCTCCTAAGCCCTGTCAAGAGCCACCACTCCCTAATGAGCATGCATTCAAATATATGATCTTATATTCAAATATATGATCTTCACACCACCACACTGGGGCTAGTACATGTAGGAAGGGGTAGAAGTCACACTGAGAAACAAGCAGCCACGTAGAGGCTCTTACACAGACCTCAGTTTTTACTCTGTGTTTGAGAGGAGGATGGTGTGACTTACATTTCTATTATTGTTATTATTTTAGCTTTAAAAATATTATATTTGCATGTATGTGTATGTGTGTATGTGTGTGTGTGTGTGTGTGTGTGTGTGTGTGTGTGTGTGTGTGTGTGTGTGTGCTAAGAGACACTCTCAGGAGCTACAAGAACTTGTGAGCTGCCTATTATGTGTTCGGGGATCCAAATTCTAGTCTGCTGCTAGAGCAGTAAGCATTCTGAACCACTGGGTTGTTTTTTAACCCCCTTGGCTTACAGCTTAAAGTATCACTGTGATTATAATACTGAGAAAGCCGTGGGGAGCAGGACCATACAGGCAGAAGAGAGACCTAATAGGAAGCTGTCTGCAGTTAGCAGATGAAAGATGAAGGTAGCTTGGCTCAGGAGGCAGCAGGGAAAATGTGGAAATCACCGGGACACATGCTGGGTAGGTTCTGCCCATGAGTTCAAAGTAGGACTGTCTAGTGCTGTGTTCTTCAAGGCTTGTGTTCTGGAACCCTGACTAGGGATGTTGAGGGGTTGGAGAAAAAACAGACACAGATATACATAGAGTAAACTGGGCTCCACTGGAGTCTGCTACAGGTCCCAACCCAGAACCTGTGTGTTTAATAGGAACACAGGGGGAAGGGTTAGCTAGTCTCTGTAGGTGAGCAGTCTCAGGCTCTCATCTTGTTCTTTTAGCTTTTGAGACAGGCTTTCTGTGTGCAGCTCTGGCTGTTCTGGAACTGGCTCTATAAGATCAGGCTAGCCTCGAGAATTTTACCTCTTCACTGCTGGGATTAAAGGTGTGTGCCATCATCTTCAGCACACAGGCTGTAAACATCTGGAGGAAGCTGCCATTGCTAGTCTTTCTATGCACGAACCAATTGTCCATAAGCACTCAGATTCCCTGGGAGAGCTTTCACATCCCTCTGAGCCTCACCTAGGGAAGGCTTTGCCACTTTCATGAGCTGAGGCTTTGGAGTCTTCCACATGGCTTTGCTCATGTCAATACAACACCTCCATTCAGGAGTTTACTCACTCAGCACTTCCTCTGTCCCCGACAACGTTGGGACGAGGTCAAGAATAAGCCCAAAGATTTTAGATGAGTTGTGGGCCCATCTGTTATGTTGGAGAAGGGAGAGTTCAAATGTGGACTTACTGAATTTGCCATAAACATTCTACTGGTCATGTTGGACAGGAGATTGAACACATGGCTGTGAAGTTTGGGAGACAGCTCTAAGCTACAGATAGAAATTTAGAGATCATTAATATGTAGACAATATTTAGAGCCGTAAAATTGATTACCAAAGAAGCCTTGGTAATATAAAAAGAACATCTTAGAGGAAGGGACATAACTAACAGAGGAGCTACGTGGGAGGAATTTAGAGAAGGAGACAAAGGAGTGTGGAAGGAGCTTTGGAAGGCAAGAAAGGTGTTTTGAGATACCTAGATACACTGTGTCATCTTGACTAAACATCCAAGAAAAATGAGAATCTAGAAAGCTTAATGTCAGGTTTGCATTTGAAAGTTTTGCGTCTTACAGTCTCTTCCCAGCATGCTTTGCTGTCAAGCTGATCAACAACTGTCAGGTCAAGGCTGGGGATGTGGGGATACTGGTAGTGCTATAATCAAAGCCACAAGACTTATACCCCAAGCACAGGACAGATGTCCAGCTGATGGGGTTGGCTGCCACTGAGGCCATTCTGTTAGAGCATAGTACAGGGGCAGTCAAGTCAGGAAGATGAAAATTGAGACAGGGAGGTGCTGAGAAGAGTACGGATAATGTCGCTGCCATTGTGAGATCTTAGAGTGATGGTTCTCTGTAACAGATGGGGAAGAGAACGGAGAATCAACATCCCCGAGACAAATACTGAACATCAAGGAAGCAAGCCACCGCAGCTGAGGCACGCAGGCTGCTGCGAAACGCAGAAGTGATATTATCAATAAAGCCAGAGTTGGCATGTCACGAACAAATAAACAACATATGGCTCATTGGTTGCCACATCCCACTATATCCACTCGGGAGACAGTGTGCCTCTGTAGTTTCCAGTCCTTGAATACGTGCTTCTGGTACATATGGAGGCTGTGAAATTATACCTACCCAATTTACCTGAGAAAAATTGCTACCATAAAACAACCATGGATTTCTGGCGTGGATAAGATGAGTGGTTGCAAGTCTCTATTCCTTCTCTGAAGTCCGCCTGTGAGCTCCAATGTTATGTATTATGTATAAAAAAATAGAAAAAACGATTCTAGCAGGGGAGAGAATGACACAGTGGTGAGATGGTGAGTCCTCTGAGGCTCCTCCTCCCTCTCTTCCCCCTCTTCCTCCTTCTCTTCCTCCCCCTCTTCCTCCTCTTCCTCCTCCTCTTCCTCTTCCTCCCCCTCTTCCTCCTCTTCCTCCCCCTCTTCCTCCTCTTCCTCCTCCTCTTCCTCCCCCTCTTCCTCCTCTTCCTCCTCTTCCTCCTCTTCCTCCTCCTCTTCCTCTTCTTCCTCTTCTTCCTCCTCCTCCTTCTCCTCCTCCTCCTTCTCCTCCCCCTCTTCCTCCTCCTCTTCCTCCTCCTTCTTCTTCTTTTTCTTCTTCTTCTTCTTCTTCTTCTTCTTCTTCTTCTTCTTCTTCTTCTTCTTCTTCTTCTTCTTCTTCTTCTTCTTCTTCTTCCTCTTCTTTGCCACATACATATCCCTGGGTGGTGTTGAAATACACAGTGACCCAGAAACATTAAAAAACAAAAACCAACAAAAATCCCTTACAAAACATTATCCTAAGAAAAACCTGTTTCCCTGTAGTCATAGGACACAGAGAAGAGACAGCCTAATAAAACACAAAACTTCTAGACAATAATGGTTGCTCTCTTTTAGTCAAACTCTATAAAACCACAGGTCTACTTTCAAGCCTGTTATCACAGACCGAGGGCAGAGATTAATTTCTTCTTCTCTTTGTGGTTGCAATGAGGCTGAACTGTAAGCTTCCAATAAACTCCTTCCTCAATAAGTTGCCTTGGTTATGGTGTCATGTCACAGCAATAGAAAGGTTATATTAACAATTATTAATGGCTGGAATCACAGAAGTATATGAAGAGGCCTCTGTCTGGGGATGGTGCTCCACTAGACATAGAAGACATTGAAGGAGAGTTGAACAACAGTGAATATACACACATGGTGAATAGTGGGTCTATTCTCCTGCCTTTAGGCTTTTCAGTACTCCTACTATGTGTTTGACCTGTATTACTGTATTTCTGAACCAAAGTTATAGAAAAGAATGGTGGTGGAATGGGGAATGAGCATCTTTGCATGTTCATAGACCCACTGCTTGAGCTGGTATGTAGATCCAGGAGACGTCAGGGATGGACAATGACAAAAAAAATTGGTTCTGCATCCAAGGGGCTCCTGCTGTGAGTGACTGTGGGAACCACAAATAGGACCACAGAAGCCAGTTATGTGAGAGTTGCTTCTTGAATGCAGCATGGTAGTCTAGTTATTAAATAAGGCAAGTTGTGACTTATCCTTTTGAAATCCAGATCCCCCAGGTGAGACCCTGGTATGATGTGAATGCCAAAGTAAATCTTGTTCTCTGTTGATGAGCCAGTCAATAATCAGAAGGCGGAGAGGGAAGGAGAGGCATATGTGTTCAGTTATTCTTATTTCATCTTGAGAAGTCCCTATTCAGCCATTAGAATATGGTGTATAGCGGTAAATAGATTAGAAAAGTATGACTGCAAATTTTTTCTTTTTAGGTTTATTCATTTTATTGTATGTGTATAGTGTTTTGCCTGCATCTATCTATGTGTATGTTCTCAGAGTGTGTCTGGTACCCTGAGATACCTGGAGAAGGTGTGGATTCATCTGAAACTGGAGTTATAGATAGTTATGAGCCCCCATGGAGGTTCTGGGAAATGAACCTGGGTCTTCTGTAAGAGCAGCATGTGCTGCTAACCACTGAGCTTCCAGTCCCTAACATGCAAATTTCTGTTGCTATAATTTAGAAACTTAGGAGGAGGAAGAGTTAAAAGTTGAATATCCTATTAAAATTTGAAGATTATTAGTAAACAGTTTAATACACATATATTTCAGCATGGGCAGTCAGAGATGACAGGTAAGAGAAAAATGAACAGGAGCAGGCATCTCAACAGAGTTGAGTTTAACTGTTCCAACATTGTTTTAGCTCTGGGGTCTACTGTTCTAGTTTAAGTTACTAAAATATTGTCTAGTTTGCCTCTTAATGTGCGTATATATGAACAAGTGTGGCAGCACTCTTTCGTGTGGAGACCCGAGGACAACCTTGGGGAGTCGGTCTGTATCCGTGATACCCACTCTCTACCTCACTAAGGCACGATCTCTATTTCTTCTGCTGCTACTGTGGAGTCCAGGCTGGCTGGCCAGTGAGCTTTTGGTCATCCTTGGGGGAGTCTCCCATCTCTGTCTTCTTTCTTACCATACCACTGGGCATCACAGATGTGGACCCCTACATCCAGCTTTCTTATCTGGGTTCAGGGATGGAACCTGGGTCATCATCAGGCTTGACTGGCTAGAGCTTTTGCCTTTCTGAGCTATTTCTCCAGCTCCCTTTATAAGAATGTTGTTTTACATTAAAGAATTTTAAACGTACAGGCGTGGCTCTGATGTCTGCTCCACTATAGGACACGGCTGTTTGAGAGGTGAACCATGGGGAGTTTGACTGCGCTTATCCCATGCTGCCACGTGGCAGGCGCTGGGCTTCAGGGAACCACTGACACACTGTTCTGGGAGTGGGAAAGAGCAGTCCGAGATGTGAGAAAGTTGAAGCTGGTATTCCCTGGCTTCCAGGCCCCTAATCGTCTCTGGAGAGCCATACAGAGAAGTTGGGAACAAAGGGGTCCACAGGCCCAAGAAGGAGCCAGGACCAGGGGCTCCCAAACTCCTGGACATTCAGGTGCTGCTGAGTCTTGAGGAGTTGAGAGCAGAGTTAAGGCAGAGGGCTAAGGACAGCTACTAGCCTAGGGCTGGGGGCAGGGGCTGGGTGCGGGGATAGGAGCTCCAGCTTTGCTCATCAGTGAAGGTCTTTAGCTTGGCTGTGGTTATGGCTGGGAGGGCAGATGAGCCTTCTGTGGGAGATTTAGGGAGTGGCTCTGTAGGCAAAGGCCTGCTTCATGCTCCCCATGGTGGGTCTTGATGAAAGAACCTTTGGTTCTTGTTTCCAAACTGTTTATTGGTTGTTCATTGTGGAAAATGGATGCTTGCCCACTTCTCAGGATGAACTAGAGATTCAATACCTTTTGCAGGGAGGAATGTTTGGGAAGGGGAACTTATTGGCTAAGCCCTCAGGGCCTCTAGGTACTTCCTTAGCATGGGAACTCTGTTCTGGGCCCGTGTGACCACAGATCATGTTTCCTGATGTGGGAAGTGTGGCATGTGTTTTAGACCAGGAGTCTGGCAGGGAGCAGGGAGCCGTCTACTGTCTTAGGTGTGTACCTCGAGTTTCTGGGACCTCAGATCCACTCTGCCCACCAAGCTTCCTGGCATGGTTTACCGTCCCACATACAGGTATTCACATTTCCTTTAGGGGTGGCTAAACTCACTAAGGAAGGAGATATTATCCAATTTGTAAAAATAAATACTATTTAATTCTTTTCAGCTCATGATTAAACATAAATACATCATTCCCCCCGCCCCATGATTCCTGTGCAAACCAAGAATAGTTTTATATGATATGGAAACTGCAGACGTATCATCCAAAACTCCTGGCATTTCTCCACAGAGTCTGTGAATTTTGTTTGGTTTTTCAGTGGAAATTAAGTTGAAGGAAAGCAGATGAGATTGGTGTGTTAGGAAGATGTTGCCTCACTTGCCAATGAAAGATCAGCAGGGAATCCACACCCCTGAGCTGCAGCAGCAACCTTCAGTTTGGAGGCTGATCGAGACGTACATTTAGAAACTCCCGTGGCCGAACTCTGAAAAGCAGTGGCCTGTGTGTAAAACACCATTCTTCTGGGTGATGGAGATGGACAGAAGCTTCCATATACGTTTTTGTTTGAAGGAATAGTCCCTTGGGAACAACTTCTCAGAGTGTCTGTCTCTTTTCTGCCACCAGGAATAAATCTGGACAAAACTACTAAACTATATTTCGTCAATTTTTTTTCTAAACAATTCAAAATTTATCCTCAAGAAAGCTGTAGGCAATTTCTGATGTGTTTTCTTTTAAATTGTCTTCCTTATAGCTATAGCTGGAAAAAGTGCCCTCTTTCTTTGGGATGAGGATTGATTAGGGGAGAGGTGATAGTAAAATGTAGGTAATATGACACTGGGGATGGGAAGGTTTAAGCAGAGAGGCTGTCAGAAGATAGGGGGTATTCTGGGAGTTATGGAAGGTTAACCAAAATGAAAGGGGTACAGAAGTCATATGGGAATCTACTATCTTGTAATGAAATTTAAAAAATAATAAAAATGTTTGGGAGGAGATACCCTGAAAGGCTAGAAGAATCTGTACCCAGGAGCCATGAGTTATCAAACAAAAGTCACCGTGCCTGGGTGGGGTTGCCTCCTTATGAGTTGTTGGTCAGTGGTCCCAGAAGCTTCCCAAACAATAAAGGCTCTGGCCATCTCTCTTGTTGTCCACCAGAACTAGGCAATGAAGCTCTATTCTTGAAGATATCACACATCTTGAATTCACAATCCAGAGAAATCAAGCTTGAACTGATTTGGCAGTTTCCTCCCTGCTGGCTAGCTTGCTTGGTCTAGAAGTTACTATGAAGGATGATGCTATGGGGAAAGCAAAGGCAGCAAGGATCTTACCCAGTTGTCTGAATCCTTTGATCTCTAAGACCAACTTGCCAGGAATGATGCCCCCTTGTGTATTAGTGGTACTATTATTAAGAGTGAATCCAACTGAACTCTGGATTTGAAACTTGCTCCATAGGAAGGTTATCTATGCTTGGTATTGTGAACCTGGTCAAATACCCATGCCAGGGAAGAAAGAATCATAGGCTCTGGCCGGGGGCAGGGATTGAATACTGTTGTTTAGCGAAATTGATATATTGCCAAGCTCCTTTTAAATATTTATGTTTATACCCTCTAGCCTTAATGAAAGACGCCTCCCTTTCCAGAACAGAGGTGAAGGTGGTGACGCATGTTCGTACAGGGTGTTGACAATAAGTGATGGATGAATGCTCAGCCCTATCTCCTTTAAAATTCAGGGAACTTTAGAAGCAGCAGTGGAGCGGGGGTGGCATGGAAGGAATATAAGAACGAGAAGATGGGGAAAATGGCTGGGAAGTGCTATGTTCTGGGCAAGAAACATCCAAGGCACTCATGATCTCACAGCAGCTGCTGGTATCTGCATTGGGTCTGCTTAAGAATGGGCCCAGTGTGAGGCATAGAGGGAGGAGGGGGCTCAAGGGTCCCACCCTTCACCGCTGAGCTGTTTACTATTGACAGTTTGAGGATAACGGGGACTCATCAGCTTCTGTGTGTACCCTCTGAGGATTCCACCAGACTCCAGTAGATAGTTCCAACCTAGTGGTCACACAGAGGGCCCTACTTAAATTAAATGGGTAACGAATCCAATTTGAAGTCACAGATTCTGAGAAAGAGACTGCTAAGGATAGGGGGAGGTTGATAAGTACTGGAGTGAAGTGTGGGGGGAAAGAGTTATCAGTATACATTAGAAGTGTGTCTGAAATTGTAACAATTAACAATTCAAGTAACAAGTAATCAGTAAAAAAGTTGGCCACATTTCCCCAAGCCATGCCTAATAAGAGTCATGCTCTTATATTCACATAGCTTATTCAAGATAGAACAGATTTGGGGCACATTTCTCTACAGAGATGAACTGTATGCCTTTTTTAATTTTTAGAAATATTTGTATTCCATTTTATTTACTCTGTGTGTGTGCACACACACATGTGTGCACACGTGTAAGCACGCACACACATGTTCCTGCCATGGCACATGTGGAAGACAGAGGACAGCTTGTGGGAGATGGTCTTCACTTTCTACCATGTGGGTTCAGTGGATCGAATTCATGTCTTCCAGCTTGGCAGCAGGTGCGTTTACCCATCGAGCAACCCCAATGTGTCTTAAATAAACATAAATACACTCTGAACTTATTGAATATACTTCTGTATATACTATCAAATGACTGTGAAATGAGGATGGCTGTCTTTTCTCTGTAGTCTATTGGGGACAGCTCAAAAGGCGACTGTGCTGGCTAGTTTTATGTCAACTTGACAAACTTAGGTCATTTGGAAGAAGGGAGCCTCAATTGAGAAAATTGCTCCATAATATCTAGCTGTAAGGCCTTTTCTTAATTCGTGATTGATTGGTTGGGGGAGGGCCCAGCCTACTGTGGCTGGTGTCATCCCTAGGCTGGTGGTCCTGGGTTCAATAAGAAAGCTGGTTAAGCAAGACATGAGGGGCAAGCCAGTAAACAGCACTTGTCTTTACATTAACTTCTGCCTTTAGGTTCCTTTCCTGTTTGAGTTCCTGTTGTGGCTTTCTTCGGTGATGGACTACAATGTGAAAGTGTAAGCCCAATTAACCCTTTCCTTTCCAACTTGCTTTTTGGTCACCGTGTTTCATTGCAGCAATAGAAACCCTAACTAAGACAGGAACATTAGGTGCCATAGTCTTTAGAGATTTACATTGTTTGGATGTGTGAGGTTTTCACTGACTGGGACAAAAATATATTTTCTGTTTGCACACAGACAGGCCCAGCTCTCTGCCAAGTGAAATCTTGGGAATTCAGGGTCGTTGAAAGTTTGTGTTCAATGCTGTGTCCAACAGCTGTTCAGAATGTATTGTTCAGCTGTATTGCCAATTTAAAATGCAAAGAGGGAAAATATATGTATTATTTTAAAATTTTGTTTTGGCTGGTTTTGTGTGCTAGGGATACTCTTTAGAACAGAACATGGAACTATTTCTAATCTTGTTTTTGTAAATGAAATATTCGATTTGTCACATTTTAAAGCAATTTCAGTTGGAAAGTGCACTAGTTATGGGAGCCAGTTGATTTTTTTGAAGCCAAAAGCATGTGTGTGTGTGTGTGTGTGTGTGTGTGTGTGTGTGTGTGTGTGTGTTGGAGGGGGGAGCAAATCTTCTTTGGATTCACCAAGAAATAACACTTCCTGGCAGGGATGCTTGGATGCTTGGGCGGAAGAGAGCCAGCTGTGCCTAGTGATGTCAGCATTCCCGGTCTCACCTAAGGCGGGGCTGGCTGTTTCTGCCTGCAGTGCTGATTCTGACAATCTTGCTTCCCTCTGAGGACAGCAGGGTGCCATCCCTCACTGCATATAAAAATATTATGGCCACTCTGTTTCTATGAAAAAAGAAAGACAAAAAGCTGTGCTGTTTTCTTCATTTCTATTGTCGTATAGGCTGATGATGCTGGCAGAGAGCAAGTATCCTAGCATTTTCTACTTGGCAGGAGACAAAATTTGTACTATGGCTAGGGTCTCTCTAAGGACATCTGGTTGGTTAGCATAGAGAGAACACATTTTTCTTAAAGCCATCCTTTCTGCTCTGTATTGAGCAGCTCAGGTGTCCTACCATATTGCAGTACTGTTTGAGCTGATGAATCTACCTGTTGGTTTATTTTGTGTTCACAGGCACCTTTTGACAATGAGGGAGCCTGGTGTGCCGACAGGCATTGTATGTGGCCACTCTGACATTCCAGTCTTTGCTGAAGATAGGGAGTCGCAAATTCTCCTCTGTAACTGCTTCTCAGCTGAAATTAGGATGTTATTGTCAGGACTCATGAAGGCTGGAATGCTAGACAAAGGCCAGGAGGGGATTCAGGCAATGGGACATCTGGCCCATTGACCAAGATGAGGAGACAGAGAATTCTGTTGGCTGGACTGGTTCATATCAGCTTTCAGCCTATCCAGGGCTCTCTAGCTTTGTAGGGTTACTTGGGGCTAGTATGGTATAGATCAGGCTTGGAGCAGTTTGTAGTCTGCAATTGATTTCTAGATGGTACCTAACAGCTGAGTGGAAATCTGCAGAGAAAGATATAGACTAGAGATGGAAGTTAAAGTTAAGGAACTTAAAGAAAAAGAATCTTATATTTGGAGCTTCCCCCTTAGGAGTGGGTGATGGGTGGGGAAGTTTAGGCTGTTGATTGACATGACAGGAATACTTATCTGGTGTCCCTCTGACCTGAGACAGGTGGATCTAAATTGCAATTCCCTGAAGCTAATTTGAATCTCTGAGTTTACAAAAATATAAAAGTTCTAGTTATATTAGCATTGCCATTGTTTATAATCTGTATTGAAATCCACATTGTAGAAAAAGCAGTTAACAGGTGTCTATAAAACAGCTGTAGCAGACACATGCTGTGATGTGAATCATAGCAAAAGCTATGGTTTGGGGCTAAAAAGCATGAACTTTCTTTTTTTCTGTCTAGAGGGATGGATATAGATTGGATTTAGAAGTCTTGTAGCATGATGAGAAGCATCTTTAAGTTTATATTTAGAAGACAACCAAAGGATATTTAAAATCTTGAGCTTGTGATTGATAATAGCTGTCAGTGCTTTACCAGCTTATCAGAACTCCATTGAGCAATGTTAAAACCCTGAACCTTTGAAATCTTGGTATTACAGGAGCATAGAGGGGAAGAAATCTGAAACTTCTTATTTTTTTAATTTAAAATCATTTTTTTAGACCTTTATAACCTATTTAATTTTTTTATATCCATGGATGCTGTATCCTTTAGTATAAACTTAAAATGGACACAGGATAACACTGCATCTTTAATAGCTGCATAGGACAGCATAGACCTTCCGCTGCCAGACCCAGGAAGTCTGAGAAATTTTCCTGCGGATGAGGAAGTTGAAAATTGGCCTACCTTGACTTAGGCAGAGTAGGGCAGTTTGCCCAGTGGTTAGCCTCACCACAATCCAGCTCTCTGCCCTATCTCCCTTGTTTGGACACCTTAGGATCACCTTTAGGACTGGCTTTTCTGTCTATCACAGAAAGCCTTGTCTATTAAACATTTTAAATGCCATATTCAGCAGATCTCTGAAAAGTTTTGAGGGTCATCTATTAAGTATACTTGATTTTAAATAAGTTTTTATATGTTTTTAGTTATTTGCTTTAGGCTTAACCTTGAAACATGTGTAGAATGATAAAGTTCATTCCCGTAAAAAATTACATTTGTAGTTAGCACGACTGTAAATATAGTTCTGAACATATGAAAGAATTTGATCATTTATATAGTGACCATTGACTTGCGTGTTTTAATCCTTATTAACCTTTTACAATAAGTTAATACCTTTTATAAGATTAGAACTCAAACTTAGCTTTTAAATAGATTAGCATTTTCATTTTAACATTAGCCCTTAGAAGCACTGAACTTATGGTGGGGTTTTTAGATGGTGCTGTAGGCACAGTAGAAAATTTTAACAGGAAACCCAGTAGACATTAATGTCCCACTTTCTTCAGCACCAGGAGCCAGATCTAATGTTTTGCATAGTTTGCTGCCAATAAGCAGCACCTACACATCAAAGTATCTGGTCTTTCACCCTATCATATAGTCCTGTCCGGCCAGCTACAGGCTTGTGCGGGTCACCAAAGTTAAGTCAAGGCAGACTTTAAGATGCCAACTTCCTCTAGAGCTCACGGTGGGACCAGCGTGTTGAAATCCTTATTTCCTCTCTTATTTGTTTTAGGGAGTATGTTTATTTTGACTTTTTTTTTTGAAACATGTTTTATTTGTTTCGCTTATACCAACAGAATTGAAACTACTGCCTGTCATTTCCCAAAAACAGGGAAATGAATCTAAAACACATACTGGTGCTTTTCGAAAGATAGCAATTTAAATCTTCATTAGAGATTTTCATCAGTATCTGTTACCAAATTGAGTAACAATACAGCAAGATCCAAGGATCAGTGATGGCAATGCAGTTATCGTGAGGAATGACAAACAGGACCAATCCTCGTGTAAGTCATTGTTCAGAGAAACTATTAAGTGTTTTATTTTGACT
>NW_022196897.1:58832761-58838738 GCF_008632895.1 Mastomys coucha
TAAAGTGTAAACTCTACAATTGGCAAAATTATTAGAAGAATTTTTGTATACATCATGCTACAGCAGAATAAATGCAGAATTTGGGGACATTTAAGGGTAAACATTTTGGTTCAGTCCATGACATTTGTGATAAGTAGCCATCCAGAACACCTGTTATTAGATTTCTTTTTTTTTTCTATTTTTTAAAAATTATTTTATTTATTTACATTCCAGCTGTTGCCTCCCTCCTCATCCCCCTTCCCACAGCTCCTCATCTCACTCTTCCTCCCCCTTGCCTCCTCACCAGACCTCCCCCTTCTCTGGGGCCTCAGGTCTTTCAAGGATTAGATGCATCTTCTCCCACTGAGGCCACACCAGGCAATCCTCTGCTACATATGCACAGGCCTCAGATCAGCCTGTGGATGCGCCTGGTTGGTGGCTCAGTCTCTGGGTGTTCCCTGGGGTCTGGGTTAATGAGACTGCTGGTTTTCGTATGGAGTGTCCCTCCCCTTCAGCTTTTTCTATCCTTCCCCTAATTCAACCATAGGAGTCTCCAACTTCAGTCCAATGGTTGGATTTAAGTATCTGTGTCTGTCTCAGTCAGCTGCTGGTAGGGGCTCTCAGAGGACAGCCATGCTAGGCTCCTGTCTTCAGTCTCTTCCCCATTTTTTTATCCTTGCAGTTCTTTTAGACAGCAACAGTCCTAGGTCAGAAATTTTGACTGTGGGTTAGTAACCCCACCCCTCCACTTAAGAGCCTATCTACTGGAGGTGGACTCTTTGAGTTCCCTCTCCCCATTGTTGGCCATTTTAGCTAAGGTCATCCCCATTGAGTCCTGAGAGTCTCTCACCCCCAGGGTCTCTGGTACTTTCTAGAGGGTCCCGCCTGACTTCCCACCCCTGAGGCTGCGTATTTCCATTCATTCTCCTGGTCCTCTGGGCTTCTCTCCTGTCCCCCTACCCCACCCCATACCTGATCCTGTTCCCCTTTCCCCCTCCCCCCTCCCATCACCCATCCAGGTCCTTCCCTCCCTCTGCCTCCTGTGATTACTTTCTTTCCCCTTCTAAGTGGGATTGAAACACCCTGTCTTGGGCCTTTCTACTTGTTACACTTCTATGGTCTATGGGTTGTATCCTAGGTATTATGTACTTTTTGGTTAATATCCACTTATCAGTGAGTACATACCATGCATGTCCTTTTGGGTCTGGGTTACCTCACTTAGGATGACATTTTCTAGTTCCATCCATTTGCCTGCAAAATTCATGATGTCCTTATTTTTAATAGCTGAATAGTATTTCCACTGTGTAAATGAACCATACTTTTTGTGGTTTCAGAGTCTGGGTTGTTTCCAACTTCTGGATATTACAAATAAGGCCACTATGAACATAGTGGAGCATATGTCCTGGTGGTATGGTAGGGCATCTTTTAGGTATATTCCCAAGAGTGGTATAGCTGAGTCTTCAGGTAGAACAATTCCCAGTTTTCTGAGGAACCCCCAGATTGATTTCCAGAGTTGTTTTTCCAGTTTGTAATCCCACCAGCAATAGAGGAGTGTTCCTCTTTCTCCACATTCTCAACAACATCTGCTGTCACCTCAGTTTTTGATCTTAGTCATTGTGATTGGTGTAAGGTGGACTTTCAGGGTCATTTTGATTTTCATTTGCCTGATGACTAATGACTTTGAACATTTCTTTAAATCTTTCTTAGTCATTCAAGATTCTTCTGTTGTGAATTCTCTGTTTAGCTCAGTACCCCATTTTTAAATTGGGTTATTTGGTTTTTTGGAGGTTAACTTCTTGAGTTCTTTATATATTTGGCTATTAGCTCTCTTTCAGATGTAGGGTTAGTGAAGATGTTTTCCCCCAATCTGTAGGTTGCTGATTTGTTCTATAGATGGCGTCTTTTGCCTTACAGAAGCCTTTCAGTTTCATGAGGTCCCATTTATCAATTGTTGATCTTAGAACATGAGCCATTGGAGTTCTGTTCAGGAAATTCCTCCCTGTGCCAATGAGTACAAGGCCCGTTCACACTTTCTTTTCTATTAGACTCAGTGTATTTGGTTTTATGTTGAGGTCCTTGATCTACTTGTGCTAGGTGATAAATATGGATCTATTTTCATTCTTCTATATACAGACAGCCAGTTAGACCAACACCATTTATTGAAGATGCTTTCTTTTTTCCACTGTATGTTTTTGGCTTCTTTGTCAAAGATCAAGTGTCCATAGGTATGTGGATTTATTTCTTCAATTCTATTCCACTGATCAACCTATCTGTCTCTGTACCAATACCATGTGGTCTTTATCACTATTGCTTTCTAGTATAGCTTGAAGTCAGGGTGATTCCCCAAGAAGATCTTTTATTTATGAGAATTTTTTTTGGCTATCCTGGTTTTTTAAATAGGCATTTGCATGCTATATTCCATACATGTGATGCGTATTGTTTGTTTGAGACAGGGTCTCTCTCGTTTATAGTCCAGGCCTTGAACCCTCTTTTTTAAAAGGTTTACTTATTATTTATTTTTATGCAGCTGTACAGATGGTTGTGAGCCTTCTTGTGATTGTTGAGAATTGAATTTTTTAGTACTTCTGCTCACTCTGGTTGGCCCAGCTCGCTCTGGTCAACTCTGCTCCCTCAGTCCCTGCTTGCTCTGGCTCAAAGATTTATTTATTATTATACATAAGTATACTATAGCTGTCAGACATGCCAGAAGAGGGCGTCAGAGGGTTGTGAGCCACCATGTGGTTGCTGGGATTTGAACTTAGGACCTTCGGAAGAGCAGTCAGTGCTCTTACCCACTGAGTCATCTTGCCAGCCCCTATCCTGGGTTTTTTTGTTTGTTTGTTTTCCATATGAAGTTGAGAATTGCTCTTTCCATGTCTGTGAAGAACCGTGTTGAAATTTTGATGGAGATTGCTTTAAATCTGTAGATTGCTTTTGGTAAGATAAGATAGCCATTTTCACTATGTTAATCCTACTGATCCATGAACATGGGAGATTGCTCTCCATTTTCTGAGACCTTCTTTGATTTCTTTCTTCAGATACTTGAAGTTTTTGTCCTATAGACCTTTCACTTGCTTGGTAAGATACACCAAGATATTTATACCAAGATATCTTGGTATCTTGTTACACCAAGATATTTAATACTATTTGTGGCTATTGTGAAGGATGTTGTTTCCCTAATTTCTTTTGCAGACTGCTTATCATTTGTATAAAGGAAGGCTACTGATTTGTTTGAGTTAATTTTATATCCCACCACTTTGCTGAAGTTGTTTATCAGCTGTAGGAGCTCTCTGGTGGAATTTTGGGGGTTGTTTATGTATACTATTACATCATCTGCAAGTAGGGATACTTTGACTTCTTCCTTTTCAATTTGTATCCCCTTGATCTATTTTTGTTGTCTAATTGAACTAGATAGAATTGTCTAGCTAGAATTTCAAGTACTACATTAAATAGATAGGGAGAGAGTGAGCATCCTTGTCTTGTCCCTGATTTTAGTGGGATTGCTTCTAGTTTCTCTCCATTTAATTTGATGTTGGCTGTTGGTTTTCTATATATTGCTTTTGTTATATTTAGGAATATGCCATGAATTCCTGATCTTTCCAAGACTTTTAAAATGAAGGGGTATTGTATTTTGTTGAAGGCATTTACAGCATCTAATGAGCTAATCCTGTGATTTTTTCCATTAAATGTGTTTATATAGTGTATAACATAGATGGATTTTTGTGTATTGAACTATCCCTACATTCCTGGGATGATGCCTACTTGATTGTGGTAAATGGTGGTTTTGATGTGTTCTTGGATTCGGTTTGCTAGAATTTTATTGAGTATTTTTGCATCAATATTCATAAGGAAAATTGGCCTGAAGTTCTTCTTCTTTGTTGGGTCTTTGTGTGGTTTAGGTATCAGAGCAACTGTGCCTTTTGTTTGTTTGTTTGTTTGTTTGCTTGTTTTCAAGACAAGAGTTTCTCTGTGTGGCCCTGGCTGTCCTGGAGCTTACTTTGTAGACCATGCTGGCCTGGAACTCAGAAATCCACCTGCCTCTGCCTCCCAAGTGCTGGGATTAAAGGCGTGTGCCACCACCGCCCAGCTACTGTGCCTTTATAGAATGAATTAGGTAATGTTCCTTCTGTTCCTATTTTATGAAATAGTTTGAGGAGTATTGATACTAGGTCTTCTCTGAAGGTCTGGTAGAATTCTGCACTAAAACCATCTGGTCCTGGGCTTTTTTTGGTTGGGAGGTTTTAAATGACTATTTCTATTTCTGTAGGGGTTATGGGACTGTTTAAATATTTTACCTTATCTTGATTTAACTTTGTTACCTGGTATCTATCTAGAAAATCATCCATTTCATCTCAATTTTCCAGTTTTGTTGAGTATAGGCTTTTGTAGTAGGATCTGATAATTTTTTGAACTTTCTCAGTTTCTGCTGTTATGTCTCCCTTTTCATTTATGATTTTGTTAATTTGGATACTGTCTCTATGCTCTTTAGTTAGTTTGGCTAAGGGTTTATCTATCTTAAAGGGTTTGATTTTCTCAAAGAACCTGCTCTTGGTTTTGTTGATTCTTTGTATCCTTCCCTTTGTTTCTAACTGGCTGATTTTAGCCCTAAGTTTGACTATTTCTTCCTGTCTACTCCTCTTGTGTGTGTTTGCTTCTTTTTGTTCTAGAGCTTTCAGGTTTGCTGATAAGTTGCTTGTATGGGAGATCTCCAATTTCTTTATGAAGGTACTTAGTACTATGAATTTTCCTCTTAACACTGCTTTCATTTTGTCCCATAAGTTTGGGTGTATTGTATCTTCATTTTCATTGAATTTTATAAAGTCTTTGATTTATTTGTTTCTTCCATGACCAAGTTGAGCAAAGAGTTGTTCAGTTTCCTGAGTATGTGGGCTTTCTGCTCCTTTTGTTGTTATTGGAGTCCAGCCTTAGTCCTTAGTCTGTGGTGATCTGATTGGATACATGGGATTATTTCAATCTTTTTGTATCTGTTGAGGCTTGTTTTGTATCCAATTATATGGTCAGTTTTGGAGAAGGTTCCATGAGGTGCTGAGATGAAGATATATTCTCTTGTTTGGGGTGAAATGTTCTGTAAATATCTGTTAAATCCATTTGGTCCATAACTTCTGTTAGTTTCAATGTGTCTCTGTTTAGTTTGTGTTTCCATGATCTGTCCACTGGTGAGAGTGTCGTGTGTTTTGAGCTTTAGTTAAGTTTCTTTTACAAATGTGGGTGCCCTTGATTTGGGGCATAGATGGTCAGGATTGAGACTTCCTCTTGGTGGATTTTTCCTTTGATGTATATGAAGTGTCCTTCCCCACCTCGTTTGATAGCTTTTGGTTGAAAGTTTATTTTATTGGATATTAGAATGGCAACTCCAGCTTCTTTCTTGGGAACAATTGCTTGGAAAAAATTTTCCAGCTCTTTACTCTGAGGTAGTGTCTGTCTTTGTTACTGATGTGTGTTTCTTGTGTACAGCAAAATGCTTAATCCTTTTTACATATCCAGTCTGTTAGCCTATATTTTTTTATTGGAGAACTGAGTCCATTGATGTTGAGATATATTAAAGACAGATGATTGTTTGTTCCTGTAATTTTTGTTGCTGGAGGTGGTATTATGTGTGTGTGTGTTTCTCTTCTTTTGTTTTTTGTTTTTGTTTTTGTTTTGTTTTTTGTGAGATGTTTAATTTCTTGTGTTTTCTTGGGTGTAGTTACCCCCTTTGTGTAGTTTTCCTTCCAGTGTCCTGTGTAGGGCTAGATTAGAATGCTATTGTTCAAATTTGGTCTTGTCATGGAATATCTTGTTTTCTCCATCTATGATGACTAAGAATTTTGCTGGGTATAGTAGCCTGGGCTAGTATTTGTGATCTCTTAGGGTCTGTATGACATTTGTCCAGGATCTTCTGGCTTTTATAGTCTCTGTTGAGAAGTCTGGTATAATTCTGAAAGATCTACCCTCATATTTTACTTTGCTTTCCACCCCCCCCCCCCACAGCTTTTTA
>NW_022196897.1:58838748-58848105 GCF_008632895.1 Mastomys coucha
TCTATGCATTTAGTGTTTTGATTATTATGTGATGAGAGGATTTTCTATTCTGGTCCACTCTATTTGGTGTTCTGTAGGCTTCTTGTACATTTATAGCCATCTCTTTCTTTAGGTTAGGGAAGTTTTCTTCTATGATTTTGTTGAAGATGGTTTTCGGCCCTTTGAGCTGGGAATCTTCACATTCTTCTATTCCTATTATTCTTAGGTTTGCTCTTTTTATTGTGTCCTGAATTTCCTGTGTATTTTGAGTTAGGAGCTTTTTACTCTTTATATTTTCTTTGACTTATGTGTCAAAATGTTCTATGGTATCTTCTATGCCTGAGAATCTCTCTTTTATCTCTTGTATTCTGTTGATGATGCTTGCATCTGTAGCTTCTGATCTCTTTCCTAAGTTGTCCATCCCCTTCTTTTCCCATTTTTAGTTCTCTGACTGTTCTGTTCAATTCCTTCACCTGCTTGACTGTATTTTCCTGATTTCTTTAAGGGATTTACTTGTTTCCTCTTTAGGGGCTTCTACCTGTTAGCCTATGTTTTTCTGTATTTCTTTAAGGGAGTTCTTTTTATTTTCCTTAAAGGCCTCTATCATCTTCATGACATGGGATTTTAGGACAGAATCTTGCTTTTCAGGCGTGCTGTGGTGGGAGAACTGGGTTCTGATGGTGCCAATTGAGATTGCCTCTCACCATCTGGTTTTCTCTGGTGTTAACTGGATGCTTCTGACTGGAGCCAATCTTTTGGAGGCAGGTGGAGCTCTGTGATCTGTGTTAGAGCTAGTCTCCTGGGAGGCAGTCAGTTTTGTTTCTCATTAGGGGTGCCTCCTGTGTCTCTGGTTAGAGAAGGCCTCCTGTGTCCCTGGCTAGGGCAGGGACCTCCTATGTTCCTGCCTAGGGGGAACCTCCTGGGAGACAGGCAGGCTCTGGGCTCCAGGGACAGGATCTGCCCCAGTTGTAGATGGAGGTGCAAACTAGAAGGACGGTGCCCCTGGTTAAGGTAAGCCTCCTGTGTCACTGGCTATTATAGATCTCCTGGGAGACAGGCAGGCTATGTTCCTGGTTACTGCAGAACTACTGAAAGGCATACAGGCTGTAGTGTGTGGGAGAATATCAGGCAGCAGATGTGGCCCAGGTCTGGAAGCAGACCAGAAGGAAGGTGGAGCTCTGCAGGGCAGGTGGGTCCCTAGTCAGCTGGGCTCTGTGGATGTCCTGGATGGTGTGGGAATTTGGGCTGGAGGGAGTCTCACCTGTATCCCTGGTTACTGAAGACCTCCTGAGAGGCAGACAGTCTATAGGGTGATTAAGTTTCTTTCTTTCTTTTTTAATTGGATATTTTATTTGTTTACATTTCAAATGTTATCCCCTTTCCTGGCTTCCCCTCCGTATACCTCCATCTCATCTCTCCTCCCCCTGCTTCTATGAGGGTGCTCCTCCCACCCGCCCACCCACTCCTGCCTCACCACCCTAGCCTAACATTCCCCTACACTGGGGCATTGAGCCTTCACAGGACAAAGGGCCTCCCCTCCCATTGATGCCAGATAAGGCATCCTCTGCTACATATGCAGCTGGAGCCATGAGTCCCTCCATGTGTGCTCTTTGGTTGTTTTTTTAGTCCCTGGGAGCACAAGATGGTCTGGTTGGTTGATGTTGTTGTTTTTCCTATGGGGTTGCAGACCCTTTCAGCTCTCTCAGTCCTTCCCCTAACTCCTCCATTGGGGTTCCCATGCTGAGTCCAATGGTTGGCTGCAAGCATCTGCATTTGTATTGGTCAGGCTGTAGCAGAACCTCTCAGGAGACAGCTATATCAGGCTCCTGTCAGCAAGTGCTTCTTGGCATCAGCAAAAGTGTCTGGGTTTGGTGTCTGCATATGGGATGGATCTCCAGGTGGGGCAGTCTCTGGATGGCTGTTCCTTCAGTCTCTGCTCCACTCTTTGTTCCCGTATTTCCTTTAGACAGGAGCAATCCTGGGTTAAAATTTTGGAGATGAGTGGGTGGCCCTATCCTTCAACTGGGGGCTGTGCCTAATCTCTGGATATGGTCTCTACAGGTTCTCCCTCCCCTTTGTTGGTTATTTCAGCTAATGTCATCCCTGTTGGGTCCTGGGAGCCTCTTGCTTTCCTGGCATCTGGGACTTCCTGGTGGCTAGCCCCAGCTCTCCAACCCCATTGCTATACACCTCTGTTCAAATTCCTGACCCTCAGTATATTACCCCTGTCTCCTCTCCTACCTGATCCTGCCCCATTAAGTTTCTTTTTAAGAACAAATAGTTATTGACCACAGTAAACAAAACCTCACTTATGTTACCTTGATTGAGGAATAAAATTTATTAACATATTTACTACATTTTTAATTATTATAGCCTTTTAATCTTGTTTCTCAATTTTTTTCAAACACAAGTTGAATCTAAGTCATATGTATACTAAAAGTCATATGTATATGTTATGCTGTAGTAAATTAAAATTACACATTTAATTGTCAACTCTTTGTTATAAATTTTAAGTTAACTTCTTATTATAGGCTTTATAAAGCTTTAACCATATGTAATACATTTACAAATCTTGAGACAAAGTTTATATTTTAACAAAAGTCTTAAAAGGTCAAGTAAAATCAATGGTCTGTTTTGTTTTGTTTTGTGCTCTCTCTTGCTCTCTCTCTCTTTTCTTGTCACAAAATCAGGTGACTCACCTGTCATAGGTGAGTCAAACTTTTAAATAAGCATGCAAGGATCCAGAGAAGGGGGAGCCACACCCCAACTCTAGAGCCAGCTTTTCAATAAAGCAGAACAACATAAAACAGATAAAACAATATTTTAATATTATCCATATCTAAAAATTGAATCCAGTGACTATGGGGAGTAACCTGAGAACAGAGAAGGCTCAGAGGTAGAAATTCCAAGCTCTGGTTATTAAAGCAGCCATAGCAATACACCATAGTTGCTATGGTGCTGGTCTGGTGTTTCCTGCCAGGTCTACCCCTTCCCACTTCTGCAGATCTCACCCCCCTCCAGTTCTAAGTGCTTTCTGCTGCTCATCTTCCTGAGTGCTACAGCCAACACCTACTAGCAGACTTAGGAAGAGAAAACAAAGTTGCATGAAAGTTTCAGGTGGCTGGGCAGCAAATTTAAAGAGACAGACACGGGGTGGGGGGGGGAGGGAGAAAGGAAAGAAGGAAAGAAAGAAAGAAAGAAAAAGAGAGAAAGAAAGAATCCAGCAAACATAAAACACGGAGTCAGCCAAAAAGAAGAAGAAGAAGAAAAGCTAGTAAGTATAGAACACAGAATGTTTACATGGTCAAAGAGACCAGTCAAAACAAAACATGAGGTGGGCATCTCCATTCATACATTTAACCGGGCTTGACTGATTTCCATCTTGGCTCTCAGTATCCAAGAACCAAGTGGGGAGAACGACTTCTTGCTAGAACCCTGAGCAGAAGACAAACAAAACAAGCAGAAGAGCAAAACGTAGGGGACCAAGAACCAGGTGCCAAAAACCCAAGCAGCAATGCAAAGTCTTGCTAGTGCCCCGAGGAATTCAAAGACCTTGTCAGGCACTTCTCTGTCCCTGAGGCTGGATCCTACCAGAAACAGTCATAGAAGGAGAGACCTTCTAGGAGTTACCAGTGGAGACCTCCTCAGATATGTGCCTGCTGGTTTCTTTTTAGTGTGGCATTTGGCTCTAACAATCTGCCAAACTGAAAATCCGCCTTTGGAGCCTTGGAACATCTTCAAGATGTGAACCTTCTGAGGCAATATTCCAGTCCCGGAAGCCCAGAGTGGGTTGGGGTCTTGATCTCTTGGGCCCTGCAATGGTCAACCCCACTGAATGAGAGTAAAGACCATTACCCACATGTGTTTAGTCTCATTAAGCAAGTTTAGTTTTCTGTCAGACAGAGCTACTTCCCTAAAGCAGTGTTTGAGAAAATAGCATCAGACACAGGATTAAAGTGGAATTTAGATTAGCTTTCAAACTGCAAGGCCAGGGTGTTTCAAGGGTGTTTTGTTTACATGGTAACTTGGCAGAACATCTCAAAATTATTTGGCAAAACATCTTATTAGGGTGGAGGTCAGAATATGGGTGTGGAACATGTCAAATTCCATAAAATAGGTTAAGACAAAATGCAAGTTTTACAAAAAACAGGAATGAACTTGTTTTGAGCTTGCAACAAGATGGCTTTTAATCTTAGGATAAAGTCAGCCAGGGCCATCGGGTTCCCAGTGTTGCTGAGGGGCATTCAAGTGGCAGCAAGGAGCCTTGGCTCACTCATCTGTTGTCCACAGCAGGCAGATCATAGGCAACAGAGATAGGAGCAGAGCTAGATTAGGCTCTGAGGCAATTGTCTGAGTCATCACTACCCCAGCAGATCTAGAAAACAACAGAAGGAGAGATGAAGAAAACCAGGCTTGCCTAGGGTTCCTGGATAAAATGCAAGACAACTGATTAATTGGAATTTCAGATTAGTGCGAAATTAAAAGGATAAATATATCCCTTTTATTGAAAGGATATATTTACATTAAAATTACTATTCATCTGAAATTTAAAATTTGGAGGGTTGCTGTATTGGTATTTGCAAGATCTGGCAACTTTTAGTTAAAAAAAAAAAAAAAACTCTCCACATAAGGCTACTGCTTTGAGATGAAGGCTCCTTCTTGGAAATTTTAATTTTTCAATATTGTGTGTGCATGATGAGTGTGGGATAAGCACATGCCATGGCACGTGTGTGGAGGTCAGAGGGCAGCTCCATGGACTTAGTTCTCTCCCTCCTCTTTGTGTGGGTTGTAGGGCTCAGACTCAGGCCATGAGGCTTGCAGGATGAGCATCTTTACCTGCAGAGCCATCACCCAGTCACTAGTGAGTTCATCTTTTTGAAAATGCTTCTAAGAATATTTACTTTAAGTTTTCTATTCCCGTGTGGTCAGCCCTAAACACATGTTTATGCAAATAATACTAAATGGACTCAGTAGGTTTTGTGTGTGTGTGTGTGTGCATGTGTGTGTGTGTGTGTGCGCATGTGTGTGTTTGTAGGCATGTGTGTGTGTTCATGTAAAACAATAATAGGAAAATAGCAAAGAGATCATGACTTTGAGTGGGAAGGGGGATATGGCAGAAGTTGGAGACAGAAGGAGAAGTAGTAAAGATATAAATACAGAACTCATGTTTGAAATTCTCAAAAAAATTGAATAAAAGCATTTAATTTTGCTTTATGTCTTGAGAATGGACTCTTTGATGTCAGGGTCCACCTGGGGCCCTGGAACTGGAGTTATAGGTGATGTGAGCCATCTACTGTGAGTGCTGGGAGCCAAACCAGGGTCCCCCCGCAAGAGCAGCAGGAACATTTTAATTCTGAGCTGTCTCTCCTCTTCTTTTGAATGTTTTAGATTGTGTTTTTGTGCGTGTATGCACGCACATATGAGTGGGTGTGTGCATGTACACATGTCCATTCAGCACAGTCTATATGTGGAGGTCAGAAGACAACTTGCCGGAGTCCGTTCTCTCCTTCTGCTATGTGGGTCCCAGATTGACGCAGGTTGTCAGGCTCACTCATGAAGGCAGAGGCGCTTCACTCACTGAACTATCTGTTGGTTCAAGGGTCCATCTTAATAAGGTATTCAGTTAAGGGATAATATGATAATGACAAACCGCAATAATCTGACTTCCTTCTATGAAGGTGAGACTAATGAAATATGGGGTTACTTCTGCTGGTGTTTGTGGCACTATGTGTGATTCTTGTGTGTGTTTGCTGACCAAGGGAGGCAAAGTAGCCATTGTTGATTAGTACCTGAGGACAGCCCTGGCTGGTGCTACTCTTTTGCCCAGCTAGATATAAGATAAACATGAACCAATAGTAAGAGAATGTTTGAAGCAGTTCCCATCCCTCCATCTGCCTGGGGAAAGTTACATACCTCTGACTGACCCTGAGGAGAACTATGATAGCAGTAGGTGCCAAGTGGATGGGGCTTCAGTTTGGATTGTTTCCAGTGCCTGTGGGGTTTGCAGGAAATTCTTCAACACCTCAGATCAGTTTCACCATCTAAAGGAGGAAAATAACCACCTTGTATGGGGTATTGTGAGGATCCGATGCTTAACAATGCAACTCATTCAGCTGTTGAGCTGAATGAATGTTGACGTCTTAGGACATAAATCCCTCCTTTGGTCTCGAGAAGGCATAGGAAGGTGTTCTCTAGGCCAGAACTTCCCACATTTTTTTGTTATACCCAAGGGTCTGGTTTCTAGAGCCTCTGGGATCACCTGAGTTCATCAGGTAGCTGCAAGGCATGCCTCAGTTTACTCCTCCATGGCATGCAAATGTAATTTCCTATGAGTCGGTCGTGACTTAAGAAAAGCTGAGACATACTCGTGTGACTTATGCTCAATGTAAATTGGCAACCCGCAGTTCTGAAGGTTGAGATGTCCAAGACACAAGGCCAGCATGTTTATTGTCTGATGAGGGTTTGTTTTCTGTTTCATAGATGGTATCTACTTGTTGTGTCCTTTTACAGTGAGAAGGGCAGGCAAACTCTTTCGGCTATCTTTTATAAGGACACATCTTACCGCATGATGGTGGAGGCTTCATGACTTGATCACCATCCAAAGGTCCTAATATTATCACTTTAGGTTATGATTTCAACATAAGACTTTAGGGTAATACCAACATTCAGACAGCAGCTGTACCATTTGTGTGTGCATGCATGTATGTGCACATGTGTATGTGTGTGTATGTGCATGCATATGAGCATGTGTGGTTATGTGTATGTGCATGAACTTGTGAAGGCCAAAGGCAGACTTCAGGTGTGTTTCTCAATTGTTCTTGACCTTATTTTTGAGGTAGGCTCTATTTCCAAATATGGAGCTCACTGGTTTGACTAGACTATCTGGCTCAAAGCCCCAGGAATCCTATTTGTACCTCCTCAGTGTCAGGATCACGTGGGCATTGGTGACTGAATGGGAATCCTCACACTTGTACAGTGAGCCCTTTACCAATGATCTATTTCCTCTGCCACCAAAAGAGCCACTTTAGAAAAATAAGCTTTTGATTTTATCCATCTGAGCTGTTAAATGAAGACTGGAGAGATATAAAGCACATGGGGGTTACTTGAGAAGTTGCCATTGTGATTTTTTAAATAATGGTTTTCTCCAAGTACATATATGTAACTAGGAGGACAAATCCTCATAAGTGCTACTTATACTGTGTGTATGTATATGTGATATGTAAGTATACATGTGTGTGTGATCTGTAAGTGTCCATGCATGTCTGTAAATGTGAGATGTAAGTGTAGGTGTATGTATGTGTATGTGATCTATAAGTGCATGTGCGTGCTCTTATGTGAGGGTGTGTGTGCCGTGGCACATCCGTGGCACATCCGTGGCTGTCAGTGGCTAACCTCAGAGGCTAACCTCAGGCTGCTTTATTGGAGGAAAGGTATCCTCTCCACTATGCAGGCCAGGCTGGCATGAACTTTCACTTGATTTCTTTCTTTCCCTCTTCCTTCCTTCCTTCCTTTCTTTCTTTCTTCCTTTCATTCTTTCTTTCATTTGTTTTTCAAAACAGGGTTTCTCTGTGTAGCCTTGGCTGTCCTGGATCTCACTCTGTAGACCAGGCTGGCCTCGAATTCAGAAATCCACCTGCCTCTGCCTCCTGAGTGCTGGGATTAAAGGCGTGTGCCACCACTGCCCGGCTGGGTTGAGTGTTCTTGTCTCAGCCTCACCCCCATCTCCAGCAGATAGAACTAGCCTTACAAATGCTTGACCCAGTATGTCGGGTTTGCTGAGATCCAGGAGATCCAGACTCAGGTGGTCTGGCTTTTGTATCAACTGCATTTCATCCTCCGAGCTATCTTTCCAGCCCTGTTTTACATTTTTAATATTATATAGAAAGTTAGGGCTTAGGCTGTAGCTCAGGAAAAGAGTGTATGCCTAGAACACATGCCAATTCTAAAAAAGTTAATTTATGGGCTACTAGATATAAGTAAATGCCAAATACTGAACTAGGTAAAGTTAGTATATATAGTCAAAACTACAGATGCTAGCTTTTCAAGGAAAATGAAAAATTACCCCTTAGTAGAAAATAATACCTGAAATTAAAGCAGTTAAATCCTGAATACTGCTTTAAAAATATAACTCAGAATAAAAATAACTATTTAAAACAACAGAAGGTTATTTTAAAGTAAAAAACAAACCCTAACAATTGACCATTAGTACTCAATGTGGTCAGTAAATTAATATGTGGATAATAATCCAGCACACGTAGGTGCCAGGTGCTGTGCTGGACTTGACACAGATGGAGTTATTGAATATCTGGGGGACGGAGGGGCTTTCAGTGGTTGAGTGCTTGCCCTAGCAGGCGTGAGGCCCTGGGTTCAATCTTTAGCACTCCAAAACCAAACCCCAAACAATAACAATACCAACAAACACTTTGAGTTCTCTCTTTATCTATGCTAACTGCTCTCATCCACATTGCCAGCAGTGCACTGCAGGCCTGTGATCTCTGTGTCTACTCAGTAGCCAGGGTTTCCTGAAAGCACTGGTGATTATTCTTGGATCTCTTTCTGTGACTGAAAATTAGGGGCAGACAGGGCAGGTCAAGGGCTCATGGTGCATGGACCTGGAGCTGGGCACAACAGGCTGTGTGGACAAGGAGTTAGGGATAATAGGTTGTGTGGTATGGGAGCTGGCTGCAGCTTTGTTGACAAATGAGCCTAGGAAAAGGCTGTGTGAATTGAGGAACCCAGGGACACAGATACATGGTTGCAGAGTTAGAGGACAATTGCCTTCCTGCATGGGGAGCAGGTAACTGGCTGTGTGGATGGGGAGCAAGAGAGAGAGGCTGTATGGAGAGCTGGTGGAGCGGATTGTGAGTATCCAAGGGAAGGGACTGAATGGATGAAAAGGCTGGTGAGAGGGGCTGTGATCCGTGAGGGTTGGCCAGATGGTCTGTGGACTGAGGAGCTGGGCAGTGTGTGTGTAGTGAACTGAGTTGACAGAGAAATCTTTTCCAAGACACCTTTAAAACAGGGACACAGCCCACTCTCCCATATACCACTTTCATCAGTATGACTACTTCTAAAGTGCCCAGGAGGCCAGTTCTCTTGGCCTCTATACATGAAACAGGACTAAGAATATAAATAAAATCAGGCTGTTTACAGGAGGAAAAATTAACAAACAGGTCACAATAAGCCAGTGTAAATGTGGGCTAAGGAAGACGTGGCTGAATGGGTTATCACCTACTAAGCTATGCGCTTTGCCTTGGAGCAAGGCAATGAAAGAAACACTTGAGAGAAGAGAGGAGAAAAGAGGAGAGGGGAGGAGAGGAGAGGAGAGGAAAGAAGAGAAGAGAAGAGAAGAGAAGAGAAGAGAAGAGAAGAGAAGAG
>NW_022196897.1:58848221-58866933 GCF_008632895.1 Mastomys coucha
CCCCCCCCCCCCCCAGTTGCGATCTCAAGATTATTTTCACCATATTGAGCTGCCCAGACACCCTGACCACTGTAGTGGTGATCCAAGAAGCCAGCCACTTTTTGAGCTGGCAAGAGATCTTGGTGCTATCCACTTAATACTCCTTTTGCATTCATGCAGAATACAGAGGAAGGTCTGGGAGGCCAAATGTTATATCATAAATCAAACAATTGTGGGAAGATGCTTGAAGCCAGCAGAGTAAAGCTAAAGAATTAGTGAAAGCGCTGGGAAGTTAGAGATGCCAGGAGTGTGGGAGACTGTTGGAAGTTGGTCTGGTGTTGCTGTGTATTCAAATGCTAAATTCTGTACCCCAAGATCTGGCTGCCCCAAGACAGGTGAATTCCCACATAACCAGCCTTTGTTATGCAAACCTTGTTACTAAATTTAAAACTATTGGTTAAATAAAAATGGCTACAGCCAATAACTGGGGAGAAGAGAGAGAGAGGTGGAGTTTGAGTTACGAGGCTGGGGGGTCACAGGTAGGGACCAGGAGGAGAAGGAAGAAGAGAGAAAAGAGGAAGTCTCCATTAGACATGATGGACCAGCAGCGTGTGTCTGAATAAAATGCCCCACCTCCCGGACAGTCTACCGGAGCAGAAATAACCTGGGAAGACTTAAACAGCAAGTATTTGGGGAGCACAGTTGAGGAAGTAGCCAGTCTAGCCATTAGAGAATTAGATTTGGGGACATCCCCCAATAGTTGCACAAAGCTAAATAAAGAAATATATATGATGATCACTTGATTATTAGGGGGCTGTCTGGGTCATATTAATAATTAATAGAGTTTATTTTAAACCATGTTGCAGGATACCTGCTAAAATATCTAGTTCAGCAAGCTAAGCCCACGTGGACTGACCGTGGCAGGCAGCCGTCCTTGTGGGCCCTTGGTGGCTGCTTCAGGAGAAGGTGTGGCCTGAGTCTGCCCAGTCTAATAGAGTAGAGTTGATACTGAGAATGAATGTGTGCATTCTAGACTGACCAAGGGTGGCTGATACCAACTCTGGCAGAGAATATGGGTCGTCCAGAATTCTATGGAGGTCTCAGCAGAGATTAGCCTGGACACTGGTAGATTGTGACCAGTTTGTTTGTCCCTCTAGTCCCCTCTTGGAATGTCAGCACAAAGCAGACCATGGTGGTCCACAGAGGAGGCAACAGTCCCCACCCCTTCCAATCCTAACATGCTCCAGTCCCCGACACAGGCACTGCAGTCACTGCCTTGCCCTATGTTGTGGGTGTGGTTGAGGAGCTGGGGCTGCCATCTCTACAGGAGGGAGGTCTCCTCTCCTGTATTTGACTACTTGGTCCCTAGCTCATGCTGCTGTTTGGGATGTTAAGGAACCTTTAAAACAGCGGTTCTCAACCTTCCGAATACTGCAACCCTTTAGTATGAGTGTGACCCCCCCAACTATAAAATTATTTTTGTTGCTATTTCATAACTGTAATTTTGCTACCATTATGCATCATAATGTAAATATTTATATTTTCCAGTGGTCTTAGGTGAGTCCTGTGAAGGTCACCTAAGGGGTGTCATTTAACCCCCAAAGGTAACCCACAGGTTAAGGATCGCTGCTTTGTGAGGTCCAGCCTTGCTTAAAGAAGTCCACCACTGGGCTTCCAGAGTTTATAGCCTTGCCCCACTTCCTGTTTGGATTTGTGTGTGAATGAAAGTGTAATCGGCCAGCTTTCTGCACCGGCCCACTCTACTCTCCCTGCCCCCAATGCATTAGGTTCTACGGAGCTGCTGGATGGTTTGTTTTCCTTGTCATTAGCGACCTTGTAATGTCATGCTGCCGGTTTGTTTGTTTTGTTTTGTTTTTTCACTCTTACAATGGTAGAGATAATTTCTATTGACTTGGTGCTTCCTTCCTTGTAGAAGTTCATTAGTACCTGAAAGATCTAGACCTCTGAGTGAATGAGATGATTTGTTAGTAATAGGAGTGACACTATTAGAAGGTGTGACCCTGTTGGAGTAGGTGTGCCACTGTGGGCGTGGGCTTTAAAACCCTCATCCTAGCTGCCTGGAAGTCAGTATTCTGTTAGTAGCCTTCAGATGAAGATGTAGAGCTCTGCCTGCACGGCAGTCATGGATCCCACCTTGATAATGTACTGAACCTCTGAACCTGTAAGCCAGCCCCAGTTAAATGTTGTCCTTATAAGAGTTGCCTTGATCATGGTGTCTGTTCACAGCAGTAAAACCCTAACTAAGAAAAGGAGCAATCAGGGTTAGTGTTGGATTCAAAGGATCAGGCATAACAGACCATAACCATGAATGTATAGAGTATTTATAATTATAATTATAATAACAGTTCACTAAGAACATTTTGGCACCTTGTGTGATTTACATGTGTGTTCCTGGGCAGCACTGTAATTAAAAACAAATGATTCATATGATGTTTAATCAGAGGCTGTAATTAGTATTGCTTTTGTGTAGTCAAGGCCACCGGTTTTGTTTTCTCTGAACCCATGTACCCTTTCATCTTGTTCACACCCTCCTGACACTTGCAGAGGAGAAGAAGAAAGACCCAGAATCTCGCTCATCAGCCCCCGGAGGGGAGCCTTTGTCTTCCATCTGCCTTTCCCCAGGCTCCAGAGCCTTTTCTGGACTTCTACATATCCCAGGAGCTAGGATCCAAATCCTGATCTGTTTCACTGACCTGGAGCTGGGGGAAGACGCGGTGGAAGCTCCAAAGTCAGAACGAGGTGGGTCATCTGGTGATGTGGTGAGGCAGACAAACAGAGGGCATCATCATGGTGAGAGGAGAGGCTGCAAGGTGTAGGTAGCAGGTTCCTGATGCTGGCACACCCCGCCCCAGGGAGGCAGGAATGGGCTTTTTCTAAGTAAGCTGCATGCATAATTTATTGACTAAACCAGGACAGTTTTGAGAGTGAATGAGGGCATTATTAATAATTTCACAGGGACTATAGGCCTAGGCCATGACCATCTCCAGATCAGACTTCTGTTACACCACTGCTAAGCAGACATTAGAGAGAAAGGGAAGAGGTTTGGGCGTTGTGACACCTGAGTGAGCTTGTGATGCTCTGAAAGTGTACAGGCGAGGGCTGGGTGGTAGGAAGGATGCCACCCAGCGCCCTAAAAGTCCGGCTTCAATTATTCTGCATACGTTTACCCTCTTCCCTCCCAGTTCACTTCCTGCAGGAAGATAGATTTTCTAAAATAATGGCTCTGATTTTTTTTTCTGGTTAAAAACAACAAACAAAAAACCCCCCAAAAAATCAAAAACAAAAAAAAAAAACAAAAAACCCCAGCTCCCTTCCCGCTTTCCAGGGCTGGTTCACTGGCATTGGTGTCCTATCAGATCCACTTTTATTTCTTAGTCTAGTTGTTTGAGGAACCTGTAGAACTCCCAACTACATCCTCTCTTTAACATCCAGCCTCCATGTCTTTTTTTCTTCACTATCTTGCTAGCCAGACGCCTTTTATCCTCTCTTGGTTCTTAAACACTTTCTACCCCCCACTCTCCCTGACTAGTTAGAACGCTGGTATTGGTGCTGAGAGAACTGGGAATTAGAAGAAGCCTTCCTTCTGAGTCTTCAGGCGTCTATGCAGACCTCCACGTACCTTTGCATGAAGACGTGACCACTTCTTGCCTTGTGTTACTGTGATTTAGAGAAATGCATTGGATTCCCCAATGGAGCAGAAGTTAGCATAGGGCAGACTTGAGATCCGATTCCTTGTAAGACTCAAACTTACTTTCCATTTTGCTTTGGGAGCACATGCGGCGACGGTCTTGTTGATTAGGGTCTAGAGATGGAGGTTCAAAATTCTGATGCCATTCATCTCTGCAAAGTTATGGGACAAAGGCGATCCTTGCTTTGTTTGCCTGGAGTCTGTGCACTGGAGCCAGTGTGGGCCTCTGTCTTGCTGGCTCTCATGGGTGGACCTAGGAATTCTGTTGCGATTCCCTCAACCAGAGCTCTGTTTTGGCAGGTAGTCACAAAGCTTTCCTGCTTAGTTGATTGTACGTGACTGCAGCAAACTTTGTCTGAACATGGACTTTTAGGATCTCCATTCCCAGGCCTTTTTTGCTTTGGTAGTCATAATTGTTGGTGGTTATTATTTTAAAAAGACTTTTTTTAAAAATTTAAAATTATGCTGTTGGGTATGTTCATATGCATGCTCTTGTAGATACATGCAAGATACTCACAGAGGCAAGAGGCATTAGACCCCCCAGGCTGGAGTTACAGTGGTTGTGAGCCATCTGACATGGTTGCTGGGCACCAAATTAAAGTCCTCTGGGAGTGCAGCAAATTCTCTTAATCACCAAGCTATCTCTCGCCCACTTGTCATTTTTTAAATGCAAGAATTTGAACTTTGTCTGAAATCGAATGCTAGGCACAAGGCTGATGTCTTTTATTATTATTATTATTAAATCAGCTTTCTACATCTTAGCTAACCTGCTCTGGACTATTAATCCTGGTTTCTCTGAAACCCGCAGTAACTCACAGTGAACAGAAGCAGTGCTGGGCAGGATCTTCACTCCTGACTGATCGTCACCTGCCTTATGTCCTTGGCACAGGCTCTGTTTCCTGGGGCTTCTGTTCTGTGCAGTGAGGCATGCTGGAGGTGTGTGTTTTTGAGAAGTGCCCTTGTCATTTCTCACAGGTAGGGGTACCAAAAGCTTTTTCCAAACAGAAGGAGTTCAGGGCACTTGCTTCCCCTGGCATCTGTGATTTTGAAATTGCGGAAACAATGTGTATTATGGAAGAATTTTGTTTTTATTTATACGTTTATTTAAAAAAGTTAAATGTTTTATCTTCTAGCCACTTCAGAGTTATTTAGCAGCCCGTCCCCTATTATTGGCCTGAGCACCATGAAAGAAAGCATTGTTTTACTTTATCTAACTGTGACTTATAGAATCTTTAGGTTATTAAACTCTTTTAGATGAGAGATCACTATATTAAATATTCTTTAATTTATAGGCCAAAGTCAGCTGTATTGTGAAAAAAACATCATTTTTTTAAAAAAAACAACACATATATTATGTGCATTTTGAATCAGCATTGCATGTGGAAGGCACAGGGATGAGTTGGTGACAGTGGTTAATACATTTTGGTTGTAAGGTGTCACATGGTTGCAGAATGGTGGGCCTATTCTTCTGATTCAATTTTATTTATCAGCCCAATCCATAACTACCTGTAAACATGGACTTTTCTTAAGCTGGTTAAGATCCTAGGCCAAGCTTAGCCCCATGCCACCCTACTAAAGTTATAAATCAGGTAACTTAGACCGCTTGTTGGAACAGTAGAGCTCGAGAGAATCAAAGCTGAAGGCCTGTCTCATTCCGTTGGCGGCAGGGCTGGTGTGTGTTCAGAAAGAGGGAAAAGAAGCCCGCGAACACCCCAAACCAAAACCTCTGTTTAAACATTTATTTTTCATTTATGTGTATGAGTATGTTTTTTCTGTATGTATGTCTGTGCACCATGTGTATGCCTGGTTCCCTAGGAGGCCCTGTAGCTGGAGTAATAGACAGTTGTGAGCCACCATGTGGGAGCTGGGAATTGAACCTGGTGCCTCTGGAACAGCAGCCAGGGTTAACTGTTGAGCCTTCTCTCCAGCCCTGAAGTTCTGCTTCTTGATGCAAACGGCAGAACATTTGTGGTCATCCTTAATCCCCCTCTTTTATAGAGCAAAAACGTTACTCTCATAGTTTGGGTGCTTGGACTCTTTACTGCATTTTTAGTTACAAAAGTCAGCCAGCATTTCTCAAGTATTTCCCCCTTTCCTCCCTTTTTTCTATCTGTAGCTTTTATCACAAGTATATTACGTTCTCTTGGTTTTGTCCCATAGGCCCCTGAGTCTCTGGCCACTTGTTTTTAAGACTTTGTTCTCTCCGTGTTTTACCTTGGATAACTCACTGCCGGCCTCTTTGTTCATTGGCGGTTTTTTCTACAGTAGCCAGTCTGTCCATAATTCCATATGGTGTGGTTGTTTTTCCCCTTTCCTTTTGTATTTTTCAGCTTTAGAATTCCCATTTGTGCTTAAAAAATAAAGAAAAACTTTAAAACTTTTACTACTGCTGTTTCCTGTCTATTCATTCACTATGCCAATCTTTTCCTTTAAATTCTTGAATACCTTTATCACGGCCAATCTGCTATTTTTACTTGGTATTTTCCACATCTCTAGATCTGTTTCCATGTTTCCATTTATCTGGGTTTATAGTATTTTATGGCGGAGTGTTAGGCATTTTGGATCTTATGATAATTGAGAGGTTGGATTTTCATTCCTTTTTAAAAAGAAAGTCAGCTTATGTTCTCATAGGCAGATAATTTACTGACCAGTCAACTTGATTCCACCAGGCTTATTTTTAAGCCTTGTCTGGGGAAGTCTGTGGTGTGGGGCTGGAGTACGGTTTGGGGAGGTTGAGTTAAATGCACAGGGTGGTCGAGAGCCCCGTCTTCCGCTGTTCAGAGCTCCTGTATCTGTGAGAATGCCTGACCTACAGAGTCCTGTAGAGCCCTTCTCCAAAGCTGTGTCCCGCCAGACCTCTCCAGCCTGTGCTTGCGCGGATGATGGTTCAGTAAGCCCCACCCTCAGCTCACTCCTTCCATAGCCTATTCAGTGAATCACTTCACTGAAAATTGCCACTACCAGCGTTGTGAGTCCGTCATGCTCCCCCTTTGCCCGTATTTCACATAGTGTTTCAGCAAACAAGGCTGTTTTGTGAATCCTTTCCCTCTGTGTTTCTCTTCTTGCTTGGACCACAGTCCAGTGATGCCTGTTATCGAATGTCTGAAAGCAGGTATTTTGTGTATTTGTTCAATTTCTATTTACTCTCAAAGAATTAGTCTGGTACTAGTATTCCATCACAATATGAAGTGAAAGTTTCTCTTCCTTTAATAGTGATACAAGAGGTGTGTGTGTGTGTGTGTGTGTGTGCATGTGTGTACATGCATGTGTATGTGTGCATGTGTGCGTGCGTGCATACGTGTGTGCACACACATGTGCATGTGTGTGTGCGCGTGTGTGTGCATGCATGCGTGTGCATGAGTGTGTGTGTATGTGTGTGTATGTGTGGTTAAACTCAGGACCCATATATGATAACATGTACTCTACCACCAAATTGTGCCATAGATTTTTATTTTCAGTTTTAGACAGAGATCACTAAACCTGGCTTGTCTAGAGCTCGATATGTAGACCAGGATGGTTTCAAATTCACAGCTATCCCCTGCCTTTTCCTCTTGAGTGCTGGAATTAAAGGCATTGTGCCCTGCTAGAATTTTTTAATAAATAAAAACTTCCTATTAGAAAAAAAACCCAAATTATCATTCTCTGTGGTACTTAAATGACTATTCTGAATTATCAAATATGAACATTGGTTAGCCTGTGTCTTAGTGACGACTTTTCTGTTGCTGTGAAGAGAGATCATACAAGCCACCTTATAGAAGGAAGAATTTATTGGGGCTTACAGTTTCAGAGTGTAAGTCTATAACAGTTGTGGCAGGGAAATGGGTAGTAGGTAGGCAGGCATGCTACTGAAACAGTAGCTAAGAATTACTTTTGGTGCACAAGCAGGAGGCAGAGAGCTAACAAATGGTGTGGGCCTGTACCCAGTGACACACCTCCTCCAGCAAGGCCACACCTCCTAATCCTTCCCAAACAGTTCCACCAACTGGAGACCAAGTATTTAAGTATAGAAGTCTATGGGAGCTATTCTCATTCTAACAACTACAACCAGCCACACCTATAAGGGCTGTGTCTGGCTGTTGTTTAATGGGTATGGTTTGGTAAGAGATTTGTGATCTGACTAAATGGGTCTCAGCTTAGCATCCTTGTTCACTTCTCCTTTGGGTTCCCCAAGTTATCACAAGCAGGGGTGCTAGTAGCAGGTGCTGAGAGATACTTGGTGCTGGATGGGGAGGCAGAAATATGCAAGGAGTATTCCACGAAGAGCTGGGACCAAAACAAATGGCTAAGAAGGTCCATGACTCAGAAACCACTTTCTCTTAGGGACAACCTAACCAGCTGGTTCAGTTTGAAAGTCTTTTTCAAACCCTTCCTACTAAACATCTGTTTCCCTCTTTTGATGCTACTGATTGTGTGTCCCATGCTTCAGATGGGCCTAGATGATTCAAGGCAGAAAATTACTGTTTCAGGCTAACTAATATCCATTTTCTTGCCTCAATATAGATAAGACTTAATGGCCCTTAGTGATAGTGCCATAGACTATTGGCTTAGATATACAACACATGGAATAGCATATAGAATAGAATTTACAATTCTACAGAGCAGAATTCATGCTTCCCTTCTCATTGCTCAGGAATGGGATAATTAGTAGGCAGGTATGTGCCTCATACCTGTAACCTAGCACTGGGGAGGTAGGAGCAGGAAGATCATGAATTCAAAGCCAGCCTGAGCTGCTTAGACATTACAGGTTGGTCTATGAGACCTTGACTCCAAAACAGACAGGCAGAGAGGCAGGCAGGCAGACAGGCAGACAAACAAGAAGCAAGCAGAAAATTTCAGGAGCATCTGACTCTAGCCCCAAGTGGGCCAGCCCCATGAGAGTCTCTGATCGACTCCTCTGTGAATCACCGCCAGGAAGAGTCACTAGTTCTGTTTTAGCCTGAAGCATTTTAAAAAAGCATCTGTTACCTGACTCATCATGGACACTCTTCTAGAATGTAAAGGACTGAGCAAAACTGTCCTTTACCCTAATGCTAGCAGGGCAAGCATATCGGAGTGCTCTATTCTGTGTGCATTTGGGGTGATCTACTTCAGCTGGCATCTGCAGAGCCTGCTGAGGCCGAGGGTGTGTACATGGCCTGATGGTGCTGTCCTGACCTTAGATACTAAGGCACAATCAAGAGATGCTTGGAAGTGGGCTTCTGAAATTGATATGACCTTTTATTTTCTGTACTGAGGATCAACCTTGTATGTGCTAGGCTGTCCCGCGCTACCTCCCGCCAGCAGGAACAACGCAGCACACACAGGATCCTTCTGCAGTACAAGCTTTAATGCATCTTGAGAGTGAGATCACAAGCTTCAGTTGAGGAGGACCCCGACTATCTCAAAACCCTTCCCTTATATAGAGCTCTATGCCCGCCTCAGACGTGGCGACTCATAATAGGCTGTGAGACGATCAGGCCATTTGACGTGACCAAAGGCACTCCGCCACAGATCGTTGGGATTTACAGGCACACGCGCACAAGGCGTTTTTATGCTAACGGCAAGCTGGATGTCATCGCCATCTTGTAATGGCGATGTGCTTACGATGGCTTCCCACACTAGGCAAGTGATCTACTTGAGCTGCATCTCCTAGACAAGGCTGTACTTTGATTTTATATTGTGGTTTAAATCTGAAGAAATAAAAGATAGCAAGGAATGTAGTCTTTTAAAAGGCCTTCCTCCCTCTCCATTCACTCACAAATGCCTTGCCAGGCCGGTCCTGGTCTCTAGGTAACAGAGAGATTTTTCAAGGGCCACAGAGCAGTGGCTTTCAGTCCCCTGTGGAGCCTGTGACATCATCGTAGCTGTATCCAGTGGGGAGGAGAAGGTATATGGGTCTTTACCTTTGTTTAAGGACAAAATGGTGGTCCTCATGGCCTCCAACCACACACAATGTCTGATCTCATTTTGTTAGAAATAAGTTCAGAGTCACAAAAAGACACAAAGAGACTACCACTCCAGTTAAAGTGTCTCAACAAGGCAAAGCTTGACTTCTCATCAGAAGGATGAACCGATGGCTCAGTGGTTGAGAGCACTGACTGTTCTTCCAGAGGTCCTGAGTTCAGCTCCCAGCAGCCACATGGTGGCTCGCAACCATCTGTAATGGGATCCCATGCACTTTTCTGCTGTGTCTGAAGACAGCTGCAGTGTACTCACATACATAAAATAAATAAATAAATCTTAAAAGGGGGAGGCGGCTAGAGAGATGGCTCAGCTGTTAAAAGCACTGATTGCTCTTCCAGAGGTCCTGAGTTCAATTCCCAGCAACCACATGGTAGCTCACAACCGTCTATAATGAGATCCTATGCCCTCTTCTAGTGTGTGTCTGAAGACAACTTCAGTGTACTCATATAAATAGAAAATAAATAGATCTTTAAAAAAAAAAGAGGGGGGGTGAATTACTCATGAAAGCAGGTCAAGCATTCAGGGATAGGAAGTTGACTCAGAGTTTTAGTCTAATGTAAGTAGTGACTGTGGCTTTTCCCCATTGGCTGGGATCTGAGTTCTGTGTTTAGTGATTGGCTGGCTACTTTTAAAAGACTTGCCACAGAGGAGATGAAGGCAAGTGGGAATGAGCAGGCCACTTAAGTCATTTAAGTTAAAAGAATGAAGCAAGGCCTTTGTGTAAACAAAGGTGTGTGTGTGTGTGTGTGTGTGTGTGTGTGTGTGTGTGTGTAGGAGGATAGTGGTGCTTAAAACATTTGCATATGGGTTTTGCTAGGTGGGGTGAGAGGAAAAGATTTATGTAAATGAGTTTTTTTGTTTTTGTTTTTGTGTTTTTGTTTTTTGCTTTTTTTCGAGACAGGGTTTCTCTGTATAGCCTTGGCTATCCTGGAACTCACTCTGTAGACCAGGCTGGCCTCAAACTCAGAAATCCGCCTGCCTCTGCCTCCCAAGTGCTGGGATTAAAGGCATGTGCCATCACCACCCGGCTACATAAAAGTCTTACAAAATAGGAGAGATAGTAAGAGTTGAACTCCTTGTTGTAAGCAAAAGTTTTCTAGAGGTTGACAGAAAAGACTTATGTTTAATGTTTCTTAAATTTGGACCTTGAAGGGCACATTCCTTTTCATTATTTTATAGAGATGTAAAATCAGGTAGGCTGTGTTAAAAATCAGGCATTTCCACCAGCCTGCCCCCAGGGATCTAGAAGCACTTATGTAATCACTTGCTGCTTCTGCAGGGTGTGCTAGGTGTGCTAGGGGTACCAGATGTGCCAGGTGTGCCTGGTGTGCCAGGTGCCACAAATAAAAAGGGAGCCACTCCAGCTCTCTCTCTGTCAATTTCTCTCTCTTTCTCTCAATCTCTCCCTCTCCCCTTCTCCCTCCCTCCTTCCTTCTTTTCCTCCCCTACGCTCTCTGTCTTGTTCATTCTCTCTCTGTCTCTCTCATTTCCTCCCTGTCTGCCTGCCTGCCTGCCTGCCTGCCTACCTGTCATGTCCTCACTTCAAGACAGGACAGCCTTTTGCTCCCCCTGCTCCCCTAATAAACCTCTTAGACTAGATCTGTTTCCTGGCATCATTTCTTAGTGGTACACCTGCCTTGGCATGGCCAGCCAAAGGTCCCCACCTTTGCAGCATTTATTCTATCAGGCTGGTTACTAAGCAGCAATTTGCAAACTCTGTGGCCTCTGCTTCTTGGTGGCAAATGTGCAGCCATTGGAAGGTTTGGAAAGACCTTGCGTGGCCTTGGTTAAGGGTTAACTACGAGCAGAATCAAGGATCACAGCAGACAAAGGAAAATTTTGGGTGACTGAGTTGAGGAGTGTGTGTACATGTTTATATGTGTGCTCCTATGTAGGTATCCATGTAGCATCTTGTGTATGCAAGTATACATAGGTGTGCATGCATGTGTGCAGTGAATGAATCAGAAACTGATAGGGGGAGGAGTCAGGAGGGAGGGTAGGACCTTCTAGGGAGAAAACTGAAGCGATAACAGCAAACTTTACAGACTCAGTTGCTAACAGTGTTGCTATAGTTACAAAAGGAGAAATGAGTAGAAGCATTTTGTTGGCTTGTTTAGTTTTAATGCCTTAGGGCTTTTAAAACAATGCACTCATGAGATCTTGCTAGAAGTTTACCCATAGTGAGATCTCTTTCCCTTCTGAATTCCCTTCCCCTTCATTGGGAACTGCTGTACGTGCACAGATGCCCTCAGTCTGGACACACAAATCGTGGTCTTTAAGCACTAGATAGCTTTACTTACTTCCTTAGTAAATATATGCAGATTGAATGAACCATCATCAACTCCTTCTTTCTGAATTTCATTGACATTGTTGGAAAAACTTGCAATTAGGAAAGAGTAAATAGTGTTCTAAGTGGTTAATAATTGTATCATTAAGATGATAACCTGATAAGTGGCAAACATCTTGAGTTTCAAAGACCTTTGACACCTCTACATCATCGCTGGCATTATAAATACACATGATTTCAGCATACTGACTTATGTGTCTAAATGTTTTTGAGTGTAAAATGGGATTCATTATACTTGCTTTCTCTAATAGGCCACAATGATCAAAAATTTCCATTGGTGTCAAAACTCTTTGTAAAGCTAAGTGTTATAAAGACTCAGATTGTTAAGTATGTATTGTTTAAGATCTTATAGCTATAATAGAAAAGAATACACACATGTCTAAAGATCCTACAAAAGTCATACAAGTATGCTAGAGTATATCTCAAGCTTTGTATTCATTGCTTTCTTTAGACACTGCGTGTGTGTGTGTGTGTGTGTGTGTGTGTGTGTGTGTTACATTTATGTGCATATGCATGCCTGTGTGTGTGTAGGCCAGAGGCCAGTACTCAGTGTCTTCCCTTGTCATTCTCTACCCTAATTTTTGAGACAGGGTCTCTCACTGGATCTGGATCTCACTTTATCCAGAGATCATTTTCTCAGCTCCTCCTTAGATGCTTTTAAAGGTCATGGCGACTAGTGATCATATTGATGATGGTACTACTACTTGCTCTGTAACCTTGTGTAATTTATAAAGGTCACATGAGTTATTATAGCTTTGGTAATTGCTCATTAAGGGAGGGAAATATCTTTTTTTTTTTTTAACATTAACTTCTTGTTAAAACGAGGAGTCAAACTGAGCTACAAAGTCATTTTAATTCAAGTATATTTAACTAACCTTATGCCCAGTGTTCTGAAACACATACACTAATCCCCGGGGGACATTTGAGATGGAAACAGTGGGATCAGCAGAACTGGCACAGGGACCAGCATGCATGAGGCTCTGGGTCAGGGGTGGTACAGGGACCAGCATGCATGAGGCTCTGGGTCAGGGGTGGTACAGGGACCAGCATGCATGAGGCTCTGGGTCAGGGATGGTACAGGGACCAGCATGCATGAGGCTCTGGGTCAGAGCTGGTACAGGGACCAGCGTGCCTGAGGCTCTGGGTCGGGGGGGTGGGGGTACAGGGACCAGCGTGCATGAGGTTCTGGGTCAGAGCTGGTACAGGGACCAGCGTGCCTGAGCTTCTGGGTAGAGTTTCCAGTAATGCATAAACATACACACACAAACACACAGACACAGAAACATACACAAAACAAATAAATGTAACTTACAATTTTTTTTTAATTAAAAAAATTAGCATTTTTCACTCTCTGGGGAACTTAAATGTTTTACCATGGGCAACATCACCGAGACTTTTGTGTTAGGACTGCAGGAAACCATTGATCTTTTGTGACTTAAAGTCTGGGTTTGAACCTTGCTGATCTGGCTTCCTTTGAACTTCACGGAGGTACATTTTTCTTCTGCTGCTTTTGAGTGTTCAGCATCTCCTATGTAGTGTTAAGCTGACAAACTGCAGCTGCCCTCATCTGCCTTCCTAACACAGGGTGTCCTGGGGTCGGTGGGGGTGGGGGGGTGGGAATAAACACGGGTTCTACTTTCCTTTGTGAGGGAAGAGGGACCCTCATCTCTTCTTATTTTCTCACCAGCTCAATCTCATTTTCAGTTACTGGCCTTGCAATTCCTCCTGGGGTAATTTCCATGCTTGCCTTGTATTGCATAGTCCCAGGCCTCCTGCAGCAGTGCCCTGACCCCCTGTAGATGCTGATCGTGTGGCCTGTGCCCAACTGGGCTGGATGCCCTCCGAGGGACACCCCGTTATTCTTGTTGTACTGACGCTGTTTCCCTACACGCTCACACAGACTCTTTGGGCAGCCATTGGTTTTCTAGCTGCATTTCAAAGCCCAGAGCCTCGAGGCCTTTGCTTCTGATAGTTTGGAAGTCCACCGTAGATGGTGGATGGAAAAGGGTGTTATGTTGCTATAGTAAAATATCACAGACTGGAACATTCATAAAGGCAAAAAACATCTGTCATGGTTCTGGAGTCTGGGTGATCCATTAGAAGATGGGGATCGTACTTGCAGGGCCTTCTTGCTGCACAAAGAAGGCAAAACATACTGTCTGTGTAAAAGTCAAAGAGAAAGGGCCTAGAGAAGAGGTGCCACACTCGTTCCTGTGACAGCAGTACGGCCCTTCATGAGGGCACGCCCTCAAGGCCTGATAACCTCTTAAAGATCTCAACATGGCTACCTCGAAGCCTTAGCGCAAACCACAGCACTACAGAAGTCAATGGATCCCCTGGCTCTTCCAGGCACTCTGTCATCCCAGGAGCTGGGCACTGTATATCCTAGATTTTTTTCTTCTACAAGAAGCCCCACCACATCTTTCTGTGGAAATTGTCTGGGAAGCTAGCTGGGGTGATGTCGGGCGCTACGCTGGGCGCCTGGGAGATAATGGGGGTGGAGGGAGGGAGACCTGCGTCCCGCCAGAGCTCGGGTACTCTGGGCAAGCAGATGTGGGAGGATGCCTGCGCTCTCCACACCACCTGAGTGTGCATCTGGTTGTGGTGAGCCACTATCCCAGTCCTCGGGGAGTGGAAAGGAGACAGCCCTGGGGGGTCCCTGGGCCTCACAGAGGCCAAGGATGACAGGTTCTAGCTCCTGGGCATCTCAGGACATCTTTGCTAGACACCATGGGAGAGCTGAGAATGAATTGGGGGCCCCAGAGCAGCTCAGTCCTTCCCCGCTCCCCCGCCCCCCCCCTTGCCGCTGAAGGGAGAAAAGGGGCGGGGAGAGAAGTGGGGCCTGGTGGTGCACAGGCAAGAGTCCTTGGTCTGGTGTTGAGGCTGGAAACACTGGAAGACTTTCTTTTGGGAGATTAGAAGCGGCTCTTTAGGGGAAGGCCTAATCCATTGCCCTAGCACAAGGAGTCTAGATGAAAGGAGGCAGTCCATGGTCTTAAGGCGGTTTATTGTAGAAAAGAGAGAGGGGGAAGGGGTAGAAAAGTAGAGACTGGCCATGCCACATGGAGAGAGGGGGAAGGGAGGGAGAGAGAGGGAGCAAGAGGTGAGGGTAAAGACAAGAAGAATAAGAGGTTGAGACACACACATACACACACACAGAGAGAGAGAGAGGGGGGGGGAGGGGCCAAGCAGTTCCTTTTATAGTGGGTTGTGCTACCTTTCGGTTCCCAGGGGAGGGGCAGACCTGACTGTGGTCAGATGACTGGGGGTGGAGTCCAGTCAGAATGCTGAGAGCTTGGGGCATTGTTTACATGATAGATAGCACAGGTTAATGGAGTTAGAGGGCTCCTGGTGTCAGGCATCTATGTCTAGGGGCGTGGCTTTACTGTCCCTTGTAGAATTCTCTACTGGGTCTCCAGAATAAGCCTTGCTCAACCAAGAACACAGACTGCCTTCCACGGTCCAACAAGACAACCAACATTTTCTTTGAATCTAGTGTTGTCCTAGCTGTTTGTAATAGTACAAACTGAAGATGGACAGAGAGAGAGACAGAGAGAGAGAGAGAGAGAGAGAGAGAGAGAGAGAGAGAGAAAGAGAGAGAGAGAGAGAGAAAGAGAGAGAGAGAGAGAGAGCCCCCATGATGAGGACAAGTGGATAAATATTTGGGATGGAACACTTGGGATAGCCAACTAACTTCATGGCACAGGTCTGTAGTCCAGCACTTGGGAGGTAGAGGGAGGCGGTTCAAAGTCATCCTGGGCCACCTTCCAAGTTCCAGGAAGTCCCAGAGTACTGGCGACCCTGTCTCGTGGTAAATGAACACGCAACTGTATTGAGTTCTGCCTTGTGGCCTCTTTCTCACTAAGTCCTGACAGGTTCTGTGGCCTTTCTCCCCCTGCAGGCCTTTGGAGCGATCTAGTGAAGATGTGGACATAATTTTCACGCGGCTGAAAGGAGTTAAAGCTTTTGAGAAATTTCACCCAAACCTCCTTCGTCAGATTTGTTTATGCGGTTACTATGAGAACCTGGAAAAAGGAATCACACGTAAGGCCTGCAACTCTCTCGGTGCATGCTTCTGTGTGGCTTGTGCTCCTGCGAGGCTACCCTGTGGGGACAGATAGCATCCACAGAGTCTGGTGCCAGATATTTGTGTTTCCAAGTGGGCTGACATCTCTCTCCCCTGTGTTTATTTTGCTTCTCAGTCTTTTGTCCACAGTGTGAAATTGTTATCCCACTCCCCCAACCTCAGGGCAGCAGCTCACTTTCCAGATCAGTCTGGAAGGACAGACTGACATACCCATTGAGCTGAATCTTTTTTTTTTTTTTTTTTTTAAAGAATTATTTTATTTCATTTTTATGTGTATGAGTACACTGTAGCTGTACAGATGACTGTGTTCGATCATGTGTGTGGCTGCTGTTGATCTCAGGACCTCTGCTCAGGCTGGCTCCGGCCCTGCTCGCTCTGGCGTAATTTTCTGCAGCTGTCGTCAGACTCACCAGAAGAGGGCGTCCGATCTCATTGTGGGTGGTTGTGAGCCACCATGTGGTTGCTGGGATCCGAACTCAGGACCTTCGGAAGAGCAGTCAGTGCTCTTACCCGCTGAGCCATCTCGCCAGCCCGAGCTGAATCTTTAGAGATTCAAATAATTATCTCTTTTAATCCAGGAAAGAGGTGACTGCTGGGCTATTAACAAAGTTTTTGTCTAGTGCTGTTTTGAACGGACCTCAGTTATAAATAGTATTTATTTTAGGCATGAATCGGGGGCAGCAAGAACAAAACGATGGGGCGAAAGCTGCCTTTTCAAAGTGCTTTTCTTTTTATTAAGAAAGCAGCGGCTCTCCACTTCTAGGTATATTTTATTCTGCAATAACAGAACACTTCCATCCAACTGCCTTGAATAACCAGTGACTCATTCAGGAGGGAAAAAGGCAAAAAACCAATTCCTCATGTATGAAAGCCGGGAGGTGAGATGACTCATGGCTGGTGGTGAGGAGTCTGTGGTTCCCGCAGCCTCCTCCTGCATCTCAGGGCTTGGCTTGTGCCTCAGGCAGCTGCAGCACATGGAGGCATTCCTTGTCCACAGCAGAGATCCTCCCTGAAGGACTGTTCCCTCTCACCCCCCACCCCCAGTAGACTTCCTGTGTTGTGTCACTGGCCTGAATTGTACCCCATGGCTAAATCCTAGACCAGTCACTGGCAAAGCTGATGAAGTGCTCTGAGTTGATTAAAAACAATGTTCACCATGCCAGTGGGGTTAGGGCTGGAGCTTTTGGACCAGGCCTGAGGATATGGGTGTGAACCTGCATACAATCTGGCTCGGTTGGGTGAGAGCACACGCACGTGTGCTCTGGGTGAGAAGAGACACTATCATTGTAGAAAATGTAGGAAATTAATAACAAAAGTTCCCTGTCATCCCCAGACCTAGAGATGACTAGTATTTAGTATGTGTCCGTTTTGATGTTTTCCCAGTTTCACACACACAAATGGTCACATTTCTGGTTTTAAAAGTTTCTCCACACAGGGACAGGAGAGATGACTCAGTGGCATGTTAGGTGGCCCTTTGGAAGGTTAGGTTCCCAGCACCCACTTGGAACCACTCACAACCCGTATAATTCCAGCTCCTGGGGATCTGAGAATCCCTTCTAACTTCTGCAGGCATGTGTGTGCATGTGTGCACACATACAGTAATTCATTTACACACACACACATACAGAGTGAGTGACAGACACAAGTTAATACACACACACACGAATAAATAAATAGTAAAATAAATCTTTAAACATTCTCCATGTATGTGGGTTTCAAACCAACATATGTATTTTTCCTGCTGATGTCAGAAACTTGATTCTTTGGGAGGATGCTTTTTTTTCTTAAAGCCATTTTGAAGCAAATACTGCATGGCATGTAATGGGAATTATATCATTTTGCAACTCTAAGCTTGCTGCAGAGACTGAGAGCAGGTGTCACTGGAAAGGCCAGTGAAGGTGTGTCACCGTCCTTTTACTCCTCTCTGTTCTGGCTGGATGCCTTCACTGTCCATGGCTCTCCACAGCACGCCCACTTAGCAGGCTCAGAGCATCATCCCTTCACCCGTGGTCCCCAGAAGCTTCATCTTAGGCAATGTATACTAGCCCTGCCAGGCCTCAGTTCACCCTCTGAGCTGGACTTCCACTTTCAGCAAGCCATTTGCTCGATCTCTGAGTATAAACATTAAAAAAAAAAAAAAAAAAATCAGGTCGTTCCATGTGGTTCCTTAGCCAACAGGAGAGTTGGTTTGTATGCAATTTTTGGAGTACGGGTTTCAGAGAATGATTTTCTTTTTCTCTTTTTAAAATAAAGTATTTTATTTTTATTCATGTGTGTGTTTGTGTGTACATATGTGTGTGTGTCTGTGTGAATGTCTGCTACATGAGTGCCAGTGCCCACTGAGGTCAGAGGGGGACTGGGGGTGGCATGGAGCATGGAGCTGGGGTTATGGTAGTTCTCCAACTAGGGAGCTGGGAACTGTACTCATCCTTTGAAAGAGCAAGAAGTGCTCTTCCCTGCTGAGCCATCTCTCCAGCCCTACAGATGACTTATCAAAATCTACTATTAACATAATACAGGAGCTAGTGTTTGTCCCGAAGATCTAGATGGTTTCCTCTCTGAGATTACAAACTCAGAAACAATTCAGATTCAGAAGCATCTGGTGCGGATCCTGGCCAAGCGCCTAAGTTCAGAGGATTCAGAAAAA
>NW_022196897.1:58866943-58894636 GCF_008632895.1 Mastomys coucha
AAAAAAAGAAAACGGAGGACTCAGCCTTTAATTTTTATAAACAAAGAAAAAGAAACCATCCATTGGTTGGTTTAAAAGAAAATGTGTTCCTCTAGAAAACACATTCCATCCGTCCATCTATTTACTAACTTTTTAACTGACATAGTCTTGCTATCTCTTGGACTGGCCATGGATTCACAGTCCTCTCACTTCAGCCTGAGTGCTGCCACTGTGGGCCACCATGGTGGTTGTGACGCAGATCCATGAAGTTGGGTGGCATAATGTGGCAAGTCCAATAAGCCGTTCTCCTGGTGAGAGTCATAGTTTTCCAAGAATCAAAGCATAGTATTTAAGATGAGGTACATGGGATGTTAGTGGATTATGACACTCCATGGTTTGTGTGATTCTGGCTCTCCTAGAACTCGCTATGTAAACCAGACTGGCTATGATTCAATCTTGGAGTTACTATGTTGAGCCAAAGGATCTTACTGCAGTCAGGATGATCAATTATTGCAGATCAGTGTCTGGGAGTGTTGTGTTGATGGGGTACCTGCTTCCTAGAATGTTGAATCTATAGGGTAAGCTTTGTGGGTGGATGGCATTGAGGAAAGCCATGTATTCTTGTCGTAATGGATCAAGGAAGGGTGGTAATAAGCCAAGCTTATGATGTCCAGTGAGGATCTATAGGGTTACAGTCATCAAACTTGTTCACAGCATGCTTACACCACTGTTTCTCTTTCAGTATTTCGCCAAGGGGACATTGGAACCAACTGGTATGCTGTCCTAGCTGGGTCTTTGGATGTTAAAGTATCTGAGACCAGCAGTCACCAGGTAATCTACCCTATCGTTAAAAAAGAAAAAAAAAGTGCTGGGCTTGTAGCTCAGTGGTAAGGTACTTGCCTAGCATGTGTGAGGCCCTAGGTTCAGTCCCCAGTACCATATCACATGTAAAAACAACAACAACAACAACAACTAGAGTGTATTATTACTGTTGATTTTAGTAAGATTTGTTTTTTTGAGAATTTCATATGTGAGTACTGTATTTATACCATTTCCACCACCCCTTTCCGACTCCAACTTCTTGTGCCCGCCCAGCTCCCCCTCAAATTTATGACCTTGTCCCTCAAATTCATGACCTTGCACACCATGGTATTTTTTTTTTAAAGACACATTTTCAAATCTACTTTCCCCACGATAAGTGTCCGTGGAATTCCTTTGTTTAATCACATCACAAACATACCCTGAGAGTCTTATGTGACATGAGCTGGGTGTGAAGGGTTGGAACATTCAGGACAGGAACGCACTGACTGCCTCAGGAGCTGCCAGCCTCCTGGTATGTGCAAACTGTTCCATAGCACTGTGATAGACAGTTTCACTGCTGCTGCACAAGGTGAGAGTTTGGGAGCCTTTCTCCACATCGCTTGGTGACTTTTCTTCATATTAGAAGTTGTCCCCATCAGCCTCCTTGGAGGTCCCGAGATGCAGGGAAAAGTGGCTGACAGGGGAACCCTCAAACACTGCTCTCTCCACAGCTGGATGTGGTGGCGCACACCTTTAAGCCCAGCACTTTGGAGGTAGACCCAGGTGGATCTCTGAGCTTGAGGCCAGTCTGGTCTACAGGGTGAGTTTCATGACAGACAGGGATACACAAGAAACCTTGTCTGGAAAAACCAAAGACCAAAGTCAAAACAAAAGCCCTCCCCCAAACAACCAATCAAACAAAAACCACAACCCTAATTCAGCAAAACAAAACAAACAAACAGTAAGCCACACACAAAGAACGTCTTTTCTAGGCTAGGGCGGTGGCTCAGTCAGGATGGTGCCTGCTGTACAAACATGAGGACCTGAGTTCAATTCAAGCCTCAGCATCCACACAACAGCCTGCTTGTGGTCGACACACTCACAGCCTTTATATATTTAGTAAGCCTTAAGCATCACAGTAGCTGGGCAGCTGGTTATTTGAGGGCCATAGGTAGTAGAAAATATTAAAATCCTGACCTGGGGCTTTACCCCACCTTTGGTTGTTGAGTTCCTGGATAAAAGAGACGCACAGCCTTTATAGATTTAATATGCCTTAAAGCAGCACAACGGCTGCTATAATCAACTTTTCAGTCGATAACTCAAAAAGTTATTACTTACTATTCACTATGTTCTACCTGGGCTACTCTTAGCTCCAATTGGGCAGCTCTCAGAGCTAATCCATGGTAGCTTTTCTTTTCTCCTCTCCTGCACATCTCTCCGTTATTCCATGCTGGCATCTTCCTCCCCTCCTCCCCCTCCTGGTCCTCTCTCCCCAAGCCCGTGAAACCTCAACCCCACCTATGTCTCTTCTGCCCAGCAAATGGCTGTTGGCATCTTCATTTACCAGTCACAGTTAACTGAGGGCAGGGTCACTCAGTGGCTTACTTGTGGACTCTCTCACCTTTGGGGCAACCAGTCTTGGCAGGGGGCCCCAAATTAGCATTAGAATCAAGCAGCACTAGGCCAACCCACTACACCAGGAAGTTCTCAGAGGGAGGAAGGGACAAGCAGGTCACTAGAGCTCACTGGCCAGTGAGTTGGTGAGTTCCAGACTCAGTGAGAGACCCTGGCTCAAAGAATAAGGCTGAGAGCAATTGAGGAAGACACCCAACATCGAGCACCTCTGGCCTCCACAAAAGAGTACACACATACACACACACACACACACACACACACATCCCGCATGCATATGTGTACACATGAACACTAAATGTATAAAAGACAGCTTCTGAGCTCTTTTTGGCAACACATTTCAAATGGAAAAATATTTGTGATTCTAAATTTGAGATTTACATTTTGTAGGGATGGATGGACAATTGTCTTTTTTTTTCTCTCTGTGTGTGTGTTACCTGTGTGTAAGCCTGTGTACCACATACATGCCTGGTGCTGGAGGGGGTTAGAAGAGGGCATTAGATCCCCTGGGGAACTGGACTTATGGATGGTAGTGAGCCACCATGTGTGTGCTCGGAACTGAACCCACGTCCTCTTAAAGAGCAGCCAGTGCTCTTTACTGCTGAAGCATCTGCTCAGCCAGAGCCACCCTCTTAAAATTGTATCTCAAAAGAGGATTGGGAACATAGAAGTTTCCAGATGAAGAAGTTGGGCCCACTGCTGCGGATGGTCTACTGTTCACTTTGGTGAGCGAGTCACTCTTGTCCCACAGGTACTTTCCCTGTGTAGCCATTGTGCAGAGAGTTCACCAGACATGGCCTGCAGCTCCTGCTTCCCAGTTGTGGTGACTCAACTCCTTTTCTCTCTCACGACTAGTTTTCCTTGGATGTCAGAGAAGACTCTTGATTTTTATCAGCTGACTCAGTTTCCCCATGGGTCTGAAAACAGCCCCCCCTCTTTGCATAGTCACCCCCAGAAAGCAGTTTACTAAACACTTCACAGGTCTTACTTTACTCTTTGAACCCTCATGCAAGCTATGGGCAAGGTTGGTGTGATGGTTTGTATGTACTTGGCCCAGGGAGTGGCACTATTAGGAGGTAGGCCTTGTTGGAGTAGGTGTAGGTGTGGATTTTAAGACCCTCATCATAGCTGCCTGAAAGCAAGTATTCTGCTAGCAGCCTTCAGATGAAGACGTAGAACTCTCAGCTCCTCCTGCACCATGCCTGCCTGGATGCTGCTATGTTCCTGCCTTGATGATAATGGACTGAACCTCGGAACCTCTAAGCCAGCCCCAATTAAATGTTGTCTTTTATAAGACTTGCCTTGGTCATGGTGTCTGTTCACAGCAGTAAAACCCTAACTAAGACAGTTGTATTCTTGTTTTCTCTTTACAGACGAGGAAACCATGCCCCCTGCCCTGCCCTGAAGAGTTAAATAGCTTAGCCTAAAGGATGCATTACATTTAGAGAGTAAGGGAACTAGGATTCACACACAGGCAGTCCTGAGTCTAGTCACATGCTCTAAATCACTCCTCTGTGTGGTCTCACTGAACCATGAAGAGGGCTAGGAATGTAGCTCAGGTGGTAGAGAGCTTGCCTAGCTTGCTGGAAGCTCTGGGTTTGATTTCCAGTACCATACAAACCAGATGTAGTGGTGTACAATATTCTAGGTGGAGGCAGGAGGATGAAGAGTTCAAGGTCATGCTGAGGTACATGGAGAGTTGGGGTCAGCTTGAGCTACAAGCGACTTTCAAAATAAGAAGGAAAAGAAAGCAAGATGATAAAATATTACCTCCTACACACACACACACATACACACACACACACACACAGCCCACACTTATGCACGCATGTACACACTTGTCATTCTGCTGTCCTGGTGGGCACTCCTGGGTGTCTCTGCTTAGAGCTTCTGGGTACTCATCCCACCTGAGAGTCTTCCCTCACAGACGTGCCGCAGGGAGGACCCTGCACAGGGTCATCTGCTGGTCCCTCTTACTCTTGGTTTGGCCCTGAGTACGTCCTGATGGAGAAAAGAGAGATGCTGAAAAGGGAAGGAAAGGAGAAAGTGAAGGTTAAGGAGGAGAGAGAAGAGGGAAGACAGGGCAGCCGTGCCAAGTGTCATCAGGAACAGCAACAGTGCCAGTCACACAGCCACTGCTGTGGCGGGAGACTTTGATGAGGTTAAAGTAACATGTGGTCAGGATCTCTAGGAATATTTCCCTGTGGCAATGGGAGAGCCCCATGAGGTCCTAGCAGGGGAGAGCTGATTAGTTCTGAGGTTTTACACTTTAATTTAATATAATTTAATTGTAGGTTTTTAACCTGTAATGTTGACCTTAAACCTAATACAGGAAACTTTTCTAAGCTGGGCTTGGTGTCCTCGTCTCCTAAATTGTGAGGAATTATTAGCTTTCCACTGATGCCTGCTTACTGTCTCCTTTGCACACTCCCTCCTGTAAAGCTTAAACAGTTTTCTGGATTTATTCTCATCATTTGGATTCAAGTAAGAAAAGGGACATTGACTCTACCTGTTCTAGGAGGTAGACAGGGGGCGCAGGATCTCAGGTAGCTCATGGTCCCAGCTGTGGGACAGGAAGAAGCTAAGGAGAATGTGCAAGATGGCTGACATCCTTCCACCAGGCTTTGTAAAAACAAGAAGGGGGAACCCCGGTTTCCATGTCTGGCTGTGTGGTGGGCACTAGCCTCTACCTGGTAGCAATGGGGGGCAATCAGCCTGGCTGCTTAGCTTGGGAGAAAAGCACCCTTTCTAAGAGAAAAAGAAGCAAATAGAAATAAGGGGAGAGAGGGAAAGAAGAAGAGAGGAGACAAAGAGAGAGATTGATTTTGAGGTTGATGGGGTTTAGTAAACCTGAACTCCTGGGTCAGATGTCGGGACTGGGTAGAGGTAATTAATACTGATGTTGCATTCTTGAGCTCGGATGCTGGAAACTGACTCTTCTGTGGGAACACCAAGGGGAACAGGTTTGTTCTTAAGACCATCAGCTAATTGATGCAAGGCCCACCTGCTCTAGGAAGGGTCATGTGCTTTCTTTAATGTTTATTTATGGGTAGCAAGATGGCTCAATAAGTAAAAACACTCGTGCAAGCCTGGAGACCAAATCTGGAGACCTAAGTTTGATCCCTGGGACATATGCAAAAGGAGGAAGGATGGCATGGACTCTATAGAGTTGACCTCTGACCTTCACATGTGTCCTGTGGCATGTGTGCATCATCCCCTCAAATAATATATGAAAATGAAAAAAATGTAAATTTTATTCACTATAACATTAGTCACATCCCCAAACCCTTTATGACACATCTAGTGTTTGACTAAACAAGTGATCACCAGGTTGGCCTAGAACATCCATCATACCACTATATATCCCTTACACAGCTACTGGCTTCATCTGTAGGCATTTATGTGCTGGTGTACTCACAGGCTTGGCTACGAGGCTCTATGACAGCAGTTCTAACCCTCTGGGGCCACCCAGATGCATATCAACTAGATTTAAATTTAGGTCTGACATAGTTCAAAGTTTGCATTCTTCCTGTTGTCCACACATGAGGAAGGGTGAGTAGAGAGTTGGAGGCAAGGAAAGAGAAAGAAAAAACAGTTACAAGAGATTGAAGGCAAATTGAGAGAGGATCGAAGAGAGCTGTGCTCAGGGTCCAGTCATCGGAGAGGAGAGGGCAGCCTTCTTTTGCTAGCCTGCATCTCAATTTTCTTTCTCTGAGACCCTCTGTCTGTCTTCTCACCAAGTCAAAAGAGATACAGTGACAAGTTCCCAAATGCATCCGAGTTTCACCCCTGTGTGGGTCTGTTAGATGCTTTCTGGGCCAGAACAGTGAGCAAAGAGCAAGAAGGGCTTCTGTGCACCGAGCATCCTACAAGAATTGCAGTAGCCACGCCCTGTGCATGCCTCTCCTCTCCCTCTCCCTCTCCCTCTCCCTCTCCCTCTCCCTCCCTCCCTCCCTCCTTCCCTCTCTCTCTCTCTCTCTCTCTCTCTCTCTCTCTCTCTCTCTGTCTCTCTCTCTTCGAGATAGGGTTTTTCTGTATAGCCAGGTTTTCTGTGTAGCCCTGGCCATCCTGGAACTCACTCTGTAGACCAGGCTGGCCTTGAACTCAGAAATCTGCCTGCCTCTGCCTCCCAAGTGCTGGGATAAAAGGCGTATGCCACCAATGCCTGACTCTTGATCTCTTGAGAGCTCTGATGAGACTCATTTTATCCCACTTTTGTGTTCATGCCCGTCATGTGAGGCAGCCAGTTCCTTGTGACTCTGGGGCTTATGTCCTTGACCATAATGCATGCCCGAAGGCTGGGAAGAGGAAAGGATAGAAGTGAGGCCAGCTGGGATCCCAGTTGGCAGAAGCAGCTCCCCGTGGGGCTCCTCTCTCCTGTTTTCTGCCTGTGATGCCAACTCAGAGTCCCAGACCTTCACCAACATACCCACCCAGTCGTCCATGACCACCTCTTAGATCTAGCGATGTACAGTTAGACTAGTGTGGCTCTCCATTCCATAGCACACCCAAAGTGGAGCAGGATAGACAAAGGAAGAAAACTGAGGACACAGGTGACAGGGTAGGGGCAAAGTGGTTAGAAGGAATGTCGATGTGTTGTGTGGGCAGCTGGGAGAAAAAAAGGATCCTGACTCGGATGAAGGAGTGGGTGGTGGTGCCCCTGAAGAGATGGGCATAATATTTCTTATGCTATACATTTATTGGGTTTTATTGACTTGATGCTTTTTCTTTTTCTGAAAAAGTTACCATTGTTTATGTGGTGCTAGGGGGTTAAGAGTGTACATATAAATATTCTACTTGCTTCATAAACTCCTATTACCTTCTTACCATCCTATATGCTATTTCCTTTCCATCACTCATATTGTCCAGGATCATAGGAATACTGTGTGTGTGTGTGTGTGTGTGTGTGCCCTGCTTTACGGTTGGTTTGGATGGCTTTTTTTTTTTAAACTCTTTGGGCCCTAGGATATACTCATTTTTCACTGGTGATGTTCCCCACACAAGCAGTCGGAACCCTCATTGTTCACAGAGCCTGTCCCAACAGTGGCTTGAGCCCACCCATAGATTGGCCCATGTGTGTTACATCATGCCTGTCCACAGAGAAGTCACGGTCTCCTTAGGATGATGGAGTGGGAAGCTGAAGAGCTAGAGGCCACTGGTATCCCCGTCATCCCTGCGTCTTTTCTTTGCCATTGTCAGAGTTAGTCAACGTGCATGGCTTTTTGAGGTGTCCAAAGGTGTCTCACCAGTATCCAGGGGATCTAGGGGCAATGTATATTCATTAATGCCCACTGGATCACTGATGCCTAAGATCACAGTAAAGATATCTGCTGATCCCACACTGTAGAGAAGTATGAAAATGATTCAGGGTGTGAGTGGGCCTGCCAGCTTCCTGCCTTTGCTGTGTGGTGAGGATGGGCTCACAGGGCTTCAGGTTTAGGTATCACTTACCGCCCCCCCCCGCACCCCCTGGGGCACAGGGCTCAGTCCCACTGTCAGCTTAGCAGCCAGAGTTGGTGAGGGTGCAGGCGGGGAGCGAAAGGTAGAAACAGCTGCCGACCACCTCATGCTGTCTCCAAATGACACAAAATCCTGTTAAGAGCTGCATAGCTCACTTCTCAAGCAGTTTCCTTCCTATTCCTGGTGGACCTCAGAGTGGCATCCTGCTTATGCAGCCTTCATTTCGGGGCAGCTGAGTTCCCCATGCTGACGGCTTCCAGAGCAACCTGGCTGGGAGAGAGAAAGTCCCTGGAGAGCAGGGATATGACCCACCTGGAGACCCTCCCCAAGGAGCTGATACTCTTGCTCCCAGTCCCGCATTGCTACTTTGTAACAACCATGTTTGCCCTAAGAATTCTGGGAAATGCATAGCCCTGTGAGGAAGAGCTTTTAGAGACCTGTAATCCTCACTCCTATCTTCCTGTTTTTATTCCATGTTTACTCTTCCTCACCATCAAACAAAACCCAGGCTCACTGCAATGTGCACTCACATCAGAGACATGTTTCCTAGCTTCTCAGACGGCCTTCCTGCCTTCCTGCTCATCCGTTCTTTTTGCTATCTTATGGAAATTTGACCAGCCAACGAGGGGACGTGCCTACAGGCAGCACCCAGGTCTAATGGCATCCCAGCATGGCATTGCATGTTCAATGTAGATTTCCACTTGGCAACAGAGATCTTGTTAAGGAGTAGTCTCTCTAGTTCCCCAGTGACACTTTGTCTGCACCTCCAGGGAGATCCTACCCCAAAACAATACAAACAAATAGTAGTAATAATGATGATGATGGTGATTATGATGATGATGATGGTAAACCTTAAGTGGGTGTATATATACCTACTCTATTAGACAACAGGGACCCTGCTCATCCAAAGCTTTGTACTAAGTGTTTTATATGCACCGAGTCATTAAGGTAGGACCCACTCGCCTCAGTTCACAGCATATCTAACTGTGCATAGTCATACCTAACTGAGCTGCAGGGTCCCTGTGTTTTCTGGTAACTAATAAAAAGTTGGTTGCCTATCCTGGAGAGCTGTTGGGTCCCATGCCTGCAATGCTAGCATTGGTCACAAGAGGGCAGTGTTAGAACATGAAAACCAGCAAATGCATCCCAGCGTTTGAAACTGCAGGAGTTTAAATTTTGTTCAGCCATTTCACTGGAGCAGAGATTCTGGGCTGCACTTGGCCTTGGTCTTCACTCCATCCCACCCCCTCATCTGTCATTATGCCATTATCTGGCAATTTTTACTCTGGTTTTAGAAAAAAAGACCTCTTGCTGTTTTTCTCTTTAAGGTCAAATAGAAAACCTTTAGTCGTCCCTGCCTGCCTTTGCTTTTACAACACAGATGCATTTTGTTTATCAAATTTGAAGCCCAGATCTCTCTCTCTCTCTCTCTCTCTCTTTCTCTCTCTCTCTCTCTCTCTCTCCCCCCTCTCTCTCTCTCTCTGTGTGTGTGTGTGTGTGTGTGTTGCGCATGCTTCCATCCCTCCCTCCCTCCCTCGCCCTCTCTGCTTCCTCTCCCTGATTCTTCCATTTGACCACTCACTCTGTTCGCTTTGCTTTCAGTGACATCACCATTTTTGGGAGACATTACTTGAGCACATTTCTGAACAGTTTTACAAAGCCCAGAAAATGTGAGAGGTGGCAAGCTGGCTGTGGTTGGTGTCACCGCTGACTCCCACCGTGCTCTGGCTCTGACTGAGCTGTTCATTAGGAAGAGACTTTTAATTGACTTAGCACTCTGCACAACTCACCCTACATTTAGTTTTGTTAAATATTCTTTGTCTGGGTGACACAGTGCTGGCCAGATAGACTCTGCACTGGTTAGAAATGCCCGTGCCAGGCAGTGCTCTGCAAGCCAGCCCCAGCCAGCTTGCCCGATTGATGGCCATCAGCTGCCCGACAAGCTGATTCCAGGGACACGCTCTAAAAGGAACCGGCCTCACCATTCCTGCTCGCCAGAAAACACATTTGACTTAGGAGTATCTTGCTTTCCTGCTTGGCAGTAAATCCTTTTGACACACGTACAGTTGGATGCCTTGACAGACTCTGAAATTGAGTTCCATTCAATTTGATTACTTAAAAATGCTTAGAGGACTCAATAAATTCCAGGAGCAAGTTCAAGCTCACAAAGCCAAATGCAAGAGCTTTGAAACCTAGTGGCAAGTATAGGCTGGAAATGAACATTATAAAAACATTTGCTTTGTGAGAATTTATGCTTCTGAGTCTACCTATACACTTAAAGATAACCTAACACAAATAAGATTATTAATTCTTGACTTACTAACACAGAAATGAGTGAACTCTGAATAACTATCAGATCTGATTACTCTTGGGGGAGGGGGCATTTTTTTTCTTTTTCTTTTCTTTTCTTCCTTCCTTTCTTTCTTTCTTTCTTTCTTTCTTTCTTTTTTTTTTTGAGTCCAGATCTTACTATATAGCCCTGGTTGGCCCAAAACTTACTATATAGAAGACCAGGCTGGCCTCAAACTCAGAAATGTACATACCTCTGCCCCCCCAGTGCTGGTTTGAGAAGCATGAGCCATCCACGTCTGGCCTAAGATCTGATACCTCTTCAAAACTGCAGGATAATTTTACAACTTTCACGGGTTCTTCACAGACAAAGCTCACGTGTATGGTATCTATTGAGTTACTCTGACGTCCCCCAGAACATCTGCGTAGGCTGGGTTTCAATGGACCACTTATACTGCTTGGGGCATGGAACCCTGGCCTCCTTACCACCACTATGACCACTTCACAGTTTAGTATGAACACGTGTGAACCGGCTCTGGTGAGAATGCTTGCTTTAAGATGTGATAACACCATCATACAGATGCACAAAGCAGATAAATTAAGGGGTGATTAGTCGCAGTACAAAAGGATTCTTTGATTTACAGCAGGATTGTCAGGAGGGTTTCTTTGAATACAAGCTCCCCCAGAGAGCTCAAGTGTTTTGCAGATCATTCAAACCACTTGACATCCAGACTGGGGGACAGAGAAACTTGGAATTTAAGTGTTGAAAGCCATCATTAGATGAAGCTTAATACAACACGACTACAGAGATTCTCTGTTGTTTAAATAATGGCAAAAATGTAATTTGCTTTTTAGAGGTGTAGAAAACCTATACATGTGTGGCAATGTGACTGAGTTAGGAATTATAGTTTCCCTTGTATTATTTTTATGTATTTAATTCTGGCAAGATGGCTCAACCAGTAAATGTGATTGCCATCAACCCTGATGACTTCAGTTCAAGTCCTGAAGCCCACATGCTAGACAAAGAGAACCAGCTCCCACAAGTTCTCACACTGACCCCAACAGGCATGCTATGGTATACGTATCATGGTAGCTGTCTCCCAATAAAGAAATGTTTAAAATGTGTTCTGCTATTAATCTTTTAAAAAAACATTTATTTATTTAATGTATATGAGTGATCTATCTGCATGTATACCTGCATGCCAGAAGAGAGCATGAGGTCCCTTTATAGATGGTCCTGTACCACTGTGTGGTTGTTGGGAACTGAACTCAGGACCTCTAGAAGATCACCAGTGCTAAGCCATCTCTCCAGGCGTTAATCTTATTAAAAAGATTGTGACCATTTCCCAGAGGACTCAGGAGACCCAAAGCCTTGGAGGAAGTGTAATCGAGGTCGGCCAAGGCTCAGGCCTCTTCCACATCTGACTCTTTTGTCTCTGTGTGGACTTCCTTTGCCTCTTGTTTAGTGCCTGTCACCACAGGCTTCTTGGCATCCTTTGGTTTAGTCCCAGTATCTAAGATAGCTGTGGTTTTGTGGGCCAAAGGCTCAGGCATACAGACTGAGGTATACATGTGGGCAGGGAATGTGTAGAATAATTTCAAGTCATCTTGACACAGGCTGCAGTTACCTGATAGTAGAGAACCCTGGAGTAAACGCCTCTGTACGATTTAGCTGTAGACAAGCCTGTAGGGCATTTTCTTAATTAGCGATCCATGTGGGAGGACCCAGCCCATTCTGAGTGGGATCATCCCTGGGCTGGTGGTCCTGGGTTCTATAAGAAAGCAGGCTGAGCAAGCCAGTAAGCAGCACCCCTCCATGGCCTCTGCAACAGCTCCTGCCCTGTTTGAGTTCCTGCCATGATTGGTTTCCATGATGAACAGTTATGTGGACATATGAGTTAAATATAGCTTTTTCTTCCCATGTTGCTTCGGTTCTAGTGTTTCATCAAAGCGTTCATAGCCCTAGGTAAGACGGGGAGTCAGGAAGCAGGCCCCGTGGGGAGCCGGACCTCCACACTGGCTGACTAGGAACTCTCCCCACAGAACTACTTGAGAGCCCGTGGGCTACAGATGTATTGTCAAATAACGCATCAGCATGCTTTTATAAGAATCAGCAGGAACAGGAAGTCTGTAGCTAGGTAAAGAGACTGAGTAGTTTCTAGTCTCAGTTCTCCCTATGCCTGGTTTGGACAAGATACTGAACGTTTTAGAGTCTGAATCTGTCTAGCTTCTAAGACAGCAATAACAATGATGATAGTGCGGATCACTGTAACAGCATTCCTAACCTCAGCATCCTACATGTTTCAAATTCTGAAACTTTTTGAGTGCTAGGAATGGAATTTTCTATATCTGATCCTATAGGACAAGTAGTTCAGACACAGTTCAGGGAATGGGGTGGTCATTTGGTCGATAAAATACTTGCCAGAGAAACACCAGAACTGAGTTCAGCCCTCCAGTACCCCAGGCTTGGATATACAATCTGTAACCCAGTGTGATACAGGAACTGGAAGGGATGGTGGCAGGTGGATCCCCAAAACTCGCTAGCCAGACAGCCTAGCCAGTCGGTGAGTGCTAAATTCAGTGAGAGGTCCTCTCTCAAAAGACCCTGTCCGTGGCCTCCAGGTGTGCACCTGTGCACCCCCATGCACATGTGCACACACATGTACATACATGAATAACATGAAACATACGTGAAAAAAATATGAAGTTATTTTCAGAATGTGCATCAGGAAACATGACACAGAAGTGATTTTGTGTTTAGAGCAAGGTCCCTCCTGCAAAGTATCTTCTGATTGTGTGTGTGGGTGTGTGTGTGTGTGTGTGTGCGCACACACGCGTGCGCGCACGTGCGTATAATGCAAATATCCCACAATCTTAAAAAATGGAAACTCTTCTGATTCCAGGCAGTTCACTCTACCTCTATCATCAATAGGAACATCCAGGAATGACCAAGTGTTTGTTTCTAGTCATGCTTCGTTCAAATAACATGATGTCAGTTTTGATGGGCAAAGGAGACATCATGATCAAAACCACATTGAGTCATGGTACAGCATTCCATTTACATCTATGCAGATGTCTAATCCTGGGGATCCTATGTCACCTTCTGACCTCCAAGGGCACTGCACACTTGTGCAGATACAAATGAAGGCAATAACCCACCTACACAAAATTAAATATTTAAAACATTCTTTTAAAAGGGTACTGATCAGTCTGTTTCCTCAGTGGGAAGTTGGGCTCTCTCCAGAGAAGGGCAAGGAAGCTGCTGGCTCCTCCCACTGCCCTGCCTCTTTGTAGAAGGACATACGGACCTTTAGGATGCCTGCCCAGCATTCTGTTCTTGGGCCAGCTGATGCTGCTCCAGGCAGCACCTTGCTTGTGTGTATGGATGTATGGAGAGAGCTGCAGTGGTTTGGAAATCTGGCAGGGCTCCAGCAGGGCTGACTAAACCCACCTGAACTTCATGAAGTCATTGGCATTCCTGAATCTTTAGTTTTCATTTGGAAGATCCTCCAACCTAATCCAGACCAGGGCAGTTTCATGGTCCCAGGCAGTTCTGACTGCTGTCTTCATTCTCTAGGGCACTGAAAACATTTTTTTTTTTAATGACCTTAGTGAGCAATCTGCAGGCAAACAGGATAGGTAGACACTGTTCTCAAGAGTCCCTGGGGGGTAAGCATGGTGGTAGGAGCACAACTGTAGCCCATGTATAGACTTTAAAGAAGTGTCATGTTGCATATAGAGACAGATATGTTCAGCAACAGGCAGAGATCTTATGGGGGTTCAGGCATTGACTTCTGACCTGTGGAGACCTAGGGAGACAGTAGTATGGATACAGAAAAACTGCCTCTTCTAGAATCTCGCCCATTTATCTAGCTTTTCGACCTATGTGCTGAGCAACCTATTAATCCTGATGCTTGGGAGAAAGTTCCGGATGTGATTTACTTGATAATTTTTTCCTAAGCCCATAGGAAACCCAAATTCTAATGTTGGTTAGTCTTTATAAAGTACATATAATTTCCGATTCCTTCCATTTCCCTGGGCTCAATTATCTTAGTGCCTAACCAATACCTCCCAGATCCTTTCCAATTCCTAAGGAAATTTGCCCTTAAAAAAATATTCTGAACCTCATGAAGTCTGAAGCTTCTGACAGTGAGGAGAGGTTTCCCAAGCCTGAGTTTCAGGATGAGGACATGTATTAGTCTGGATGAGGTGCTGGGTCGGATCCAGGCCCTCGTGCGTGCTAGGCAGGTTCTCTACTGCTGGCATTGTCTAAATTTGACTCGTCCAAGCACAAAGGAGTAGACTTGGGAAGGACTGATCACACACTCACTTCTGGTGACAGTGTGGATCCTTGGGATGGAGCTGGGCGCCTGAGCAATGACTGGGACTGGGTGTCTGTTACTGTGGACTGTTCCAAGCAGCGCAGGTAGCAGTGCCGCCATCACTGAGTTTTGGATATGACCAGGCCTGAACCTGTGTACCCCATGGTGATAAGCTACAGGAGTTAGGAGGGGAGAGGAAGATGCCTGATTAATCTGCGAGCAGTCAGGTAGTTCTCACATAAGTGAGGTCTTCAAAACCCTTTTGCCTCATCCTCATGAAGGGTCCCTCATAAGTATTAGAAAGTCTCAACAGTAGTCAGGAGGTGGTGGTATATGCCTTTAATCCCAGCACTTGGGAGGCAGAGGCAGGTAGATTTCTGAGTTAGAGGCCAGCCTGATCTACAGAGAGAGTTCCAGAGCAGGCAGGGGTACACAGAGAAACCCTGTCTTGAAAACAAAACAAAACAAAACAAAACAAAGTCTCAACACTGCAAAGTGTATATTAGGCAAAAGAATTGGTTCTGAAGTTAAGCTGACAGAAGAGTGCAGTATTCTAGTGAGACCCTTCTGGGAACCCTGTGGAGGCCCCGTGATTGTTCACCGCTCATCACATGTGTCAACCAGAATTTGAAAGTTACTTACTAAGTTCCCGAGCACTGCTAACTTCAGTTCTGGGTATGCTTTTTGAATGAATTTGTTTGCGGATGTCCCTCTGGAGAATTTATCCATGGCTGTTTATAGATTTCCCTCGGATCTTTTTCCCCCCTTTTCTGAACTATTATTGATTTTTATTTTCCTGAACGTAATTTTAGAGGGTAATATCTTTGCAGAAGCAATTTGCCATGGTTCAAGGAGCTGGACTCTTGTGCTCATTCATCTCAGTAATGCGACTGCAGAGTCACTAACTGGATCTTAATAACATTTGCCAATGATTGGGTATTAGATGCATGAAAGGGAAAGGATACCTTCTAACTGGGGGCTCACCCTGGTGTAGCTCCTTAGTTTACAATGCCTGCAGAATTAATCTGTAGATGATTTGGAGTGGCTATTTGCTTTGTTTGAAAGTAGTTAGAATTAAATATAAACATTCTCGCCAATGTTGCATGTAGAGAGGAATTGGTTTTTACTACTTCTTTAGTAACTTTCAGTTACTTTAGTAACAACTCGATCACAATTTATAAGAAGCATCCCAGTGCTTTTTCCAGCATGTTTTTCCCCTGTGTGGCTGCAGGAGGCAGCATGATACAAAAATCTTGACATCTCTACTCAGAAAAGACTTAGAATCTAGCTCTATGGTGTCTTTAATGCCTGAACCGAGGCCACCTCTGGGAACTCACAACTTGGCCCTTTGGTTTTCCAGATACAGTAGCAGCCTGGTTCCAATTTCCTAAATAATGTGGTCATTCCTTCTCACTAAAAAAGATTATTGTTATTAGGATTATTCAGGATTATTATTATTATTATACTAACACCCTAGAGGTCCCAGTATGAGAATGGATGAACAAATGGTAACATGGCCACAGAATACAAAACTACCTTACCTGTAAGTGGAAAAACACCCATTGATCTGTGTGAGAACACAGGCTACTCAGACATATTACATTGGTCCAAAAAAGCCAAACACAGATTAAAACCTACTCCCTGTCTCTTTCCAGGTAACATTCCCTTACAGGCAAGACATCTTTCTGAGGATGGAAATCAGTGCAGCGATTCCCTCTGATGGGAGAGTCTTTACTGGATAGGGGGTACAGAGAACCTTTAGGGGTGAAAGGGTGTAAGGCTTGATTGGGTCTCATTTATACCAGTGTGTATGTTTGCTGAAATATGTTGAACCACACAATGAAATTGGGTATTTTTTTTCATAGAAATTATACTTCAATTTAAATAAAAGGCAAGTCTCTCATCCATTGCATATTTAATTTTCTAATGATTTTTTTTTGGTGGGGGGGTTTCTCAGGATGCGGTGACCATCTGTACTCTGGGAATTGGGACAGCCTTTGGAGAGTCCATTCTGGACAACACACCTCGCCATGCAACCATCGTTACCAGAGAGAACAGTGAGCTTCTCCGAATTGAGCAGGAAGACTTCAAGGCACTATGGGAGGTGAGCCCCTAGGCTTCCTGTCAGTTAATGCAGTTTCCAGGGAGAGAGAGAGCGACATAGAGAGAGAACACTGCCTCGTGGATAATGGCGTAGCAGTCAAGCCTTAATGTGTGCTTTTCTGAGCTGGTGGATGGAATTTAATTTTCAAAACTTGTTTTTGAAATGAGTGAGTGAAGAAGCCATTTTGACATAAGACATCCATTTTTTGTTGTTGTTGCTAAATTAGTGCTTGCTCGGTTTTCTGTGGCTTGACATACCTTATAATTATTTCCTGAATGACCATAGAGTGTTGTATGAATTTTCTCTTTCCTATTCCACAGATGTATTCTTAACCAGGGAACAAAATACTTTGACATTTTCTTTTGCATTTTAAAAATCATTATTGACACATTCCCGGAGAAAGTGGAATGAATGGGGTTAACATCTGGCTCATTTAAATGCTTTTAAAAAATGATGTGCTCTATAATAAGGTATGGAAAACGGGGGGCCATAAAGATGTCTGGTTACTTGCCAACTTCAAAACGCATAGGTGGCCCAGCAGTAGATGGATGCCGCTGGTCTTGTTGGCGTTTGCATTTACCGATACTTCCCAGCATCCCTTGGGGCATAGCGCTCATTTACAGGAAGTGTGAGAATACATCATCGTATATGCAGTCAATGGCAGATAGAGCACTCAGAGAGGCCCGGCCGGGCCTCGAATCTTTTATGCTGTCCTTCCTTTCAGCTCCTTTAGCTTTAGATTTTAACCTGTGGTGACTCCTTGTCTTTGTCCCTGGCTCAGTACATCCAGGAGTTAACCCCTCCAGTCCGCAGGCTTCGCCACTTGTTCCAGTGTGGCTAAGATTTCAAACTTGATCTAAAAAAGAATTTTGTATAATCAAATAGTTTCCTCCAGAGCCAAACAAATGACTGATGCATTGGGGGCGCTAGCCTGCAGGTGAATGAGCGATGGTGCTCTGTCGTAAAAGTCACGCTACGCTTTTGGAAGGCTTCGCTGGTGAGGCCCGTTACTTTTATTCTTGGCGGCCGTGAATAAATTGTGGGGTTGCTTGTTTGAAATGTTTCTCTTAGAAAATATTAAAGAGCTCCAACTGCTCTGTAAAGTTCAGAGACAAAGCTCTCTCTCTCTTTTTAGAAAGGAAAAGTGAAAATCAGTTTATGTGAGGTGTGTGGGCAAAGATATTCTGTCAATCAGAAGGAGCCAGGCTTGAGGCAAATAAGCCTTTTCGGGGGTTGTCTTTCATTTTAAAGGGTAAACTGAAAAGTCTTTTTCATAATGAGAATTTGGGAAGCTGACTTAAGAAAGGAAGCCATTCCTAAAGGTACCATGCTCCGCTGTAGCCGCTCCGTCCGCGGCCAGTCATTTATCAGCCCGATAGGGGAGCTTTGGGGAAACGCAGAAAAACATTTCTTTCTTTCAGTTAGGAGCCTGCAGTGCTCTGAAGGAAGTTCTTGAGAAGTTGCTGCCTACAAACATTAAAACAAGCTATAAGACCGCTTTTCAGACAAAGTCATAATACAATGAGCACTCACTTCCCAATACGTTGCCCGGCAGTTACTGCGCAGCTGCATTCGCTCCATCTTGCTTTTCTTCCGAGCCTCGTTAATGCTAACGAGACAGCATGTCACTTCATCCTGAGTATTCAATTTGTATCTCAAGGAAATTAGTGCCCTGCTACAACCCATAATACTATTTCGTGCCCACGGACTGAATAGTAGTAGTGCCTAGTAATACTCTAATGTCATCACAAGGGTATATTTCCCCCCCCCAACCAGACTCAGGAGAAGATAAAACAAAACACATATTATACTGGATTGTTCTAATAAACTTGCCCTGCTTAGCTTTCTCTGCATCTCTCTCTCTTCCCTTCTCTTTCCACCCCCTTCTTTGTCTCCATCTTTCTTTTCATTGGCTTCTTTAAAAAGGCCTGGTCAGTTTGCCTCTCCCCGGTGATTTGTCTTGACTGTTTTCCCATGTTGTCTCTGCTGACGCCTTTACTCAGGTTTTCTATAAAGAGATGCTAGGGCCAAAAGTTTAATTCAGTCAAGTCAAACGTGTTATTTGATTGCCAGAAAATTCTGATGAATGCAGCAGGAGGCTCAGAATGGCCGTCTTCTGTTGGTGATGCCTCTGTCTCTTGGATAGCTTACATCTACACATCTCAAGGCTGATTCCCATTGGTCTTCCTTGTAGGGACGATTTTTTGAAATTTAATATATAAATATGTAAATATATATGCTTTTTACTTTATGTCCCGTTCACTGCCCTCCTCCTGTTTACCCCCACCCACAATCCTTCCCTCCTCCCCTTCTCTGAGCTGATGGGGGGTCCCTCTGTGTATCCCCCCACCCTGGCACTTCAAGTCTCTGAGAGGCTAGGCACTTCCTCTCCCACTGAGGCCAGACAAGGCAGCCCAGCTAGAAGAACCTATCCCACATACAGGCAACAGCTTTTGGGGTGGCCCCCGTTCCAGTTGTTCAGGACCCACATGAAGGTCAAGCTACAAATCTGCTACATATGAGTGGGGAAGCCTAGGTCCAGCCCGTGTGTGTTCTTTGGTTGGTGGTTCAGACTCTGAGAACCCCAAGGGTTCAGGTTAGATGACTCTGTTGGTCTTCCAGTGGAGTTCCTATCCCTTTTGGGGCCTGCAATCCTTCCTCCTATTCTTCCATAAGAGTCCCTAAGCACTCTTTGGCTGTGGGTGACTATATCCATCAGAGTCAGCTGCTGGGTAGAGCCTCTCAGCGATCAACATGTTCCTGATCAACTGAGTATCATAAATAGTGTTAGGGATTGGTGCTTGCCCATGGGATGGGTCTCAAGTTGGGTTGGTTACTGGTTGGCCATTTCCTCAGTCTCTGCTCCCTCCCCCATGCCTGCATTACTTGTCAACAGGATAGATTTTGGGTTGAAAGTTTTGTAGGTCGGTTGGTGTCTCTATTGCTCTATTGGGGTTCTATTGCCTGGCTACAGGAGATGGCCTCTTCAGATTCCATATCCCCAATGTAGTGTGTCACAGCTTAGGTTACCCACATTGACTCTTGGGCATCTCCCTTATCCCAGGTCTCTGTCTCATCCTGGAGATGCCACCTACCTCCTCACCCCCATCACTTTCAGATTTCCATTCATTCTCACGGCCATCTATCCATCTGTCCTGTTTTTCCCACACCTGATCCTGAATTCCCCATTTCCCTCTCCAGCCCTTCTTCCTCACAGTTCTTTCCCTCCATCTGCCTCTTACAACTGTTTTATTTCCCATTCTAAGTGAGATTCACGTTTCCTCACTTGGGCCTTCTTCTTGTTTAGCTTCTTTGGGTCTGTGGAGTGCAACATGGTACCTGTATTTTAAGGCTAATACCCATTTTTAAGTGAGTACATACTATGCATGCATGTGCTTTGTGGACTGGGTTACCTCACTTAGGATGATATTCTCAAGTTCCACCTGTTTGCCTGCAAAATTCATGATGTCTTGGTTTTTAATATCTGAATATTATTCCATTGTGGAAATGTACCACATTTTCTTTATCCATTCTTCAGTTGAGGGACTTCTGAGTTATTTCCAGTTTCTGACTATTATGAATAGAGCTGCTATGAACATAGTTGAACAAATGTCTTTGTGAAATTAGACACCAACAAACCAAATAACCCAATTTAAAAATGGGGTACAGAACTAAACAGAGAATTCTCAACAGAGGAATCTCAAATAGCCGAGAAGCACTTAAATGTTCAAAGTCCTTAGTCATCAAGGAAAAGCAAATCAAAACAACTATGAGGTTCCATCTTATCCCCATCAGAATGGCTAAGATCAACAACTCAAGCCAGGTTATAGTGGTGCATGCCTTTAATCCTAGCACTTGGGAGGCAGAGGGAGATGGATTTCTGAGTTCGAGCCTGGGCTACACAGAGAAACCTTGTCTTGAAAAAGCAAAAAACAAAAACAAAAACAAAAACAAAAAACAAAAAACAAAAAAACAAAAAAACCCTCAAGAGATAGCACATGCTGGAGTGGATGTGGAGCAAGAGGAACATTCTTCCGTTGCTGGTTGGAGTGAAAACTTGTATAACTTCTTTGGAAATCAAGTGGTGTTTTTTCAGAACACTGGGAATAGTTCTACCTCAAGGCCCAAATATACTACTCCTCGGCATATACCCAAAGGGACAAATTCTTAAATGGGAGAGAGCTGTCATGGCTGCCCCAAACCTTTCCCCGAGCTCTGTGGACCACTGCTCATCTGTAACTTGAGAGCCTGACTTCTGATCTCTCTAGCCTGTGGTGGGGACAAGATCTGGAGAGCTCTTCAGAGCGGCAAGGCGGGGATGTTTTTATCCTGACTTCTTTTATAGGTTGCGGACTGGAAACTTGTACCAAGAGAACACAGTTAGGCGCTTCTTTCCAGTTGCCTGTTCATGTATCTAGGCGCAGGGTGTGAGCGAGATGTTCAGGCAGTGTTTAAAGCATTTGAAGTGAAAATTCAATAAGCCTCTCATGTGGCAGCCTGTTAATCAAGGCTTTATTAAGGGGCATCCATGTGCATACGCAGTGCACATAATCCCAGGAAATTGTACAAGTCTAAAGTAGATTCTCAGGAAAGCCTGAATGGTGCTTACTTTAAGCCTTATTTATTCAACAAATGCTAAGCAGCTCCCGTGTGTCAGGCATCAGTGAGCAAGACTGGCAGGGTTCTGTTGTCAGGGTAGGGGCCGCTACTTTGCTAGTTGGAGGAGATGGCAAATAAGTCAACAATGTAATTTAAGAATATGATACGTCATTATCATTAAATTTTGTGTCTAAGTCTCTGAGTGTTGGGGTATACCAGAGACATATAATGGCACTAACTGCAAGCAAAATGTTGGATAATCGAATACTTTTCCCTTCATTATGTCAGATAATATGGTTTGTAGTTCAGCCACCCATTGTACTGCTAAGTGGCTCTGTTACAAAACATTAAAATCCAACCTTACGTAGAGACTCAAGTTGGACCTGTTAGGAACCATGTCTGAAGACAGGATAATGTGTGAAGGAGTCTAGCCTCCAGTTGCAGGAATGTTGATGACCTGTGACCCTCAGAGAGGGCACCAACCAGGTCCAGAGCTCCCAGATGAGGTGAGCTCAGATGTTCCAGATCTTAGAAGTGTGAGACCCTGAGTCTGGCTCTAAATTTGCATGTGCATCTCTCTCATCTGATCATTGACTTTGGAGGAATGCTATAGGGGGTTGTCTGTTTTATGGCAAGAAGCCTTATATTTAGCTTGGGAGTCCTTAAATTAGCTGTTAACTCCACTCAGAGGGGTTGTAGGAACTAAAATCGAGGTCCTTAGTCATTAGCAGATGGCACAGCCTGAGAGTAGCTACGTGATCAGCCGCAGGAGTACTCTGCTCTCTCATCCCCAGATCTGACTTGCCACAGAGAGTGAGGGGAGTAGCCCCTCTCTTTCCCCAGGTGAGTTCCCCAGGCAGGTTCCCCAGGCTTCTGCAGCTAGGCACTCTCTGAACCCCACCTACAGGAAGCCTTGGAATCCTGTTTAATTCCATTGCAAGGACTCCTGCCTTTCTGTGGTCTCTGTGTTCTTAGTTAAAGAGGCAGCTCTGGGGTATTTAAAATAACTGTCACAATGTGGCTAGAAACATTTCCCTACATCTAAGACAGAGGCTCAAAGCTTCTTGTTTATTCTTTTTTTTTTTTTTTTAAAGATTTATTTACTTATGTATTTGAATGCACCTTAACTGTCTTCAGACATACCAGAAGAGGGCATCAGATCCCATTACAGATGTTTGTGAGCCACCATGTGGTCCCTGGGAATTGAACTCAGGACCTCTGGAAGAGCAGTCAGTACTCTTAACTGCTAAGCCATCTCTCCAGCCCTTGTTTATCCTTATATCTTATCAAAGAACACTGATTTCTTCTCCTTCCTTCCAATGTTTTAGTTCTCAGTTTATGGTTTGATTTGAAGATGCTGGGTTGGTCCACCGGAACATTAAAACTTCTGAGTTTTCAGTAATAGCTCAGAAGAGAAAGAGAGGCAGGGGATTGGAATGACTGGAGACAGTAAAATTTCTGAATTTCATCCAGGAGAAACTTAATTTGAAAGTCTTGGGCAGCCATTTTCAATTCTTAAGACAACTATAATTTATAACTTAAACCTTTTGACACCAGTGGCATTTTTAGGCTCTGTAAGGAAGCTAAATGGCAAAGCAATTAAGTGGAGACCTGGGAATGTAAACCAGCTATTAATAGTTGATCCAAGATTATAGGTATTTATGATGGATGGCAGCTCTTGGAATAAATATGAAATTGATTTATTATCCAGTTCTACGAATTTCTTGGTGCCTACCGCCTGAGAATTTCTGAAGGTTTGGGACAGTGGTTCTCAACCTTCCCAATGCTGCTCCCCTTTAATACAGTTCCTCATGTTGTGGTGACCCCCAGCCATAAATTTATTTTGTTACTACTTTATAACTGTAATGTTGCTACTGTTATGAATAATAATATAAATATCTGATATGCGGGATATATGATATTTGGCCCCTGTGAAAGGGTCATTTGACTCCCAAAGGGGTCATAACCCCCAGGTTGAGAACCATTGATAGATGACCACTGGTAATGGTAATGGTGGTTTGTCTGATTTTCCTGTTCACAGTTAATAGTGTGTGTACTTGAGAGTGCTTTTGGATTTGTTTTCAGATCTTTGCAAAGCAATGAGTCCAGTGTGCTCAGAGAAATGGATGGGACAGGCCGGTGTGGTCAAATTCAGAAGAGACATTACTAGGATACCCTAGATCCTGCAGTCTACCACCTTTACCCACTTTTCCATTGTGCAAACATCACTCTGGAATCTTTTTTCTTTTACTATGAGTCATATTTGAACATCTTTGAATAATATATATTGATGAATACATTTTTGAAAATTTAAAGATGGTAATGAAATGACAGTATTTAAAAATAAAAGCAGCATTTAAAAATTATAAATTGAGCCTTCTTAATGAGGTGGCTGCTTGCCTGTGACTATTACCTGTACAGTTGTTGATTTTCTACCATGCTTTTATTTCAGCCAGAATAAATGAGATGTAGTGATTGTCAGGGTTTTCCCCCCAAATATTCTTGCGGCTTCAGGAATATCCAAAATGATATTTCATGTCTTACAAGATATACAATTAAATAATAAAAGTAATTAGTAGATCTGGATGTGTGGGCACGTTTTATTCCCAGCACTTGAGAGACAGGCAGGCGGATTTCTGAGTTTAAGTCCAGCTTGGTCTACAGAGTGAGTTCCCAGAACAGCTAGGGCTACTCAGAAAAACCCTGTCTTGAAAAACAAGCAATAAATAAACAAATAAACAAATGTATATAAAATAAATACGGTTCTGTTTTAGAACAGCAATCTGTAAAAAGTGGTATTTCCCGGAGCCATGATGCTATTGAAGAAAGATATTTGTGTCTCTCTATTCTCCAATTTTTAGAGTGGTATTTTACCTAGAAGATTCTACCAGATATGTTGTCAGTTACAAGAGGCTCTTTAACTACCTTTCTTCACTGCCTTCTTTACATACATACATGGGGGACAAAAATGATTTCTATTTATCAGCAATCTTGCAAACCCCTGTGAATAAGAACTGTTGTCATACTGTAACAATGCTTTCAGCAGGCAGCTGCTCCTGCCTGAATCAACTCCATGCTCCCGTCTATCTGTAACTGTCAAGGAAATGAAAGCCAGATACCAAAGACGCAGCGTCTGAGGATACAGATGTCAGGAGTCATCCGGATGGACTCCGTGGTCCCCTTCAGCATGTTCATGTCAGGTTGTCTTACTTTTGCATTAGTGATTAGTTGGGGACCAGCATTTCAGATGGTTGTCACTAGCCCAGGAGGCAGTTGTCCCAGAATCTGCACCTTTCTAGGTAGCCCTGGAGTCTGCAAGCAGAGGACCCTGCTTCTCCCGAGGCAGAAGCCGATGCTGACTCTTGGCAACTTCACATTTTCTACTGTAGGGTTACTTCCCAGGCCAGAAATTTGCATCAAAGGCCCAAGAAAAATACATCCAAAAATAAACATGAAAGCCAAGACTTCATGCCAGGAACTCCAGCCACACACATCCTGTTGGCTGGCTCCCTTGTCTCTCTCCTCACAGCTCTGATTCTTTTAAACCAAGCGGAAGCCTGCTCGGATGACTTGGACCTGATGCTGGTACAAAGGTCTCACTCCTCAGTCTTCAAGTGTCTCCATGGAGTGACAAAAGTTATTCAGGTCCAGAAAGGAAAGGAGTGAAGTTGTTAGTAGCTAACTAACATTTTATTTTTTAAAAGAGGAAGTCTTTTGCTACCTGGGACTGGTCAAGCTTTCCTGGAGAGCCTTCAGCCCTGCTTCCTCCCTGGGGACACAGAAGCTATCTGCTGGATTTGAATAGGGACCTGTCACTGATGAAGGTACACTGTGCTGTTCAGATAAAGGCTGACTGCTTACTGGATGTCTGAGAACTTCCCGCAACGGACGCATGCTCTACGAGGTCAGAAGGGTCTTTGATTCTTTGGTGAAGGGTGGGAGACTGGGGAAACAGTATGTGTCATGGCTTTGATTTGGCTCGAGGAATTATGATCCAGAATGTCTCTCGCTTTTCTGATTATGTTCTACCAGACCTCGCCATGTACCAAGGCACTGCCATAATTCTATTTCATCTTTGTTTGTGGTGTCTGTGTTGGGGGATGGGATGAGTGGTGGTTCATCTTTTTTTTCTGATGGGAACATGATTTTTTAATACATTTCCTGAGGATAGAGTTCATAAGTAGGCAGAGTTACACTGAGCACATCAATTTTATAGATAGATAGATAGATAGATAGATAGATAGATAGATAGATATTTGTTCTGTGACATATTTGAATGGTCTACATTTAAAAAACAAACTTGGGTAAGGAAACAGATTAAGGCTGTTGGTGTTTCTCTCTGGATGCCTAGTAGCTCTCAGATTATTTGAAATCTTTAGTGTTTATGGGAATCCTGTTACATTATTGACAACTGGAAATCCTACCAGCATCCCACCACTGCCACCACGCTGTGATCCCACTGTTTCACAGAAATTTCTCAGAGGGTCTAAACAGATCAAGGCTTAAGTGGCAGGCTCTAGGCAAACCCAGGCGCTGCTCTCCACGCCAGTAGGCAGGGCGTTGTAACCAAGCAAGCATCACCCCTCCTAGCGTAGGCTCCTACAGATGTTCATTTTGACAATGTGCAGCTCTACTTGGGTCTTTTAGGGTTATGCTAGACATTTTGAAACACTCCTTAACTGTGATCTGTCTCCGAGTTCTTGACACCCCTCCTAACCTGTTTCCTGAGAGAGGACCTCCCAGTGGCCCTCCATAGTCACTCAGCTAAACCCCAGGACAGTGTGCCCTTCTAAATAACTATCAACTCCCTTCTAAGAAGGGACCGTAACACACAACAAACACACTTTGTTCCCACCATGTGGAGTTGCAGAATGCACTCTGGATTTTTTTCTGAGGCTTATAGTGTTGTAAAAACGGACAAGGACGAACATCAACACATGATGCTCTGAATAAGACAAAACAAAAAAATTACTTGGAGAAAGTGTGCTGAAGGCCACAAAGGAGCCCAGGAGATTGATCTCCACCCAGGGTCTCATTTCATACAAGACTCTGCTTGTGAATTCTTGTGTGGCTAAGCAGGCAGTTTCTCAGCCTCCCCTCAAGCATTGGGGCTGGTTAACCAAATGACAGTCTTGGAGACTGTCTTGTCCCAAGGAGAAGGCAGGTTCCTTCCCCCGAGGTTGTATCTCTGCACTTTGGATTTTTCTCCCCTATGGGGCCACCCGGCCTCTCAGGGATCTCATGGAGGGGGTCATGTGCTGTGTTTTCAAACACTAGCTTTTGTGTTTTCCTTGGGGGGGGGGTCAGTCATCGTCTGGAGAAATCTACTCTGAAGTTTAATGGTCCCTCGGGCAAAAGCAATTCTAACTGGAAAAATGTTAAGAACTTGAGTCTTCCTGAAGGAGCTCGTGGTGAGGACTAGAGGTTTGTTAAGCTCATTATGTGGAGCAAACCCTTGGTCATATGATGATCTTTCTTCCCCGGGGTCCAGATTCCACAGCAGGCCTGGGGCACCTGGGCGGAGAACATCTGACATCCAGGAAGAGTGCCGGAAACTGGTTCACAGTGCTGGCCTCTTGAGTTCCGGAAGTCATGCCCCAGCTGACCTCCCTGACCTCAGTGTTTAGAGCAGTCTAGCCCAAACCAGTAAATGTTAGATAGACCTTCCAAGACCATTCCTGTGATCTAGTGGTCTGGCTTGAAATGCTGATTTATTCTTGACTTAACCCAGCATTGCTGGGTGAGTTTCTGCAGAGGTCCTTGGCCTCCTGGGACCCTCACTGTGAAATAGAAATCTCTCTTCTACCATTCCGGGGGCACTGACTGGAGGAGGTCAATGTTGCTAGTTAAAAACAAGTAACAATGTTACTTGTTAAAAACTTTAGCATTCCCTCCCTTTCAGTTTGCAAATGAAAGAAGGCAGAACCACAAATGATACGGATGCAGAGAATAAACTTTAAGCCAAGGGAATGTAGTTCATCAAAATATATTATTTGGAAGGAAAAAGAATTCTTGGTATCTTGCTGGGTCCACATTAAAATCATCAGGGGAGCTTAAAAATAAAAATTCCCATGCCTGTGCCTGCCCTGGACTAAAGAAATCTGAAACTGTAAAAAACGGTGGGCCCAATCGTGTGGCCTCTTCAAGTGTCCTCAGTGGGTCTCCAGGCAGCCCTGCCTTTGCGCAGAGGACATTGTCAGTCCATCATGCTTCTCTGCTCATTTTAGAGCGCACGTGGTTGGTGTGCTGGCCCAGGGCTTATGCCCTGCGAGTGTTCTCGGTTTCTCCGTTAGTTCTCCTAGTGTCGTTTATCCACACAGATATGCTACTTTCAAAGTCTGCCAGACTGAAATGAGAGCGGTGATCAGTAGTAAGAATGTGGGGGCTATTTATGAATCATAGGTGCCTGTGTTGTGGTTACTAAACATGTGAGAGTAAGGTCTCCCTGTTCCTTCCCACACACACGTGACCTCACATCCCCCACGTGACCTCACATCCCCCCCACAC
>NW_022196897.1:58894646-58917238 GCF_008632895.1 Mastomys coucha
TGATCTCACATTCTCTTGGATGTCAGCGTGCTGATGTCTGCAATGCTGGTTCACATGGAACTCCTGGGGATCATGGTGCCCCAGTGAGAGGAAAGGAAGGGGTCCAAGCTGTCTAGTGATATTGTAGAGAGTTTAGGATTTATGTGTCTTCTGAGAGTACTGGGAACCTTCGACCGTTTCTGGTCTATAGTTTAAGAATGACTTCTTTAGGAAACATCGATGGAAAAACAATATTAATTTGAAAAGTGTGAGGACTTCTAACTTGATAAATCTGATTATATTTGTTTTCTTTGCTATGTTCTCTTCCACCGTGCCATATTCTGGCCCAGCTGCATTTTTTTCAATGACTTTCATTCTGTAACCAAAACCATCACCTTGGCCCACATGACTATAATATATACAAATATGTGTGTACATGTGTGTGCATACATGTGTGCATGTGTGTGTATGTGTGTGAGAGCGTATATGTATATATATGTGTGTAAGTGAGTGTATATGTGTGTACGTGTGTGTGAGTGTGTCTGTATATGTATGAGTATATATATGGGTTATTACTGAAAAAAAAATCTTTCTTTGGCTTTTAGAAGGGCCAGACTTTATTTATCTTTTTACTGTCTATATTGTCTTTCTTTTCATACCATTCATCCATACAGTTAGTTTTATTTAACAATTCATATAAATGCTTTATTTGATCAAGACATTTATGCTTATTAATTATTAATGCACTTTTATTTGCAAATACCTTTGACCTCTCTTCAAAATATTTTATGGAAATTCATTTAAAATTCATTAAATTTCACTGTAAACCTGGCTCTGCTGTGGTTTTTAAAATTTTGTTTTGAAAGCTACCATCTTCCTTCCATTCATAGAAGGTTGGAAAAGTCACATGATGTCACTGTAGTAGTAACGCACTGAATGAAGTTTAAAAACCTTCTATTGTTTCAAAAGTCTCAAAGGTATTTACTATCAAATGTTCTAAGAACCTCCCTCACCCCTGAGTTTTAGGAAGTATTTTGAAGAAGGCAGAGCTCCTTTAGACAGAGGTCCCTGGGAGAAGAGACCAGCAGAGCTCTGGTTTAGGTTACAGAGCGAAGGCACAGGGCGAGGGGGGGTGGGAGGGAACCAATCAGCCCAGCTTTCTAGGTGCCTCAATATTTCAATCACATCCTTACTATGGTCTCTACAAGGGATACTCCAAAGGATCTGATTTTCTCAAAAATCCCAAACAAAATCCAACTTGTTTTCCTGCATCACCAAGTAGAGGTGAAAAGCAGCTGGTCTGAACTGGAAACGGAGACGTAATACCACTGAAGTGAAAGCTCCAGCAGCTGCTAGCAAGTTCCCTCTTGCCTCTTCTTGCCCTTGGGGTCAACTTGCTGTGGGCAGAAGACATCCCAAAATGTCTCCTTTAATCTTGCTGTGGTCACAGCTTGTGCCTTAACAAACCCATTTAAAAGAACCAACTTAATGGTAAAAAGCAGAAAAAGGAGATTTCGTCAATGTGGCCACATTGGAAAGGGAGAGGAGCAGAGAGTTCCAGTAGCATTCCTCTACCTGACTCCTCCAACTCCGCCCAACCATCCTCATCTCCGCCCTCCATCCTCACCCTTCTGCCCTCCTCCTGCCCCCTCACCCTCACTCCCTCTTCAACTGCCAACTCGAGTGCATCTGTGTTTTAAATTTTAAATACCAAAAATTTTTAAATCTGTATATCTTCAGAAAAAAGAAGAAAACATTTTTCTCCATCTGCCTCTGCTCCTCCTCTGCCCGCCTCTTGTTCCTCCTCCCCGTGGCAGGCAGGTGCTGTTCCTCTGAGCCACACTCTCAGCCCTCCAGCTATTTCTTATAATCTCTATGCAGACCCTCTTTTAGGATGTACACCAATGTTTTCTTAAGATTTCTTTTCTGGACCTTGGTGTGATGGTCTCCGGTCATCTAGCGTTTGAGTCTCTATCTGGTGTCTATGATTGATGGAGGGAAGCTGGTTGGAGGTCTGGGTTCTGACTTGTCCCCATGTCATTCTTTCCTTCCCACACATCTTATTAATAAATGTTAATGGATAATATTCTTAACAAGACGATAAGTGATAAAGTCCTTTGGTAAAGCCCTAATGATAGATGCCATTCGGTGCCCAGGGGTCTCAACAGCTGACTCCTTGTGCTTCCAACATTTAAAAAGAGAATTTTAGCTCCGTTGGAACTTGATCTTAAATTCTCTTTTATTTGTTGCTTTAGATTTTCTCCTTCACTTGAGTCCCTTCCCCGGACTTTATCTGAAAAACCAAACTCCTTTTCATCATTTTAACTTTTTATTCAAACATTCAGAAAAAACAAAAATAAAAAAGAGAAAAAAAAATCTGTTAGTCTCTTCAGGTACTACATCTGTGGATTCAACCAGCCACAGCAACATAGTCTAGAGGGCTTGAAATGGTGCAGTCTAGGGATCCCGATTGGCTTTGTCTCTTCTGCCAGTTCAAGAATTAAAAGGCAGGAAAAATCTGAAGGACAACAGGTGGCAGCAGTGAAACCCCAAGCACCACAGACAGGATCCGAAGTTAATGAAAGCCATCGCTGAGGGTAAGAGGACACACACACACACACACACACACGACACGGACACTTAGAGGACACACACATGCCATGGACGCTCAGAGAAAAAGACCTCTACAGAGTAGATGGGGGACCCACGAGGCCAAAAATCCAGCGTCCTCTTGAGGGCTAGAGGAGTAGGATGTTAAGCCTCTAGAGTTTCCCTCTCTTACTTTAGGGTTGGCCACCTTGAAGACAGATAGGATGGTTGGTTGGTCTGCCACTGTTGTGGGACATGTTCTCATGCAGTCTTGAACTTGTTGGGCCAGTCCATCAGCAGGGGGCCTGCTGTAGCCTTGAACTTGTTGGGCTAGTCCTTCAGCAGGGGACCTACTGGTGGGAGGCAAGAGCTCTGATGCCTTTGTCTTCTTTCCACAAGGCTGAAACATTGGCTACCTCATTATCTAACCATGGTCCATTTCCCTGTTTGTCTGCCTCCCAGGGAGTCTATCTATCTCCTAGCATCTCAGTAGGCTGAAATATCTTAAATAAACTGTGTCTGGACATATACGACTTTCCTGTCATTGTTTTGTAAACAGGGCAGTGTAATAACTAGTTGGGAATAATTTACATTGTGTTAGCTATTACAAGTAATGTAGACTTTGATTTAAAGCTTGCCATGGGGGTTCAGGCCTGTAACCCAAGAATTTAGGAGGCAGATTTAGTAATTTAAGTAATCTCAAGTTTAAAGTTCGCTTGGGCTATATAGCAAGACCTTGTCTAAACAAACAAACAAAACAACAACAACAAGGCAAAAGAATTTGAGAAGTGTGCATAGGATTTTGCAAACACTATATTTCTGCAAGAAATGAGTTTCTGTGGATTTTAGTGTTTGAGATGGGTCTTAGTGTCCAAAGGCATACTGATAGTTTGCTTCTTATGCTTCTGATTGGCTTCCCTCTGCTTCTCATCCTAACTGGTCCCTATGTAGTCGGTTATGTGCCTCAGAGACACCCTTTATAAGGACTGGGAAGTTTTGTTATGGTTTTTCATTAAACAATTTTTTTTCAAATATTGTGTATGTGTATAGTATGTATGTATTATGTATGTGTGTATATGTATGTGTATGTGTGTGTGTATGTATGTATGTTTTTGCCTCCATATATGTGCATCACACATGTGTCTGTGCCCACAGAGGTCAGAAGAGGGTGTCAGATGTCCTGGAAATATACTTAGGAGTCACTATGTGGGAACTGGGAACCCAACCAGGTCCTCTGCAAGAGCAAGTGCTCTTCACCACTGAGCCATCTCTCCAGCGCCTGATAGCACAGGTTTTGAAATCTTCCCATCTCTAGTGATACAGTCTTTTAGAGGCCATGGGCTTGCTGACTGAGCAAAGCACCTAACACGCTCAGAAGTATGACTAGCCTCTCCCGCAGCCTCCCCGGCATCTCCCTGGCTGCCTTCCCTGCTCCTGTGGTGCCTCCTCAACTCCCTTGTCTTCTTCTGTCTCAAGAAGCAGTCCAGATGCCATCTCCTCCGACATTCTCCTCAGGTCCCATGGATAAAATTGGTGACATAGGGAGGAATAATGACATGGACTCCTGCACATACTGCCTCCTGGAAGTTTATTTTTAAAATGAAATACAAGATGTGAGTGAAGCTTTCTCCTGTGGAGAAGTAAGCCACGTGATCAAAAAGCATCCTAAATAAGACAGGTTACTATGGAAGCTAAGATGTGCTCAGGAGTTGGGGGTCAGGAAGGTCAATGCGTGCCATTGCTGAAATTCAAGGAAGAAGACGGTCCCTCAGATCTGGCAAGAAGTAGGCTACAGGGTCCTGAGCCCAGGAAGCCTGGAGCAAGAGGTCAAATGTGGCCACAAAACTGACCTACAGAAGGCACTACAACTTCATCTAGACACTCAGGAGCCCACCGGCCACTGAACCCAGGGCCCACACGTTACACGGATACTCTACTGCTGAGTTACAGCCTCTCACCTGCATTTTATGTTTTAAAACTTTGAGGCATTGTATTTCTTGACCATCGTGGCCTTGAATCACACTGTAGTCCAGGTAGGCCTTGAATTTGTGATGCTTCTGCTTCTGCCTTCCAAGCAGCTGGGGTTACAAGCCCGGCCGTGTCAGGTCTTTATAATTGGTGCCTTCTGCTCTATGTGGCCAGACAGGAGTTCATTATCCACATTCTTCCAAGGTCACAGAAGGTCCCAACTCTCCATATCACTTTCCCACCCTGTCTTCTCCTGGAACTTCTCTGGTAGAAGAAAGATGAGTCCCTGAGGAAGAATTCCACTAAGGAGTGATCAGTCTCAGGCCAGATCTGATTCAAAAATACTGTGGTCATTTGGATCTTATATTTGTATGATATGTCTCTGTGAATAATAATGAATTAACAGTAACAGATGAATTTGATCAGCTACCATCTGACCGCTGGAGATAGATATTCTTATTGTTTTGACATATCAACTCTTTAATAGTAAGTTATTATCAACTTAGTCTGGAGAATAGGATTGAAGTGTTATGTTTTCAGTTATACGAGCATGGGGAATAAAAATCTTTCAGTTAGCTTAGGAAACAGTCAAGATGAGATTCAAATGTTTGCTGTCAGCCTACTGGAAATGCAAGGACTCACTTCATCTCTGGCAAACTAGTCACAATAGGCACTTTTAATTGTGGGATTTGTGACCTAGATGGTGAGGTTCAGTTCAGGGCCCAGATGTCTGACCTTTGACATTGCTCTATGTGTACACATTTCCCCCCCCTGAAAAGTCCTGGGCCTTTATTCTAGTCTGACAGGCATCTGTTGCTACCCTCCTCAGACCAGGAACCGTTTTCTCCAGAATCCAAAAACTACAGATAGAATGGATTGAGTGGCTGGAAGGATACAGGAATCACTGATGTTTAGAATATCTATAGAGAATTTGTACTGAGAGCAGTGGAGATGGAGAACCAATTGTCATCAGGCTTTGAAGCTCTGATGGGGCTTCTCAGAACTAAAAAGAAATAACGACAAGCAACACCCTTTTCAAAACAACAACAACAAGAGCTGAAAAGAAAAAAAAAAAGACAAACAACAACAACCAAACCTTCAGAAGAGGATCATTTTATACAGCTCAGGCTTGGCCTGGAACTCAACTGTCTTCTTGCTTCAGGCTCCCAAGTGCTGAATTGTCGATGTGTACCTCCATGGTGGCGACTCAAAATGACTTTTGGAGAGGAAAGGAAATTATTAGAAAACAAACAAAAAAGCAAACTTCCAGAGATAAACACAAAGACCTGAAAGTTTAAAGATGTTCTACTAATGTCCATAATAGGAAAAACATTGAAGTAATTTTTAATGTGTGGACCTAGTATCCCATTGAATGGGCAAGCTCACACAGGAGTATTTTCCACCCAGTTCTAGAAGAACCCATTAAAAGAAGGGTGTTTCAGGATGTGAGGTTCCTATGCCACCCCACAAGCTTTCCAGTCAATGATGCTAACTGAGCTGACTAGGCAACCTGAGACAATGGCACTGGAAGAAGTCAGCCTTGGGCTAGGAAGATGCTCTGAGGGGCGGGCACTTGCTACAGAAGCATAAAGACCTGAGCCCAAACCCCTAGCATCCTGGTAAGAAGGTGGGTGTGGCTGCAAGTGTGCCTGGAGCCCCAGCACAGTGGGTGACAGAGGCAGGAGGATTTCTTGTTCTTTCTGTCTGCTAGCCTAGCTCCAGGTTCAGGGAGAGATTCCAACTCAAAAGAGGGTGACTATGGAAGACACCCAACATTGACCTTTGCTTCAGTGTATGTACATATAGTTACATGTACCTTTGTACACATGCTCACATTTAACACAAACACACAAACGCACAGACACATGTATGAAAAAAGGAAAAGAAAAAGAAAAAAGGAAAAACAAAGAAATTAGCTATAACTCCCACATCATTCAAAGCAAGAACTTTTGATTGTTTATCTATCATTTTGCTCTGTGTGTCGGGTGTGTGTGTGTGTGTGCCTTTGTTCTCAGGTGCACATATACATTTATAGGCCAGAGGTTTATGTTGGTATCTCTTCAATTGTTCTCCATCTTATTTTGTGAGACTCAGTCTAGCACTGAGTCTAGAGCGTAGAGCTGCTTCATGGCTGGCCACCAGTCCAGAGAGCATCCCCACTGCCTCCCTAGTGCTGGGATTACAGGTGTCCACTGCAGTGCTGGGCTCTTTACATGAGTACCGGGACCTGAACTCAGGTCTTCATGTTTATGCAGCAAGGACTTTACCATTGAGTCATCTTCCTGGACCATGAAGTTTTGTTGTTATGCTAAAAACTTACTAAGGTCAATCTGCATGCACCTCTGATACAAAATTTTAAATGTACAACAAGGTATGTGAGAGAACCAATGCTTTCTATGGTCCCCACCTCAGTACCACTCTCCCTCCTTGGAGCAACCCCATTACAGGCTTCTCGTTCTGTGATGCAAATGCCAGTTTGACATGCAAATGGAAATCTTGAATTAAACTTTGGGCAGTTAAATGTGCCTGACTCTTCTCAACTTCTTGGAAAGAATACAACCTAACCTAAAAAAGGTAAAACTTGGGGACATTTTGAGATAATTTTCACATAAATCAACCATAACATACTTGCAAGGATGTAATTTATTTACTCTTTCTGGCATACTGTTTTATAAAACCCTTTTACCAAAACCTGTACATCCTACCAATGTTAATGTTATTGCAAAATGTGACTATGTTGCAATCAGAAAATTTGAACCAAGGATGGAAGAGTTATTGCTGAATAATTAATTTTAATTTGTGTCTTTCAAGAATTGGTATTCAATAATACTAAAAGAGGTAAATATGAAAGGGCCTGCCTCCACTGTTTATAGAGATGTCGGTCACTGGAGCCATGGAGAGCACACTGACATCATGCTAATGAAACACCATGAGAAAACATTTCTGCATTAATTTTTTTGGTGATATTATGCCTGTAAATAATGTGTCCAGATCGTCTATAGCTCCAGGGTTGATGTATATGTACCAGTCAAAGGCAGGCAGCCCTTAGGTTGTAGATGTCCTTGCAGCCATGGCCCTTTGGAGACTAAATATTTATGGTGACAGTGTAGCTGTCATGACTTGAGTTCATAAAATTGAATCAGAGTTTTCAGGTCTGGCATACTCTCCTTGCTTAATTTCATTGTGCTCACTCTGGTTCCCATGCTGTAAATCAGGCTGAAAAAATGCCAGCAAGAAGGAAAAGAGAGCAGGGGTAATAGTGTGCAGGACAGCTTTTATCAGAATGGTTCTTCACTAGGTGCCTCTTTCTATTCTACAGTTCCCAATATCTTACTGTTACATTTTTATTTTTAAGAAGCAGATCTAAAACAGATTTGAATTTAGGAACACTTATTAAGGAAAGGAATAAGGCATGTGGGTATAAAAAGAATGTGTGTGTTTGTGTGTGTGTGTACGTGTGTACACAAAGGTAGAATGCATACACAATATTCCAAATCATATGGACAAGGCCAGTTGCATAATATATTGCACCTCACACAAATAAATAGCTGGGAGTTCTTTGTTCTCCTCAGAGTAAAGAAAAATACCATTAGTGGTATTAAAATAAGCTTTTCCCTTTAGTCTGCATTCTGTACCTCACCCCGTCATTTTGTTCTTATCTATTTTGTTTTACTCTAAGTGACGAAAGGTTAAAAAAAAAAAAAGTAAAATTATTAGCATAAATTTACCATCTCTCTTGTTCTGTGATGCAATGCCAGTTTAAAATGTAAAGGGAAGAATATTCAACTTGCATGAAGACCCCCTGAAATTACCGTTTATATTTCCTAGCTCACACACACATATGTGTTTTGTTCTTATCAGAATAGTGGGAAGCACACATCAGATGGATCCAAACTGTTTGTATTTCGGGTCTCAAAGTATGTGTATTCTGTTAACACTTTATCCAGCTTACTGATGAGTGAGGAAGGACTGGAAGGAAAAAGAATTCTTGGTTGCTCATCTCTCCTTGTCTTTATGTCATTCTCTTAAGTATTAAATGGTTGCTAATGGATGGATGGTTCTAATAACATGGTAGAGTCCCTTTGGCAACATCATTGCCATCCTTCTGCCTTCAAAGCCAGGCCAAGTTAGAGTAGAAAATGGAGCCCGTGAAGACTGGCAGGGCCTGGATTTGCTCATCAAAGTGGTCGTATGCTTTCCTTGTCCCTGCTCTGAGCCATGCTTCACCAGTTTACCAGAATTCTGGTGTGTGGGACACCGTGGACTCTCCGTGGAAGGGGATGATGTTAGTGAAGGATGAGCTCATCTTTGTGTGTATTTCCTTGTTCACTTTTCCATGGTGTCACTGAACTTACTTATATAAGTTCAAAATGGGAATTATGAAGGATTTCGAGATGGGAACATCAGAATGTCAGTCCAGGTGCCTGGGGTTCTCCTGACCTGGCATCTGTGCTTTATACATGATATATATATTGTATATATACAGGATAATATATATGTGTGTGTGTATATATATATATATATATATATACATATATATATAAAATCTTTGTGCTCTCTCTCTATACACACACACACACATATGTATATATATATATATATATATATATATATATACACATACATACATACATACATAATTGTGCTTTATACACGGGCTTTATACCTGCTGTCAGCCCTGGGTGTGGAAATGCTTGAGAGAAAAGTAGATTTCTGGCTTCTCCTTCCTTATTCGTGTTCCCAGTTCCTCTCTCCAGAGGACTCCAGTACTGGACTAGTCTTCACATAAACACTTGACCTACTTGGAAGCTGAATACAGGTGTTGAGCCATAGACACACAGAGATCCATATAAACATGGCGATCCATAGTGGCTGGATGCGTGTGGCCACAAACTCTTGGCAGCTTTTCCAAGTGAGAGGAAGCAGACCGTTTTCCAACTCTCGAATCCAGACTGTTCCTAAGACATATTTTAACCGGGAAAAAAGATTGTGAAAATGGTTTTTCCTTCCCTCATGGCCTCCAGGAATGTGGTCTTCCTTGAATGTGCATCTTCACAGCTAAACAAAGGACAATATACTTCGTAGTAGGCATTGCAGCCATAGCAATCAAGACCCCTGTGAAGTGGATTCCTTGAGCCCTAACCAATGGTCCATCTTGATGTGTCTACTGAAGGGAGGTATCACCAATACACAAACTTCCTAGGAGGCCCATGAAGTGGTGAGACACACTTAATCATTGTTCTGGGGTGACTCGCCGTGATCCACATACCTATATTAAAAAACATTGAACTGGATCCTCCTGCAAGTGGGATTTTATTATTCATGTTGTCTGCATCTGGATTTTATTTATTTATTTATTTTTAAATTTGGGGTTTTATTTTTTTATTTAGTTTTTAAAAGAATTTCTTTAGGGAAAGTTCTTTTCTTTTTTTTTTTAAAGATTTACTTACTTACTTATTTATTTATGTATATGAGCATACCCTGTAGTTGTACAGATAGTTGTGAGCCTTCATGTGGTTGTTAGGAATTGAATTTTAGGACCTCTGCTCACTCTGATCGATCCCACTCTCTCAGGCCCAAAGATTTATTATTATAAATAAGTACACTGTAGCTGTCTTCAGACACACCAGTAGAGGGTGTCAGGTCTCATTACAGGTGATTGTGAGCCACCATGTGGTTCCTGGGATTTGAACTCAGGACCTTTGGAAGAGCAGTCAGTGCACTTTACCTGCTGAGCCATCTCACCAGCCCTGGATTTTATTTCTGTAATGCTTACCACTACAAACCCTTTTTGTAAATGCATGTAGATTCGCCATGTTCTGCTATATTCCCCTTGAACAGGCTACTATAATTTATTTGACCTGTTCTCTTATTGATAGTCACACTGAGCTTTATTCTTAGAACCTCTGCTCCAAATGACATTCTCCAACATGTTTCCCAATGTATGTTTGCTGAGCAACTTCATTATTTGTGTATTTAAAAACTAAAATTTGATAAGTATTTTATAATGACAATAATTATAAGCATAAACTATTTTCTACAAAGATTTCACCAATTTACACTCCTTCCAACAATTTATGAGTCACCTTATTTTGCTTTGTCAGCTCAACGTGAGTAATTTAAAACTCTGAAAAACATTTAAGAAAGCAGGACTCTGGAAAACTATGCAAGGGAAAAGGGTTTCTAATTGCTATATTGCTTTGTATTCCCTGAGCCTCTAATCTTAGCATAAAGTCCTTAATAAAATTTAACTCCTAATTAGTTTAAGAAGATAAACATAAAAAACCCCATTTCTTCAGTGGTTGTTACTTAGTTTTTCCATCTGTGAATGACAAACTTACATTCTTTGTTGGATGGCCTAATGGATTATAGCTACAGTTTATAAACTCGTGGGAACCCTTTGAAATTCTAGAAAACAGGCCCCCTTTGCCATAAGCATTAAAATATCTCTCCCAAGTTATTGTTGACAATGGGTTACGTGGCTGGCTGGAGGAACATTACCTGGCTTGCTTTATGACATCGTTTAAGACATTTCATTCATTAATTTCTCCTTCTAATCTCTGCCTTGTGAATTATAGCCCAGCCAGACCTCCCGAAGGGCACATTGCAAAACTTTTAAAAAGTCATTTTGTTATCTACCACTTCTCCCAGAAGTTAATTTACCCATTTAATGTTATTTTTATCCTTTTGCTATTGAGGAGTTGCTACTTCAGGAAGCTGATCCCAAATTAGTTAGTAGCTGGATCTCAATTTGTTGGCTGCAAAATGCAGTTCCCAGCAATAATTCAGCCTTATCTATTTGGGAGAAGCCAAAGAGAAAAACAACAAGACTTTAAAATGATATCATGTGCTGCTTTTCTTGGCTAGATCGATGGTTTAACAGTGTAGGACATGGTCTCTCATTCTCTACTGACCCGGTAGGCTCTCACGGACTGTCTTACATGGTTGAAACTGAGGAGCTCCAGACACAGAGACCAGACACACTCATGTCTGGATCTGACCACTGCCAGGCACTCTATGTTTCATCTAGAAAGACAGGATCTAGTCATGTGTGGAAAACAGTGGAGGCAACCTCCAAAACCCCTCAGGGTAACTATAGTGCAAAGAGGAGCTATTGATATGAAGTAAAGGACGCAGCCACTTCTTTCTTAGTTAAGAACTCAGTTTGGAGTCTGTTTGTGGCATGGTGGTATAGGGTACTGGCAAGCACCGGAGAGGAGCTAGTGAACCCTTCCAGGAACATTCTGGAAGGTCTGTAACACAGAACATGCTCTAGTAGGTAAGTATGCTTGTTGTTGAAATAAAAAATTAGAGAAAGAGAGAGAGGCAGGAGGGGGGAGTACCCTTTTGGTATTGTTATTGCTATTTTTTTTTAGAAGATTGTATTTTTATTTTAATGTATATAAACGTTTTGGCTACACCCGTGTATGATGTATGTGCATCATGTATGTGCCTAGTGTCCTCAGGGTCAGAAAATGTTGTCAGATCCCCTGGATCTTGAGTAACAAGTGGCTGTGAGCCATGGTGTGAGGGCTGAGAGCGAAGCCTGGATCCTCTGCAAGGGTACCAGGTGCTCTTAACTGCTGACCCATCTCTCTAGCCTCCAAAGCTTGGTTTTTAGTAATAGGAAGAAGTCTTCCTTTAAACATTGAAACACTTCTGGAAGACATAGTTGGAAATTACTTTCTGGTCTATTCCTCTCCTTATCCTTAGGTAAAATATGAGTTCCCAGGACAGACTACCTATGACACCTTTACAAGCCTGTGTTTGTCCTGTGCCTCAGCCACCCAGTGCCCTCTGACACATCTTAGCTGTACAGAAACTTTATCTCGGGGAGAAATGGCAGCAGCCTGGGACAGACATCTAGTTTTCCTCTTTCTCTCTTTCTCTTGGGCGTTGTCTTCTACTCTCTCTGTCTCTTGGTCCCTCCCTAGTGTTTGTCTGTTAGAAGCTGGAGAGAGCCGCATGGCTCAGCTTTCTCACGTGCTAAGTCAATGAACACTAAGGAAATGAGCCCTGTCTGGTCAGAGCAGTGACATCTTCCAGGTGCGGTGTGCGAGGCAAATGCCTTCTTATCTTGGTATCTCAAAGGTATATTTGCAGCTCTTAACTCTGTTTGTATCAAGTAGATATGTGTAAGTGGTGGCTGGGTGAGTGGTGGGGTGGTGAAGTGCTGTAAATCTTGACGAGGCACTATTTCTAAATTGTCCACTGCTCTGCACACACATCCCATAATATGTGAGGTTTTTTTTTCCATGAATAGAGAGGTTTGTTTCTAGGAAGAGCTGTTGTAAGATGATCTCACTGGTAGATCGACTTGGGACACAAAATGGCTGAACCTTCTTCCTGCCTTTGTGATAGTAGGCTTGAGGTATACAGCTGTGTTTCTTTAACTTAAAATAAAAAAATAAAACATGGCTGGTGGGGCCGTGGAGTGTCTTCACTATCCAGCACATGGATCTTCAGTAAGTGAAAGAATTTTGTGAGTGAAAACGATTTTAGATATACACAAGTTGACAGTGTTATTATTTTGGAGATAAGGTCTGCTGTTGCCTATAACGATCTTAAACTTGGTTATGTAGTAAGGCTGGCTTTGAACTCATGATCTTGCTTCTCCACTTCCCAAGTACTGACATTACAGGCTTCTGCCACTACGCCTGCTCATAAGCTGATATTAGTTTGGCTGTTTTCTAAAGATAAATCATGAGAATTCACGTTTAGTATATGTGAGAAGAACATCTCATATCTTCACAACACGTAAAAAACATGATTACAAATTACTGAGACATATCATTTTCAAATTAAAAAAAAAATCTCTTAATCATTTCTACTTCCAGTTGGTTCAGAAGTCAGATTCCTAGTGGCAGTGCCAAAGTGAAGTTGTGAGAGAGCAAAGATTAGTCAATATTTTACTTCTCAAAGATTCTCAACTGGAGTGTGAGTCTGAGACCACAGAGTGAGACTGAGCATGACTTTCCAAACTCCTGACCCTTCCCCCATCTGAACAACCTCCTAGATCTGCCAAGTGTAGCCGAGGTAACTCCTCACCATTTGAATTGCAAATTTATTTTTAGTCCTTAAAAGATGTCACATCTTGATATAGATTCAGGCTTCTTTCTGAAAATGCTAATTAATTAAAAATGGCAGTCTTGGCAATGAAGATCTTCACAGTCACTTTCTTTGGAGTGCCAAAACTGTTCTCATGTATGGGCATGCGTGCCTGCACTGACACATACAAGACACACCCACACTGCCTACACTCATCTATACCCCAGAGTCTCACTTCCAAAGGAAAAGCCTAGACAAGCTGAGAGGGTGCGGTTGGGTTAAGTCCGTGCGCTGAGACCACCAGATGTCAGCTGGTGGGTCAGAGCAAGGCTCTTGGATGCCTTCCTTTCTCATGACATGACTAAATGTGCTCTGCTTGGGTGTTCCCTGACAGATGGGAATAATAATAACACTACTTGGGTAAGAAGAGCATTGTCCTGAGGCGTGGCATCCTTTTGACTTCCTGCTTCAAATGGAGCACTTCCTGCTTCCCAGCTGAGGGATGTGTCACGTGAAAAGACTGTAGTACGTGATACAGGGGCCAGTCAGTCTGTAATTATTTAGATGGCATAGACGATGAATTTGTTTTTGGCATGCTGCCCATCCAGGTTAAGCTAGAATATACTGGCAGGACTAGAAATAGCTGGTGGCCAGCATCTTGTCCCTTTGTCATCTTGGACTTTTAACAGCTCAGAGAGACATACCAGTGTAGTCACGTTTATGAGGACTCTCATCCCACAGCTGAGTAGCCTGTGCCTATTTCTGTTCCTTCTGCGTTTTGGCAAGTGGAAAGCCCTTTTAGAGTTTATTCTGATTGAGCGATTGATGAGTATTTTGCATATACTGAGAGACACCTATGTATGATGTAATAGCACATCAAAGTATGTGGCCAATGGTACAGTCATTCCAGAAAATTGCCCTATAAGGAAGAAGGCTTATATTGAGTATGACCTTGTAGAACACCAGCATTAGCATTTGTATGGGCCAAGTGCCATTTTGTGTGTGTGTGTGTGTGTGTGTGTGTGTGTGTGTGTGCATACAGTTTTGCTGATTCCTGATGATGATCTTGTGAAGTAAGAATAACTATAAAAATAGCTGTATGTATCATGCTTGCTAGGGCTTGTCATTCTGCTAAGCAGGTATCTTCTATATACTGTCTCATTTAATCCTCCTAGACAGCAAAGGTTATAATCCTATTTTATAAGTAAGAAAATGAAGATGTGGGACTGGAGAGATGGCTTAGCTGTTCAGGATGCAGGCTCAGTTCCTATCACCCTCAGGCAACTCATAGCTGTCTGTTAACTCCAGTTCCTGGCAATCTGATGCTATCTGCTGCCAGGTATGTATGCAATGAGTCAGTGTACATGTAGGCAAAAACACTCAGTAAACATAAAATAAAAATAAACAACTTATAAAAAAAAAGAAGGAAAAGAAAGATGCTAACTGAAGAAGCTGCCCTGTGCTGTGGAGCTATGGAGGAGAGGACCTAGGCTTCCCACGAGCTCTGTCTACTTCAGACCAAGGTCGGAGATTTAACGCTGAGTTAAAGTCAGTAGACACGCAGTGCTTCCTGGGCTGGTCATATGCCTGTGTGTCCTGAGGTGAGGAGTGAAGCCCTATCCACGCAGACAAGAAAACTGCTGTTTGTATGTTAGTCCTTTCCCATGACATGTCATTGCATATAAGAAATGTTCTGGGCATGGTGGCAGGCACACTTTTAATCCCAGCACTCATGTGGCTCTCTCTGAGTTCAAGGTCAGCCCAAGGTACATAGAGAGTTCCAGGCCAGCCAGGGCTGTAGTGAGACTCTGTCTCATAAAAAAACAAACAAACAAACAAAACAAACAAACAAACAAAAGCAAAACAGCAAAAGAAACAAAAGTCCTTCTGAAGGCCTTCAGTCTGACTTGCTATAAAACAGAAGGAACCATTTTATCTTCCTGTCTCATGATGAGAAAGAGCATCTCTCCCAAAGTGTCTCAAGCTAGCCCTGAGCCATAGGCCCGTGGGGCTGAGACAGGTGAATCACAAGTTCAAGGCCTGCCTGGGCAACTTAGTGAGACACAGATCTGAAAACAAAAAAAATCAAAAAAAAAAAAAGAGGGCTGGAGGGGTTGTGCTGTGGTAGAAAGCTTGCCTAGCATGCACAGATCCTGGGTGCAGTCCCTGGCATGCCCAAAAAGGATCTTCCTAAACTGAAAATGGTGGTGTTCATCAAGAATTGAGGAGGCTGAGACAGGAGGATAGAGAGCATGGGCTACACAGTGAGTTCAAGGCTGACTTGTTTTAAGCAGAATTCTGTCTCAACAAAACAACGCAAAAGCTGTCTTTCCTTTGTTCCTTTGAACACACTTTCCAAGATGAAGGCCATCATGTCAAGATGACAGAGGCATCTAAACTGCTCTAGGAAGAGGGGATGAAGGGCGCCCCAGCTTTTCCCTTTCTTGTTTACCTATAGATTCGTATTCTAAAGTGAGTGACTTAAAAAAAAAAAAAACCAACGGTAATATGATGTGCGTGAGCCAGCTCTTAGCTATTCAGTTTACAGCCAAGGGAAAGAAACATTTAGAGAATTTCACACTGGTATAAAGTTAATGTCTTAAGTAAACTCAGTGTTATTTGAGATGGGATAGAGCTCAGTGGTGAAGTATGTGAGCTATAGTATGTGTGCCCTGAGTTCAATTCCTGTTAAAACAAAAACAATAAATACGAAAGAAAATAAACAAATACATAGGTAAAAACAAACTTAACAGCATTCTAAGTATGTTGGTGATGATGAGGCCAATGTTTGACTTTTTTACCCATGTATATGTATCTATGTATACATGCATAGATATATATATAGTAAAAATATATATTGGTTTATATATATATATATAATTATATATAATGTATAACCATATAACACACACAGTACACAAACATACACATGCACACATATATATGTGTGTGTATTATATATATGTATATGTATACATATATATGTTTTTTGTAGGTACTGCTTATGGTAAATTAGAAGAACATGCTGACTTTCCTTATAAAGTTAGATATTGGCTTTATCACCATCCTGAGCTTCAAGGAGAAAATTGCATTTTTAATTCATAGAATATCTATCTATCTATTATATAGGTATATAAACATATACCATGGTATAAATGAGATAAAATATAATGTGGACAAAGGGCTCAATGAAAAGACTCTCTAACTTATAAGATAAGTCATATACATATAAAAGACTGAATATGACATTGAGCAGGAAATTAGTGGATCAAGAAATGATAAAATGACCAGCGTTTCATTTCCTGCCTTCTTACACACCAAAAGCCCGATTTCTCTAGTACTCTGCCTGTGTTCCATCTCTAATTCAGGCCTTTTTAAAAATGTTACTTCCTCCACTGAAACTTTTGAATGTGAGAAGAATTCTAGTCAGATCATCCTTGGGTGCAAATTGCTCATTGTGCATACTCCTTCCATTAAGCATCCATGTCTGCTGTCTTTGGGCTTGTGTTTAGATCTGTTCCCATGAAAGCCGGGTCTAGGGATCCCAGCCGTCTGGCAGACACATAACTACCTCTAAAGAGAGATCTTCCTCCAGGGAAGAAAGCTGTTTTAACTGATTATGTAGTTCTGGAAGGCAGAGGAACAAGAGGGTGCCCACTTGGTAGGACAGGCCAGCTAAAGCCACCTGATTTATCAGTAGATTATCATTTACATCAGCAGCTTCATGATTCCTCCCTCCCTGTAGTGATAAGCTATTTGTTCTTTGGTTTCCTGTGCCTTTCTCTTAGTTTTGGGCACTTTCACCATCTATCCTGTAGAACTATCTACAGCATTGGATTGAACTACCCAAAGGAAAGGCCATATTTTAGAACAAAGACTGAGGAAAAAGTCTAGGACTGGTGACTGTCACATGGTGAAACACAGTTACTATTTATGAAGTAAGTTTTCATTAATAATATCAATTTTAAGGAGAATAGTGCCCTTTTTTAATAAGAAAAAATTCTACTGGGAAAGCACAAGTGAGGTGATAGCTTCTCCCCTTCCTCTCCTTTTCTCCACCTTTCTCTCCCCTTCCTTTCCCTCCTCTTTGACCTCTTCCTCTTTCTATTTCTTACAGAAATTGTCTGGAGAAGTCTTAGCCCTGTTGGGTCTTAGGGATTGTAGTGGTTTGAGTATGCTTGGCCCAGGGAGTAGAACTATTAGGAGATGTGGCCTTGTTGGAGTAGGTGTGGCCTTGTTGGAGGTAGTGTGTCACTGTGTGTGTGTGTGGGGGGGACTTTGAAACCTTCTTCCTAGCTCATGGAAGACAGTTTTCTCTTGGCTGCCTTTCAAACAGTGTGGAATTCTCAGCTCCTCCAGCAACATGCCTGCCTGGATGCTACTATGTTGCCTGCCTTGATGATAATGAACTGGACCTCTGCACCTGTAAGCCACCCCAATTAAATTTTGTCCTATAAGAGTTGCTTTGGTCATGGCATCTCTTCACATTATCCTAAGACAGGAATCATTCAGTATACACCCCTTTACAAATGTCTAGGTGTTCTTACAAGAGATCTTACAAAGGCATCTCCAAGATCATTGTCCCTAGATCTGAAGACCCCAGGATGACCAGCCATGGTTTCTTTGTTGCTAGCTCCAAATTGGACCTTGACAGAATTTTGAAGGAAGGTTCACCTGATAAAAGAAGTTGATCTTTCCTCAGAAAAACATAACATATATGTAAAAGTGTGGATGTAATCCCAGGTCTGGTGGCAGCCATTGATCCCAACAGCTAATGACCATGATTTAACCTAATGATCTTCATTTTTAAGAAATACTGAAATAGATGGCATTTGACAAGACATGGCTGTTTACTGCTGGGCCCCACCATATTCTAAGTACTCTTGAGTGATTATGTGATTGTAGAATGGTTATTGCCATTTCAACATGCCCACTTAGAATTTAATTCTTAATGAGGGAACAGTTCCACAGCAGATATCCAGTCTGCATGTTGGCCAAGTGTGTATACGTGCACGTGTGCGCGTGCACACGTGTGCGCACACACACACACACACACACACACACACACTCTCTCACAGACATGCCTGAATGTGGGCTTCGTATAGTGTAAAGGTAATTTTGTGACTTGAAAAGTTTGAGTTTCCTGAAACTACACACCCTGCCATAAATGCATTATATTTATTGTCCTTTATTTTTCCCATCATATTTTCTTTTACAGAGAATACCTGCCGTATATATCATTTATTAAATGCCTACTGTATACCTACCACACACACACATTTTACACACACATATATATCACACAGACACACACAGAGACATAGACACAGACACAGAGACATAGACACAGACACACACACATACACACATATATATGGAGAGAGAGAGAGAAGAGAGAGAGATAGAGAGAGAGAGAGAGAGAGAGAGGTTTGTATATGGGAAATATTCTGAGAAATGGGGTTCCCAGAGAAACACAAGCATAGACTTTCTCTCAAGAAAATTATAGAAAGTTGTGATGATATTAATGCTCGCTAAATGTTGGGTCTGAATTGGATTATACTCAAGCTTGAAGCAACAGAGAGAGAATTCACCTTCAGGTAGGCTTAGCTTCATGAAAGAGGTGATGCTCATACTGAGCTTTGAAAGGCGGGTTGGGATTCAGAAGGCTGAAAAGGAGCAAAGAAGGAACTCATTGTCTCTCTTCCAGCTACCCACTGTTACATAACAAGCCACCCCAAACACAGCTACTGGAACAAGAACACATCTTTGTTTTGCTTATGAACCTGAAATTTGAAGAGGGTTGTGCAGTGTGAGGGGGGACCAGCTTACTGTCCTCTGGGACGTCTCAGGCAAGGTAGTAATCAACCGAAGGCTGGATTCTGGCATGTCTGCCAGTCTAAGCCGTAGTGGCCGGAGCCGTTGGCCAGAGTGCTATGTACAACCTTTCCCTGCCACTGCGTGGCTTATTCCCAGCATGGAGGCTGCACAACAAGGGCTAGGGTCGCAAGAGAACCAGGCTGGAACTCTTCACATTCTCTGACCTGCCTTGGAAGTCACCCTCTGACACTTTCATTATGTCCAAATCCAAAGGGAGAAGGTGACACTTTTAAAAGGAATGCACAGGAATGTGTTGCAGGAGGAGTGGGGTTGGGGGATGGGAGAGAGTGGAGCCACTTTGGAGGAATGGCCTGCCACATAGGCCTGCAAGAATGGGAGTGAGGCTCCAGAGGTGGCCCAGTTAGTGTGCTAAAGTGTAATCCTGGGTGGAACTGTGTGTTGCAAGGAGCCAGTGAAAAGGGAGGAGTCTCTGTAAACAGCACTCATTGACCTCACTGCAGGGGGCAGAGTACTTTGTGAGGATGTGGAAGCAGCACCATTAGCTGGGAATTTCTTACAGCAGTCTAGATGTGGACTAGAGGGAGAAAACAGACAAGAGAAGAAACAGGAGAAAAGCCATTGCTAGGGAACATCTGATGCTGAGAAGCATTGGGTCAAGGGCGCAGGGGACAGTGAGGCAGCAGTGAAGACGTGATTTGAGCCAAATGGAAATATAGGCCTTATTCGTAAAGGGACTGGTAGGAGTTTCCCAACAGAATCTGCCAGGGGTGGTCAAAGCATGCATGCTTGGATAATTAGTGTCTCCTAATTACTTCTGTGCACATTAGAGACATACTCCATGGAAGTACATTTATAAAATTAGGACACTTTCCTAAGTGTAATTGATTGTGTGGTTGCCTTGTTTATTTTAAGTGCATTCCTTGGTACCTTACCACAGGTTTTATAACTCTTTATCACATTTTATGACATCCCCACGATCCTGAGAGATGGTTTTAAATTTTAATTAACAGACAAACACACACACACTCCTAAAGGCAGTAAGGCCTCAACCTGGAAGTCTTATCTCAGTGGCCTAAGCTGGACCTAAGCCCTCAGTGCAGGACCTAAGGCTAATCGTTGAGATCTCATGGCCTTTAGGTGCCCACTGGGAGGATGGGCTCTGGTTATGAAGTCCCAGGGAATACAGACACTCAGGCCTTTTCTAGAAAGGCAACCTCAGCTCTTCGGTGGAGGTACTTCGCCCTGTGCTCCCTCAGCTCCTTCCTTTCTCACACCCACAGGGAATCAGCTGTGTGCTCTCAAGCACAAGATTCAGTGGCTTTTATTGCTATGGTGCCTTTGACTCTAGTCTCTAGTAGTCAGAAAATTATCCGGGAGGAAACTGTACAACTGTATAAAACAATATCCAAACCAAACCAAAATCCAAACAAACAAAAGAAAGCCACGGTTAGAAAACCCAGCCACCGTGTGTCCCTGTGACTTTTGGCTGGCAGGAAAGTGCTCCCCTCAGAGGGATCGCTCAGACCTTTGGCATGTAGTACTTGCTCCTTACATTTGATTTCATAGATGGGGACCTGAGGACTTTGGTAGTTTTACATTTACATTTTAATTCCTATCAAAAACATGCATGTTTAAAACCTTACAAAGAGGAAGGTATACATTTAATATGATCTTTGGAATAGAAAACATTTGCTAATAATCTCCATGTTCAGTGTGCAATGTCAAACAAACATGGAGGGTAAGCATGATCAGACCCTGGTGCCAGCTTTTAATACACTGGCATCTTTGAGAATTTGCTAAATACTAATATAGCTTTTTTTCTTTTTTCTTCTTTCTGTCTCTTCTCCTTATTGCTATTGGAGAAGCCCTATTTGCTTCTCTGTTGTCTATCTTCTATCTATCTATCTATCTATCTATCTATCTATCTATCTATCTATCATCTATCTGCTTACCTTTTCATTCATTTATTTATATATTTATTTGAGATAGGTCTTATAAATCTTTGACATGCTGTGTATCCAAAAGCCCCTTTGAGTTTCTGGGCTCCCTGCCTCTGCCTCCCTCCTAATACTGCAATTACAGGCATACACTGTGACAGCGGGTGTATGCAGTGTTGAGGGTTGAACCCAGGGCTACACTGTGCCAGCAGGCAAGGACTCTATCAACAGAGCCAAATATTCAGACCTACAACTTCTTATGTTATTGGGAAGAAAGAAAGAATACTATAACCAAGCTTATGAATTGTCTGATGGAAATACTAATACCAACGATTTGGGCACAAGGAATTCTGGGAGTCATCACTGACAAGTGTTAACATGCTTGGGCAGTAGGGATCCCGTGGTGATTCCCAACCAGGCTAGAGCTGCTTTGAGTCATATACTAATAGAAAGGCTCAGAGCTTTTTGGATCTTTACAATGTCTAGTTGAGCAGAGTGTGTTTTGCAATAAGCCATGTCTAAATACATCACAGGCCTAGTCACCCTTTCTTACACATGGAAGGAACCACGGTTGGGACACTTCATAAGACAGCTGACAGCTTAGAGAATGGCCCTGCACATGCTATTTTGAATAGTGCCAGCCAGTTTCAAGTGGGCAGGATTAAAATGCAAAGTAAGCCCAGGTTAGTTCTCCTTCTCTTTAATTAGTTGTGATGTTTGCCAACCAGCAGGAAGGAGATAGAACGTGGCATGCAAATTGCTTAGAGCTGTTGGGACTAAGACATCCTGACATGACATAGGCAGAACAGCGGCTGGCTCCTCAGTGGTACTGGGATGAATTTGGCAGCCAGGGAGGGAATACTATGGAATGTTTCTGAAACATTGTCTACTTACAAGTAAACTGAAGAATCGGTAAGATAGTTATGAGACCACGCTTCTAATACATGTAACTAGTCAGCACCAACTGCATTCGCTGCGTTGCAGCCACGTCACCAACATGTTATTTTACAACTTTTTATCATCCCCTGGGAAGCTCCAGTCCCATGACTCCCTCCTACAGCCCTTAGGAACTGCTCTTAGGATGGCAGGAGCTTGGAGGGAGAGATGGAGGCCATGGGTTCAAACACCAGCAGCTGAGGGGTCCTTGCAAACCTGGACTCCTGTTTGCAACCACATAGTAATGCCCCTTTTATAACAGCTCTTTCTCTCTCCCTCCCTCCCTCCCTCCCTCCC
>NW_022196897.1:58917248-58934292 GCF_008632895.1 Mastomys coucha
TCCTCTCCCTCCCCCTCTAGCCTCTCTCTTGAAGCCCCCTCCCTCTTCTCTGTCCCATGCTGAAGTTCAAACCCAGGGCCTCACACAGGCTAATGTGAATTCTACCTCCACTACAGCCTCAACCCCTTTGAAGACTTCTAAAAAGACAGCCTTTGGATGGCACAATTAAAACACCTCAAAGTCCGCCCCATTTCAAGTACAGTACTGACTTAGCCTCTCACTGAGTGCCGGGGCCAGTCCCATAGCCTCACAGCAGCTTGGTGTTTCCTTCCGGTTAGGGCCTGGTGGTCTGTGAACAGTGACTTCTGTTCCTCCTCTGGCCCCAGGTGATGGCCATTGACTAGATTTTTCCTTTATAGATTTGTTTCTTCTGAACATTGCATGAAGATAAACTTGTACAAGGTACAGTTTCTGCATCTGGCACCTTTTGCATCCATCCAAGTTATGGCTTGTCTGAGCACTGGTTTTATTTTATTTTATTTTTATTTTTTAAATCACTGAGCAGCGTTCTACTAAGTGGCTGTACCCCATTTATCTCTCCATTCATTTGAAAGTTTTTTTGTTTGTCTGTTTTTGTTGTTTTACATTTCTTCACCTGTGAATTCTAGAGGGATAGATTGTTGGAGGATCTCTGTGATCCTTGCCTTCTAAGAACCCATCTAAAAACAATCTCAGGAGCAAATCTAAATTTGTCTTCAGTAAATACTTGTTGAGCCAGCACAGCCCTGGGCAGAACTGACAGAGATGGGCCTATACTCTTAAAATTTTTACTCGTGCATGGGAGAAAGTCCCTCTTCATAAATATATAATTTTTTTTGGTTGGGTCAAAGAAGCAGACATGCAGGACCCACATGGAACTGGTGTTTGACCGTAAGCAGCTGTATGTGTCCCCTCCCTTGACCATGTCATTCCTCCCTAGTGCGCCCATTCTATCCCAGAGTTGCTTGTTTGTTTTGCCTCGCTTTGCTTTCTTGAGAATATGAGCAACGGGGGTGGTGATGATGGTGGTGATGGTGATGGTAGTGATGATGGTAATGATGGTGGTGATAATGGTAATGATGATGATGGTGGCGGTGATGGTGCAGCAGAATGGTGTCTCTCTGCTTGGCATGAGGTATGAAAAGTCGACGGCAACTTGATGAGAGAGCGACTGGATGCATCTCATTCTGGCAGCAATCAGGAACAGAGGGAAGTGGAGACACGCTGTGCCCTCCACAAGTCCCCAAGCCTCAAGTCCCCAAAATAGCTCGTTCTTGGCCTCACTCAGAGTTGGCATTGTGTGGCTTCTCAGAGTAAGACAGGACAAAAGGAAAGTCGGTGGCTTCAGGTCCTCTCTACTCCTCAGTACACAGCCTCCACACAGCTCCTCATCTCTGTCATTAGCATCTTAATTGTGTTCCTAGGGTTACTCTGAGGCCAGACTATTTAGGGAAACAACTTGAAAATGATCTCGCGTGGGTAGGTAACTAGGCCCAGATGCCAGGAGTGTGACAGAATGGCTTCTCTAGCCTGGGTGCAGTCTTGCCACCACCCTGCTTCATGCCATCAACTCCTCCTAGACTCCTGCCCTGGGCCATCTTGCCTGACCAGAAAGCCAAGTGTGGAGGGGACAGCACACATCCTGTGTTTCCTGGGCTGAAGGTGGAGGAGAAAGACCCAGGAGGTTGAACCAGACAAGGTGCTTCATGCGGAGAGGGAAGCAGGCAGCTCTTGGGAGCTTTCTTGGTTGCTTGGCTGCTAGCTGGGGTCAGGTGAGAATCCTCTTTCATCACTGGAACCAAATCCTAAAGAGAGAGCAGATGTGAACACATCTGGTCTTAGAGATCACTTGAGGCTTTCGCTATGCTTAAGGTTATATTATTTTCTATAAAAATACAGATGTGTAATCTTCTTTAGTAGCTTTGTGTGTTAGCTTTGTCCATTTTGGATGACTAAGGAGATTCATCATGGGTTTATTTTCATGGCTGCTAACTGGTTGGGTCTATCATATGAATTCATTGTGTAGATAGATGACAGCCATCATACTACTATGCTGAGTCCACTGTGGGTTCCTGGTCCCCACCCTTTACAAAGGATTATCACTGGGGTGGGCTGTGACCTTTGAGATGTCCTTCTTTCCTCCCTCCCTCCCTCCCTCCCTCCCTCTTCCCCTCCCTCCCTCTTTCCCTCCCTCCCTCCCTTCTTTCCTTCCTTCCTTCTCTTTTTTTCTTTTTTCAAGACAGGGTCTTTCCATGTAGCTCTGGCTATCCTTGAACTCATTATGTAGACCAGGCTGAGATCCCTTTCTTAATGATAGACAAAAACTTCTAACTGTTCATTGGAAGGAAATTATCCTGTGTTTGAGTTGATCCTATGATTGAAGAGTCTCTTTACTGTTCAAAATGAGCTTACATTTGAGGCAGCTCAAACACAGTCAACCAGTTCGAAGCTATGCATGGAGCTGCTGTCTGAGCTGCTGTCATTGTAGAAATTTAAGGAACAGGCCTACTCATGTGAATCAAAAGTCATGATACTTCCCCTTTAACATGCCACATTTTATCCACATGAGCTTCCTTCTGTTGAGTTGGTGGTTTCATTTTTAGTGTAGAAATCAAGTTTAATTAAAACTTACTTGCCATTTAAGATGATAATTTGTTTGATTTAGCATTCTTAATTACCTTGGGTAAATTGCCCACATAATTCATTTGTTTGTTAAAGTATTACTATGCCATTTGCATATTTTGAACGACACCACTTTAATGAAATGCTGAGGTGGAGTCAGGGCAGATGGTAAGGGGTCCTCCCTGGTCTGTTTGTTCAGCTGGGAGATCTTCATCATTCCGCTTACTGAGTTTTTGTAGAAGATCAAAGTCTTTAAAAGCTTCAGGGTTGGAAAATCATTAGTTATGATGTGTCTGGGGGAAAGGGTGGCCATGTAGTCCCTGTGAGCAGCATTCGAGTCCAGCCAGAGCTGACCCCCTAGGAACCCTGTAGCTTCTTAGAGTCACAAGGTCTCTTCAACACCCAAGCCTACAAACTTGAGGCTGTGTGGATGTTCATCCTATTCTGACACACTAGGAGAACTTACAAATAGCTGCAAAACTTGCCTGAGTTAGTGAAAAAACCGTGATGTTGACAGATGGTAGCCGTTTTATTATCCCAAGTGTAGGGTGCCTGTTAGCCAGTCCTAACAAACAGCCGTCTATGAGGGAGGACTTTAGGAGCTCTCATGCAGAAGCAGGTAAGGCTGATTTCATATTTTATGTCTATTATTTTAGGCTTTATTTATGAATTCTAGCTCATGCCCCGAGAGTTGCTAGTTTGAGAATTCTTCAGGCACGCCCCTTTCCTTAGCAGAGAGGAGTGAAGGGTGTAGTCAGGTTCTAGAAAACTGCTGGTTAGCATGGCATAGTCTCTGATTTACTAATGCTTAAGCAATTCAGTCTTGTCATTGGTTTCCCTTAAACTCTAGAAGCTGGTTTATAGCTTCTGACTATGAATAGTAATGATGAGGAGGATAAGGATGACGATCATGAGGATGATGATGAAAATCATCACACCAGGTTAGACGTCTCCAGCATTTCTACTGCCTGCAGTGAAACTGGGGCAAATAACCCAAGAAGCCCACATTAGTATTACTTACACCCTCAAATCGGCTGAGTTGTTTGACTGAAAGATGCCTCTCATACAGGGGACGCTCTGTCTTTTAGTCTAAGGGACTGTTCATAGGAAAAATGACAAGCATTTTCCAGAACAGAGTAACAAGGTAAAGGAATGGCAGGGTTACTTTTTGACCACAACCTCTGGACCTATGCTTATGGCAGGAAACTGCTCTGCTTAGCTCCTTGTTAAGTCTGCTACTTCAGATAGCCTGTACACATGAAGGCCCTCTTCTTGGTGCACTGACAGTATGGCATGTCCTTTGGTCCCTTGTCAGTCCTGGTGGAAAATGTCTCCTAAGGTTCAGAAGACTGGATTTGATCGCAGATGTAACTCTGGGCAAGTTGCTTGGTTCTCTGAAGAACCTACAGAGTTGACAGATGAGTTCCATGTATTGAAAGTCCTTCTAACTCCAGCCTTATGGTCTAGATGGCATAGGTCTATATGACCTGTGATCTGTATGGTTTTACAGGGTCTCTAAACATCCGTGGGGTCGGGAAGACTAGTTATTGGAGCCATATGCCATCAGAAGGCATAGATTCTGGCTAACCAGACAGAATCTCTCTTATTGGGAGTCAACCCTCACCTCCCCAATGCTCTCAGTTCTGTGAGTCAGTAAAATGTCAGTAGAATGAGCCTGTGACCTGCCCTGCCCTGTGTATTCAGCCCATTGCTGTACTTGGTTCAAGGGAAGCTGGGAAGGATTTTAGCGCTAAAAGCTCCAGGGTTGTGATCTTGATGTTTAAAGCACAACGCAGAGGACAGAACAAGAATCCTTTAATCTTATTGGACTCAAAGGAGAAGACTAAACACAGTGGCTTTTAAATGTTGGTAATACTTTATATTACCAAGAAGCTTCTCTTAATTTTATTTTTAGTTCTAAAGTAAAAGCATTCATATATATTGAAAGTTCAAACAATATGCGGAAGCTACATTATAAAAATGTCCTGCCCACTCTCACCACCCAAGCTGTCCACCACTGATACTTGTATTTGTACGTTCCCAGGAAGGTCTCTATGCATATGTCAATACAGCTTTTAAAAAAGGGCATTGAGATTGAATACTACTGCTCGTGTTTTCCTTACGTTCCTTCATGGCTGTTCTGCTCTAATCTGTGTAAACCACAGGAACGTACATGCTCATTAGAACAACACCAGGAAGCTTGTGTGGCCATATAGACAGAATGCATAAAAGCAGTAACTCTGTTACAGTACCACTTTGGAACACATGTCACTTTTCTGATTTTAGAATGTCTCTCAGCACTAATGGGTCTGTAAATGTCACAGTGTTAACTTTGTCATAGCCTTATGTTTTAAGGTACCCTCTGCTAGGTGCTTTGGTAAATGAAAGTATATTGTCAGTAGGCTAATACACATATTTCTCAGACTGTATACTTAGATGTATTCTTAGGGTAATGATTACTGTGTGTCCAGCATAGTTTGGAGTCATGATTCAATTTAAAGTTGTATAACCCATTATAACAGATATGGAAAATATTGTCCCATGAGATAACATGACTTGTCCATTCAGACAGTTATAGCATCTGCATATAATGGGACTCTCATTTCTCTGACTTTATGCCTTTTATTTATTTTTTCCTGCGTTATTACACTGGCTATGGTAACTCAATTAGGGGCACACATCCTTTTCCTATCATTGATTTTAGAGGAACTTTAGCACTTCACCATTAAATATGATTTCAAGTATAGAATGAGGAAATCTTCTGTTTTATTTGCTGAGAGATTTTTTTTCATGAAGTCACTGAAATTACAAAGTAATTTCAAAAAAATAAAATTTTGCAATCTTATTTTCTATTATTGATCACACTTTATTATTATTGATGACATGTTGTAGTCTTACATTTTTAAAGTAAACTTAATATTTATGCAAAATATTGATTTTTCTTTTTATACATGGCCAACTTAGACTTGATAATATTTGTTAAGGATAGTTAGGTCTGTGTTAATTGATACTGTCCTCCAAGTCTCTTTTCATAAAGTATTTCTTTCAAATTTTGGTTTCAGGTTTACCATAGCCTCAAGATAGGTCAAGGGAATTTCATCATGCTACTTTTTCTGACAAACTAGTATAAGATTTAAGTGTCATTATTACCTTTAAAAGTTTGGCTGAATTTACCATGAAGCCCTTTGTCCTGGAGTTTTCCTTATTGGAAGGATTTTGAGAACATACTCAGTTTATAGAGATGGAACTATGTAGGGTTTTCAATTGCTTCATGTGTCAGTTTTGGTAAATTGTATTCTTTCAGGTAATTTGCTTACTTTATCGTAAGTCTTAGATTTTATTGACATAAATTCGTTTGTTTAGTTATTACCTCAATGTAGTGGGATTTTTAAAGAGATCCCTCCTTTCTTATACTGGCAATTTATGCTTCTTTCATTTTAGATTTTTCTTGATGAGTGTGGTTAGAAGTTTATTGATTTCTTTCAAAGGACCAATTTTTGGTTTCATTAATTTTTTCTATTGTTTTTCCGTTTCATTGATTTCTGCTCTTAAGAAAAAATTCCTTCCTTCTACTTACACTGGCTTTATAAACAATTGCCCTGTTTTTGTTCATAAAGATGGAAAATGGAGTTCCGGCCTTTCGACCTTTCTTCTTTTCTACTGCAAGCACTTCCAGGCTCTCGCTTCCCTGATCTGTGTTTTACGGTGCTCCCACACTGCACCCTGGTGTGCTCTCCTTGTCATTCAGAGCATCTCATATTTCCTCTGTGGTCCCTTCCACTGGCTATAAGTTCTTCTTTTCCTTATGAGTTCCCTAGACATGTGTTATTTTGAGTTTTCTGAGTATCTTGTGGCTATTGATTTGAATAAATTATTACCCAAACATATTTTGTAGTATTTTAGCCCTTGGATATTCACAGAGACTTGTCTGTAGCACACCTTGTGGCTGTCCTGGTTGTTGTACCATGCACACTTGAGAAGAAAGTGCCCTGCAGGTATCAGGTGCAGAGTTCCGAGGATGTTGGTCAGGTCAGTGCCTTTAGGTCTTTTATGTGCCTACTGTTTTTTGTTTTTTTTTTCTGGTGGCTCAAGGTGTGAACCCTAGCATGAGTCCCCCTGATGTTTTCTGCCATGTTCTGTCAGTTATTAAGAAAAGAACATTAAAATTGTTCTGTGACTTTGGCTATTTAATAATAAATTCTGTAGTAGTTTGCTTTGTAACATTCTATTTAGCCACATATGGACTTTATTTTTAGTTCTTGCAGATGAATAGCTTCTACTGTTTCTATCAAATACCCTCTTTATGTCTGATTATGTTCTGCCTTGCAATGCAATGCAGATGATGTCAATATAGCCATAGCAGCTTTCCTGTGAGCATACGTGTGTGTGTGTGTGTGTGTGTGTGTGTGTGTGTGTGTGTATTCATGTGGGTGTATATGTACCACAGCACACATATGGAGGTCAGAGGACAGCTTCCATTTTCTTGAGAGAGGGTCTCCATGTTGCTTTTCTAATGCAAATGCCAGGGTAGGTGGCCTGCTAGCTTCAAGGGTACCTCCCGTCTTCCACCTTCTTGCAGGAACACTGAGGTTACAGATGTTTGCTCAGGGCATCTGGCTTTCATGTATGCTCTGGGGATTTGAACTCAGGGCCTCACATTCATAGGATGAGTCCCATTATCCAGCAGGCCATCTTCCCAGCCCCACAGCAGCTTTCTTATGATTTCTCCTTCATGGTATGTAGTTTTCAAGCCTTTACTACTAAACTAAAAGTTTTGTACTTATCAAGTAATGGGATCATAGATTCTGTCCCCTTCTTCCCATTTTTGAAAACCTTTTTTTATTTGTTTGGTGTGTGCGTGTGCGTGTGTGTGTGTGAGAGAGAGAGAGAGAAAGAGAGAGAGAGAGAGAGAGAGAGAGAGAGAGAGAGAGAGAGAGAGAGAGAGGCAGAGAGAGAGAGGCAGAGAGAGAGGGAGGAAGAGAGAGAGGAGGGAGAGAGAAAAGGAGAGAGAGAGGGAAAGAGAGAGAGAGAGAGAGAGAGAGAGAGAGAGAGAGAGAGAGAGAGAGAGAGAGAGAGAGAGAGAGAGAGAGAGAGAGAGAGAGAGAGAGAGAGAGAGGAGTCTGTTCAGGTACATTATATGTGTGCAGAGCCACCCATTCTGTTTGTATTTTAATAAGGTCTCTCACTGTTCTTGGGTTTGATTGGGTTTGATTAGCTTGGCTGGCCAGCAGGTCCCAGGGATCTGCCCATCTCTGCCTTCCAATCACTGGAATTAAAAGTACCACTCTCCATTTTAAAATATCTTTATTTATTCTTTGAGAATTTTATGAGATGTATTTTGATCATATTTATTCCACAATCTCCTCCCAGGTCCTCCTCAACCTCCCTACCTATCCAGCTTCATGGATCCCATGCCCCCTTTCTTTCTCACAAAGCAAAACAAACCCACGGAGGACCCTTGGTGTTTGTGGACTTCTCCTGTGTGTGGGACTGTTCTTGAGAATGGTCGACATACCAAGTGTCACTCTGCTGAAGAAAACTGACTTTGCCTTACCTGGCATCAATCAAATTCTAACAGCTCCTTGGTTAGGAATGGGGCTTTGTGCCCATCTTCCCTGTTTTAGGCTAGGATTTTGTCTGCCTTGAGACTGTGTACGCCTTGTGTATGCTGTCATAGTCTCTGAGTTCATACATGCATCTCTCCATGTTGTGTCCAGGAAACACTGCTTCTTTGAAGTCATCCCTAACCCCTGACTCTTGGAATTTTTCCTCCCCATCTTCCATATATAGTTCCCTGAGCCTTGAAGGAAGGCACTCGTTTGGTTTTATCCCCTCCCCAGCCCCTCTCTCAACCCTTTCCCCTCTGCCCCATGTACTTTTCATTTCTTTATTTTCCCTTTGTGTCTTATTTTGGGTTAATTGATGTTTTTTGCTAGTTATTGTTGTTGTTTTAGAATTCTACATCAGTTAGACTCCCCAGGAAGCAGGCATGGGGTGGTGGTGGTGGTGTGGTGTGTACATGAGAGATTCACTTGGCACCACAGAAGATAACAAGAACAGAAGCCTGTCACTGTAGAGGGAGGGCAGAGAAGAGGAAAATGGCATAGGAAGAGGCCTCAGACAGCACAGCTGGGCCGAGAACGTTTTTGATACTCTGGCGGAGGGTATCGGTGTAGAGATGGCCACTGGGCAAGCTTGCTTGTTCCTGTCAGCTTAGCCACTGGCCAGCTTCGAAGGACAGATCATCCATCCATTTACAATTAGGTCCTAAAGGCAGCACAGCTGGAAGCCTGTTAGCTAACTGGGTTCCTTACATCTGATTGACAGTTGTCTTACAGATGGGAATGGCACCACCAAGACTTCCACAAGTTCCATATTAAGTTTTTAAAATTTATATTTTTGTGTGTCTGAATGTTTTGCCTGCATGCCTGTCTACATACCATTTATGAGTCTGGTACCTGTGGAGGCCAGAAGCGGGCATCAGATCCCTAAGAACTGGAGATACAGATGATTGTGAGCCACCACGGAGTGCTGGAAACCAAATGCAGGTCCTCTGGAAGAACAGCCAGTGCCCTTTCCTGCTGAGCCACCCTCCAGCTTCTGTACCAGCTACTTTATATGTTACAACTGCTCAGTTTGATATCTACATTATAGCAGGGTATCTGTTGGCTAGGGGTTACCATTTCCATTTAAAGCTGCTTATATTTTCCTGTTTCTTGGGCTAACGGTTTTATAATATAGCATGGATATTGTGAGTGATGCCTCCCGGAGATCTGGGATTTCATCACAAACTTTAAAGGACTACTAGTTTTCTGTTTTTATGGGCAGGAACTCAAATTCCAGTTCTGCTTTTCCTCTGACAGAGAGTTAGCAGGAAAAGTGCTTTTGCCTTAGCTAAGCTGCTTGAAGTCCACTCCGTGTATGTGTGGTGCTGGGTTCAGTCAGAATTTGTTCAGACCTTGGGTACTTTCCCTGTCTGTCTTCTCCCTGGGATTTCCTCCCTCACTTTCTAGCTGTGGTCATGTCCTTGATGTTTCCGCAGTAAGCCTGCAGGGTTCTCTCTGAGCATGTCACTGAGCCACTAACTGGGGCAGCTCTCTGTCCAAGGGCTGTAGGAATGGGTCATCCTATTGCCACTTAGTTTCTGCCTCTGTCCTGGGTTGCTGTCCCGAGCGTCTAGTCATCTGGCTGCTGTCATTCTATCTAGAGCTTATCACTTGTCCCCAGAAGGATGGCTTCTCTGATATGAGTGACACTCAAGACCAGAAGAGCTGTACTATAACACTTTGTAGCTAACTTAAAATGTGCCCTTCATATGCATGCATGTGATGCACATATACTCACACGTGCACATGCATACAGTTCTCTGGTTCCAGAGTCTTAGAATTTATACTAAGAGAGGCTCTCAGGGTGTGACACTTCAGGACAAGGGGTAGAAGTATAGAAGATGTCCTAGGCCTTGTGGGACCTTCTAGTGACAGTCCTTTCTACATTGTGCTCACGCCAAGGTCTCATTACTTAGTATTACTTATTACTTCAGATGTCTTCAAACATTTACAATATTTTATGCAGAAGTTTATCTAAAGTTGCAGTTAAGCATCATGCTACTTTGCAAGGGAGGACTTTAGTTTTGTGAAATTCCAATTTCATGTCCTGTGATGTTGGGCTTCTAAAGGTGTCTTAGGAACCGATAAAGTTTGCCTATCTATCTATCTATCTATCTATCTATCTATCTATCTATCTATCTATCTATGATTTATTTCTTTTCCTTTATGTGTATGAGTGTTCTGCCTGCATGTATGTATGTGGTATATGTACCACATGCATGTATAGTTTTCACAGAGGTCAGAAGAGGTTGTTAGATTCCCTAGAACTGGAGTTGTGAATCAATGTGAACCCAGGTCCTCTGAAAGAATGGTTCTTAACCTCTGAGCCATCTTTACAGCTCCACCAGGTAGTTTAATGATTTAAATAAAGATAGCTTTTGGAAGAAAGAAAACTTGACAGGAATGGGTATGTGTGAGTTATTGACTAAACTCCAAACAGTGGCCCTGGGATAAATGCCTATTTAGGGGGCATAAATCATTGATCTTGAAAGCAGTCTGAAGACCAGCTTGGGCAACACTTGTTTCCACTCTTGTCCGTGACTCCCCCTTCTCCTCTGCCCAAGGTTCATCACAGGGTTAATTTTTTCCTTAGGACACACCCCTACACTTTTTATTGTTACTTTGCCTTTTTCAGAGTCAGGCTTCCTCCCTAGGTTTCACCATAGCTGACTTGGGGAGTGGAGAAAATCCTCTGCTGCTCTCTCTGTATCCCAGGCTAGTGCTGTGCTATTCCACACACGGGAGTAAAAAACAGGTAGAGATCAGGGGCTCAATACTTGATTGACTGATGACTCCAAATCCCAGCCAGGCAGGTTTGAGAAGATGGGCTTATCTTCTCAGAGATATATGATGGAGTACTTTCATCCTAAGCGCATCAGAAGCTATGCAGACTCCAAGCTGCTGAGTAACAGGCCTGGATCAAATTTTTAAAGATAATGTCTCTGGTTGGTTATGGCACAATACAGAGTAAATCTGTTCTAGTATGTGGATGACAATACACATTTTCAAAGTTTAACCCAGGTTTAAATAGTCCTTAAGAAGACCACCCAAGTCTTACTTAAACTAATGTGAATTTGCAGTGAAACTTGAGAAGCAGGAAATTTGAGATGAAATTTTTATAGTGGTATTTATTTGTATGTGAGACTGACCCTTTTTTGCGATGTGAATAAGACATTTGTTTATTATTAAAAAATTACAACATATACTTGGCCCTTGGTTAAATTTCCAAATTTTTCCCCAAAGAGGGAGGGAAGTAAATTCACAAGTAATGTAAATGCAGAGGATTAGAGACTTGAAGAATATGATAAAGCTATTAAAAAATAACAAGTTTGGGGACTAGTGAGGTGGCTCAGTGGTTAAGATCATATACTGCTCTTCCAGAGGACCTGAGTTCAGTTCCCAGCACCTCCCAGCAAGTTGCTCTTAACTGCCTGTAACTCTAGTTCCAGGGCATCTGATGCCTCTGGCCATGCCCAGTACATGCACATACATGTACACCATCCTCATAATTAAAAATCAAATCAATCCTAAAAGAAATGGTAAACCTATATTTTATGCTTTCAGAGAAATGGGTATATTACAATTTGTTAATTTAAACAATTGTTTTTTGCTTTATATGTATGGATGTTTTGCCTGCATCTATATCTCTCCACCACATGCCTTCCTGGTGCCCACAGATGCCGAGGGAGGATCTGAGATCCTCTGGAACTGAAGTTACAGATGATAGTGAGCTGCTATGTAGGTGCTGGGAATTGAACCTGGTTCTTCCGGAAGAAAAGCCAATGATCTTAATTGCTGAGCCATCCATCTCTCCAACCCTATAATTTCTTTATTTTAAAACTCAAAATTAAGAATGCAAAAACATGTTTAAAACGATGCAAACAATCATATTTTCTCCAAAATAGAGATGGAGCATCCGTAGTTAGTCTCCGCTAAATCCTATTGCTTGCAGCTGTTCTGTAGTTTTGCAGCCTAAAAGAATAAAGGCCTGTTCTTTCAATAATCATTGTGGATCTGGTCTTAAAGGCTTTGAGATAGCACTGGGACAGCAACATGTTAAAGAGATCAAAAACTTTTGTATGAAAAATGTACTCTGGCTGGGCAATGGTGGTGCATGCCTTTAATCCCAGCACTTGGGAGGCAGAGGCAGGCAGATTTCTGAGTTTGAGGCCAGCCTGGTCTACAGAGCGAGTTCCAGGACAGCCAGGGCTACACAGAGAAACCCTGTCTCGAAAAACCAAAAAAAAAGAAAAACATACTCTGATATATGTTTCTGCTTCCCAAATATTTGGAGAGACAGAGAAAACATTGCAGGCATCTGAAAGAGAAGACTGGGTAGCTTAAGGTTTAAGCACTGTCATCGGCTCCTCCATGGGCTGTTTGTTGACAGCGGGTTACAACAAGGTTAGTCATTTGTCGGATGATAGGATATTCAGCCTTGCTCAAATTTCTTATCAAGATAAATACTTGAGGATGTACATGTAAGCCAGATATTGACGGAGAAAGGAGGAGATTTTTTTCTGAAAACGTGAAGCTAGAACTCACCCAGGACATTCAGAGGAGCATCCGATTGCTGTCTCAGTGGATAGTACTGTTTTTTGTTTTTTTTTTTAAATTCTGAGCTGAAACACTCAGAACTGACAGCTCTCTCTAGGATTTCCTGGGGCCATCTGCTGTTGGAGAACATAAATCGTAAATTTACCTTTGAACCACCAGAGTGTCACTGGCCTGTCCCCTTGCCGCTCAGACTTCCAGTCTCAATGGGATACAGGAGAGGCTTGACAGAATAAACAGTGGGATCCTTGTCCGGGAGTGACTGCCTGGCAATTGTTTCATGGAAAACAGGGAGGGGTGGGGGACAACAACCCTGCTCTGTTCACTGGCTCTTTAATTTAGATTACCAATGATAAAGCCCGGCCAACGGCTAAAGAAAGGTAGGATGCATACGCAGACATTAGTGCTAATGTGCTGTAGAAAGATGAGATAAATCAGTCTAGCTCTCATACATCACTAAGGGAGAAGCTGATTGCAACTTGACCATGTGCCTGAATGGTCCCATCAGTGAGAAGAGCAGAACATGGATTAAAAAAATCTAGGATGTACCGTTAGGGCTACCGCTGTGCTGGACCTGGGAGAACTGTCTGGTGTAAGTGTCAGCTTGTTTATCGGTATTTACCAGTATGTTCACGTCCAGGGAGCTTGTTTCTCTTCTCTGTTTTGTTTTGTTTTATTTTCCTGGAAGCTCCAGCATGTTTATTTGCAGTAGTAGACTTAATTCTGCATAAATGCAATCACCACCTAATAAAGTTCTAGGGAGAGGACCGTTTAGCTCAGTGTGTATCCAGGAGCGGAACCTGAGAAAGAAATGCTCATCGTTACTGTCCATAGGAAGCCTGGGGGTGAGATTTGTTTTGTTTGTTTATTGTTTTGATTTTTTTTAAAAAAATATTTTACAGGGAAGTGGGAGGTTAGAGGGATGGACGTACATTTTAAATTAATAACTCAGTTATTTTGCTAGACTTTTTAAAAAATGTATTTGTAACAGTATTTCACGTATCCTGTGCTTTTGTTTTGAAATCTGTGTTTGAATATATAAACCAGAGTACTTGAAACACATTATATTTTATGACTGGGATGTTTGTATTGTTTCATATCTGTTATTAGACAAAATAATCATAAAGGGTGTTTTCTGTGGACCTTTTTATATTCCAAAATTAAGTACAGATGGTAATTTCCAGCAGTTTTAAAAATTTGTCAATTATTTAATTTAGCATCACTTAAGCATCTGCACAAGGAGAAAGCTGAGATGGTACAAGGCTGAATGAACATTGATTGCTAGTCTGAATTGCATCTTTAAAGTTTCTTGCCTCAAATCTCTGATTTCATAGTTTATTTTTACCAAATTAGATTATCATATTTTATTATCGAGACTGTGAATGGGTGGGACTCTCACGGAGCCCGCATCCCTGTTAGAGCAGAGCTTCCAGCGCCTGCCGATCCTTGCTGTGAGGGAAATTCTCAAGCCAGCTCGCATAGAAGATTGCTTAAATAATGCACGAGCAGGAGAGAAGCGATATGGAATTTATGGCCCAGACACTGAGATCAAGCTTTTCTTCAGAGGGGAGACCGTTTACGTGCGAGCATGTAACATACACCAAGGCTCTGGGGAACTAATGTCACTGACTGAAATTAGTGGCCCCGCGATGCTTTGTACAATTCGTTTCAAAACAAACCTTAAAACAGCCCATTGAGCCCATTGTGTGGCTGGCTGGAAGGGAGAAGGGGAAATTTGAAGGGCCAATTGGAAACGGGATCCCCTGCCTGAAAATTCCATGGGACAGAGGGAGAACTGAGTAGCGTGCAGGGGAGGAGGAGGCTCTAGGGAGGCCGGATGTCCCACTGTTGTAGTGAAGCATGTCAATCTTGTTAGGAAAGAAACCTTGGCCAAACTGCAGCATTCTATGGACGACATCTTCCATCTTGTCCTAATTAGAGAAATATAGCTGCTGAATCCTAATCTCTTTAATTGTTGATAGAGGAGGCATGTGATTTGCTATAAATACACGCATGCATTCATTTCTGAAATAATGGCTGTTACCAAATATATTAGGCAGACAGGAGTGCTGGACTCGGGAAGCTGTGCTGAGTCGCTGTGTTCAAGAGGTAATGGACCCGTTGAGAATCACCGCACAGCTGGGCCAGCAGCTGCACCCAATGCTCTGTCAAGTTTGGCCTCTAATTTCCTTGAACTTGTCCTTGTTTGCCAAAGTGATGAACATAGCAAGAACTTGCTTCAGATGAGCTCACTGCAAGTAACAAAGGCTTTTCCCAAGGAGTCTTTGTCAGAGTGGGGAAGTCACCAGCAGCAGTAGCCAGATGAAGTATTGATTAGGCAAGTGAAGTTTGGGCCATCAGAAAAGTGGAAACCAAAGTCAAACCAAAGGAAACCAAAGTAGTAGAGTGAGGTGAGCAGGCAGGAGGTCAGGAAACATTCAAAGGCAGGCAGCATTGGGTCGCTGCATACCAAGCTAAAGGACATATGGAAAAATCCCAGAGTAATATCCAGCAATAATTATCCTGTCGTTAGGAAAAGTAAACCGTGCTTGTAGAATTGGAAAGGAGCCCAGGAATTGCAACGCCTTTCCCCCTAACAGTGTATTGTTCTGATTTGGGGGATGGGGTGGGGGGAGATGGGTCAGAAGGAAGTGTCTTATATTAAGGAAGTTGTTTTATATTAAGAAGCATCCTATGACCAAGCAATGCTAGCCAAGACCCCTGCTCTCAGATACATCAAGGCTTTATTTGGTACTTATTATGTATCTGCCATGTTCCCTATAACACCGAAACTAGATTACAAACTTCAAAGGAACACGCTTGAATTTATTCATCTCTCCTACAAATGCCATCTCTCCAAAACCATTAGGCTTGAGGTTGCTCCTTGATGCTAAACAGATTGAACATTTGTGCCATTTGTGCACCCCATTTACCCATTACGGTGCAGCTCACTTTCTTTCCCTGGATTCCAGAGCTACGAGCCTGAACCTCTAGGAAATCCAGTTTCTTCATTTGTGAAATGAAGAAACTGAGGCTCATCTTTCAGTGTTGGGGGAGTTAAGGAAGCAGTGCTTGGGTACACTTACCCGGGAGGTCTCTCTTGCCCTCCCAAGGCAAGAGCATGTGATACACCATGTAGATGGAATGTAGCAAGGAGCTTGGCTGGCCAGAAAGGAAGTGTGTTGGGAAAGCTGACTGTATCTGTAGCAGGACCTCAGAACAGAGCTGTGGGGAAATGATGAGGGGGCTGGGAGGGAGGGATCAAGGAGATCTTGGTGTGGCCATGGGGTGACTTAAGGATGAAGAAGCAAGAGTGTAAAGAGTCATGATTCGGAGTGACAAGATGTTGGGTTTAATAATGAGCAAGTGTGATTTATGCAGATAAGTGTTTTCTCTGAAAATCAAAAAGCTAAAACAATACTGGGCTTCAGCAAATGGGAGGACCAAGAAAGCATAATGAGAGAAGAGACTAGAATGTTCTAGTTGACTTATGTAAAGGGAAAGGAGGGAATCAATAATAAGCCAATAATATAGAGCTGTTGCTGACGATAGTGTGAATGGCTTAAAATGGCAAATCGGTGTTTGGAGTTTTTCCCAGACAAGATGCACAATATCAAATAATAAGGCTGTTCTGAAGTCTTGGAACTTATTTAAATTTTCCTGAGTTTTTTTTTTTTTTTAAATTGCCACTGAAGCGATACAAATAGTGTCAGGGTTGGGAAGAGAAAGAGCACAGGGAATGGAAAAAATAATCCCAGAATAGCCTGGTTTGCTAAAGGAAGTGAGAGCCAAAAGATGGCCAGTTGACCCTGGGAGACATTCGTTCATTCTGACCTATGAAGAATTGTTACTCAGAATCTTATTGTGATCCCTAAGGAAATCCAAAGAAAGATCAGGAATGTACTGTACCTTACACTGGCAAACAGGTTGTAGTCCAGAAGTCCTTTTGGACAATATCATCAACACCTTTAATCTACTTTTCAAAAGGCTACCCAACCCGCGTGGCAGCAGAAGTCACATACTTTGCAATAAAAAATTAATAGCAAAATACTTCTAAGGTTAATAATTAAAATGTTAGTTTTGCTACAATTACAAAATTAGTTTGTGAGTCTTTACAATGCACGCCGCCTCTTTCTGTAACTTTGAGATGCTCCCATATCTTGAATGCAATGTGAAGGCTTCCTTACCCTTCTTCCATGCAAACTGGGTGTTCTATGACTATCCATGCTTATCACGATCGAGACTGTTTTTGTAAAGGAAAACAAGTAAGACAAAAAAAAAAA
>NW_022196897.1:58934431-58949414 GCF_008632895.1 Mastomys coucha
GGGTAGTTGGGCAACAAAAAAAAAAACAAAAAACAAAAAACAAAACAAAACAAAAAAAAGAGTAGAGACCTCAAGTTAAAAAACTGAGTGAGAAGGAGATAGAAGGTCTAAAGAGAAATTAATGGAGCTCTGGACAGTGAACGGTGGAACGCAGTATTTGGACCAACTAGCTCCCAGACCGGCCACCAGGGGGTGCTTGCGACTCAAAGACAACTCAAAGTTGTCTCTTGAGTGTGAAACTGCTTGTGTGGCTAAGTACATTGAGGAATCCTGCAGGACCCTTTGTGTTGGTACCTCTGTCAGGCTCTCCTGGTCTTGACTTCCTTCTCGGTTCAGTTTGGACACGATAGCTTATCACCTCAACCACTCATTAGTCAGACTATCAAGTACCTCCCGGTTGTTCTCAACACCTACGTGCATCGTATGAGGCTCCAATAACGGGGAAACCACACCTCCCCTCATGTTCAGTGGATAGCCTCTGCTCTGTAAACGTCCTTCTTGCTATCAAGTCCGACCTGTGTAAACTGAATAAAACTGGTTGCCTTGAGAACAGTTAATCACAGGGACGTCAAAGCTCACTCTAGGAAGCCTTGGAAGCAAGGAGAATCCTTCCTAGAAGTTTCTACACAAGTCAACCAAGATCAAAAACTCTAAAAACCATCCTTACACATCTTTTCTTCAAGTATTCTAGTTCTTTCTGTAACCACCAGTTCTCTGCCATGGTCCTCCCTTGACGCCATGCTAATTCACCTCATCATCTCACTGCGTTCCATCTGGGTAGAGCAAGGTGGCCTGTTGCTTCCTGCCATTTTCTTCCTCCTTGCCCTTTGTTAGTACGAGGCATAGGGTGATTCAGCAGATTTCCTTCTGTGTGAGGGGATGAAGGGCTTGCAAATATTATGCATATTTGCTGGATATGCAAATATATGCATATTAATATGTCCACTTGTACTCTTCCATACCTCTTTTCTCAGGTTAAAATAGAAGACTTTTTGTTTCATGTTAGACTCTGTTAGTTCTCAGACACCGGCAACAAACTGATAACTGAGGTGCCTATTTACCCATCAGAGAGGACACTGTCCCACTCTCCCAGCATCTCTCAACACCTATGACTGCTCCCATATCTCCCAGCATCACTCAGTGCCTGTGGCTCCTCCCATATCTCCTGGCATCACTCAGTGCCTGTGGCTCCTCCCATACCTCCCAGTATCCCTCAGTGCCTGTGGCTCCTCCCATATCTCCCGGCATCACTCAGTGCCTGTGGCTCCTCCCATATCTCCCAGCATCACTCAGTGCCTGTGGTTCCTTCCATATCTCCCAGCATCACTCAGTGCCTGTGACTCCTTTCGGCACTTTTTACCCTACCACTCTTTCCCAAGGTCTGGGCTTCCATTTTCCTTCCTCCAGCATGATCTAGCCATTAGCCCCCCATAATGTAGCCATTTTGGCTACACTAATTTCTTGTGTGGCCCTGGCCACCTCTTCCCTATGCCTGCTTTCTCCCTTATAGCTAAAATAAAAGTCTTCTACCTACTTTAGGAGCAGCCATGTTCGCATCCTTTTATCTCAGTTTTTGGTTCAGACTTCCCTGCCTATGTTCTAGTTGGTGCTTTTGCTTTCCACTCAATTTCTTCCATTTCTGGCAACTCTTGCCTTTTCATCTTTAGTGTACATGGGGTGGGGGTAGGAGCAGGAGCAGGGGTGGGACAGCCACTCTAAATCTTCAAAATTAAACAAAACAAATCCTTTATCTTCCCAGCATACACTTTTATGTTCTTTGACACTGCTTCCTTGTTACAATCAAACTTGGTAAATGAATTGACAGCATTTGTTGTATCCATTCTGTCCCTTCCCTGACACCCTTCAGTCATCATTTAACTTCTATCCAAGGCACTTTATGAACTCGCCACTAGCTGAAGCCATCTGCTGTCTCCTTGTCCTGAAAGTAGAGGAGAATCTGTTCTTCCTACAGCATCTGACATTGTAGGTCATTTCTTGAAGTGTGATTTTCTTGTAGCCTCCCTGTGTTCTCCCTACCTTTCTTTACATGTTGTTAAAACACGGATGAGATGGTGAACAGATGTCTTTACAATTAAAAGGGCTTGCTAGGCAAGCATGAGGGCCAGAGTTTGGATTTCAGTGTCCACTTGACAAGTCACGTACAACCGTGGTGATGACCCCAGCACTGTGGGGTGTAGAGACAGGAGGTTATAGACTTCCAGCCTAGCTGGGGGGAGGGGAGGCTCAGGGGGAGACCCTGCCTCCAAGGAATAAGATAGTGATAGAGGAGAAACACAGAATCTCCACTGGCCTCCTCATGGGTACATGTGTACCCCTCTCCTAAACACAGGCATACAGCCCCCAACTCCCCATAAATAAATAAAAATAGCATGGATGATGTTTAAGGCACTATTCTTTTCTGATTTTGGCTGGTGGTGGGAAGGGACTCCATCTATTGGTGTAGCTTCTGTTAATCATCATGTGGTGCTGGGTCCAGTGCTAGGTAACCCTGGGCTTTCACAGGGAAGCGTAGCCCAGGACTCCTCTTCCCTGCGATTCCCTCCAAACATACACCAGTGCAGTCAAGAACTGAGCTTGATCTTGCTCCTTCCTTTTTCCATAGTATAAGCTTCATGGCATTTGTCCCATCAAACAAAAGCTTTAGAATATTGATGTCTTTTCTGCCTTAGGGATAAAAAGACAATTTGATTTTCGGTCCTTGAGATTGTTAAAAGAGTCTACAGAGTGCCTGAAATGATGGCTTTGTGTGCTTTGGGTCTTTTGAGTGTCTTAAGGTAACTTGAATGACACCACAGGATCGGTGAGATACAAACTTTCAAATACTTTAAACTACACCAGCTGGGGAAAGGAGAAGAGCTGGTGTTACTGGTGGTCAGAAGAATCATCCAAGAGAAGAGACTCCTGACTGTGAACTTAAGAGGCCAGGAAACATCCTTTGCTTTTCTAGATAGCTTGCCTATCATCTGAGTGTGCTACATTCAATTTGAAATTGGGAATCATTAATTAAAAGACTCTAATTGTCAGCATTTCATGAGTAAATGGATTGATAACTGAGAAGATGTCCGTTTGTTGAGTGTCTTAGTTAGAATTTTATGGCTGTGAAGAGACATCATGACAATGACAACTCTTATAAAGGGAAGCATTTCATTGGGGCTGACTTACAGTTCAGAGGCTTATCCATTATTGTCATGGTGGAAAGCTTGGTGGCACGCAGGCAGACATGGTGCTGGAGAAGGAGCTGAGAGCTCTACATCTGGATGCATAGGCAGTAGGAAGAGACAGTGAGCCAGGAGGCCTGGCTTTAGCTGCTGAAAATTAAAGCCCACCTCCAGTGACACATTCCAACAAAGCCACAACTACCCCAACAAGGCCACACTTCCCATAATGGCACTCCCTGTGACTCAAGGGGGTGTATTTTCATTCAAACCATTGATCGAGTCTTTACAATAAGCTGTGGGGAAAGAGAGCCAAGCTTATTGGCTTTAGTCACTTTGAACTTGATGAGATAGGGATGGATTAACGTGTATACAGGGGGTAAGAAGCTGGTTTGAACCTTTGACTCTGGCTAAGTGTTCATGCAACGTTCCAGGCTGTGGAGAAAATAGAATTACTAAATCAGACAAGTAGAGTTGAAGATGGCTCATTCATGTTCTTTCTGATGATGTAGAAGTTACTTGACCTTTCGAGAGTTAACATAGAACATGTTTCATAAATTCAAATCATGCCCTGCCTAAATTAATCCAGATTTTATTATTAAGAAGTGTCAGATAACCTAGTGGAAATGCTGTCTGCTTCAGTAGTTGGGCCCTCCCCATCCAGGCATGCCGTTGCATTTTGCACAGGTTACAATGGAAGGAACTTCAAACAAAAGCCTATTCCTGGTAATCAATCCCTGCAACAATGAAAACATGAACTAAATGGGTTTTGATCAATATTACTCACAACAGCTCACATCCTTAATGATAATCCTTAACTGAAAGAGAGACCTTTGCTTCAAGGTTCGTTTGCGATCCACAGAGAACTCTAAATTTGGTTGATACCCCACTGCTTCTGGGGATATATGAGTCCTGTATTTCATTTTATGGAATTATAGCTGACTGAAAAATAGCATGCTCAGACCATCTCTAATTTTTTAATCCTATTTATTTTGTTTGTTTCTTTTGTTTTCTGGGCACAGGAGCATGAAGAATTAAACCCATGCTAAACACATGCTCAGTCAGTGAGGTGCCTCCAACCCTGCACCATTCTAAGTTCTATTAGACAGGACATGCTGGGGAGGAGGTAGAGGGGAAGGACTTCTGGGTTGGAGGGTGATAGAAAGCCATATCCATTCCCTCTTGTTAAGTGTGCCTATGTCCGCAGTGCAAAGAGTCAGCTGTCTGGGTGAACCTAGTTAGCTCAGAAGACAGAACAGTTGCTCTGCCTTCACCCTTATTGCTGACTTTCAGTCTCTCCTCTTCTGCAAAGAGGATGCTGGGAACTCTTAAAAGTTCTATTCTACCTCCAAGTGGTGGTAGTTCCTATACAGGTGTAAGTTCCTATACAGTCACTTTTGGAGCCCACAGAAGGTCAGATCTGCTGCTATTGTACTTTTGAGTTACATGTGCCAAGGACAATCTATCGGCCGCCTCAGCCCTTTCTGCAGCAGACTGACATGCTGAGCTAGAGAGACAACTTGTCTCTACCACTTACTGTTACCTGCAAAAAACTGAGCAGAACAGCAAAACGAGTCCTGAGTTAGTCAGCACTTCCTCAGTGGGGACAGTGGCTTTTGAAGAGATCTTCAAATTGTTTTGTCACCTCTTGTCACATTGGCTCTCCAACCTGAGAGGATCCTCCACAACGAATTCTGACGTTTGTTGAGAAACTAGACCGACAGTTGATGGTCGCATACCTAGTTCGGTAAACCCATACAACTGAGAGATGGTCGTAGCATTGATTAAGACTGAATGTGTAGTCTGCTAAGTATAATCAACCACGGATCATGACATACTACTAAGGTTTTTAATTTTATCATTTAATTTTTGCCATCTTTGGAAAACGTATTGGGCTGGAAAAAATGGCTTGGAGGATAAAGGCTGAAAACTTGGTGGTCTGAATTCAATCTAGTGACCCACGTGGTGAAAGAAGAGAGCCATCTCCTACTGTTGTCCCCTGACCTCCACACACATGCTGTGATATGTGGTCAATGTGTGTGTGTGTGTGTGTGTGTGTGTGTGTGTGTCCTGCTCTTTGGGGAATGAGGACCGAGTTTTTGTAGAGATTTTTATGCTTCCATAAAAAAATAAAATCTCAGCTCAGTCTTTAAGGTTTCCCAGCCCTTTTCAGCAACTCCTGCCAGCTTTGGTTTAGAGTAGGATTTATTCTCCTCTGCCTGGGGTGGAGAAGCCACAGCCTTGCAGATGAACCACAGGTTTGGGTCTGTGGTTTGGGTAACAACACACTGAAGCCCTCCTAATTAATCACCAGTTGGTCATAGCTTCTTCAAGCTGCAGTGGATTATTCTCCGTTGATGAATGGCAGCAGAAGTGTGTGCTATGTGCACAGATATGGCTGGTGAGGTTACGTATCTTCATGTCCGTTTCCTATCCCTGATGCAGCTTTACAACCTCTCCTGTCTGTGGCTTGAGATGTAAGCTCAGAAGCAAGCCTTTGCAGAGCCAGCCAGCTGAGGACAGACTGTGTGTTGTGCTTCGCAGAATGAGCACCCAGAGGACTGTGGCTTTGTTCAAAACTTTTGAAATGTGTTGAAAAGAGTTCTTGTACCTTGAATACAGTTCTACAGTTTGGTGTAAAGTGTCTGTATTACTTCTAGAACTGAGAAAAGAGTCAACACCACAGGTTACTTAGATAACCTGCTTCAGTGTAGTATTTCCAGTGTCCACTGCTTCAAATGCAGAGATATTTTCTAGGGGGATGGGAGACATTCCTTCTTCCTCTGAGGCTCTGTCCTTAACCGAGTCACCAGCCCCGTCCAGAACCCTGCTCACCCTGCAGGAGCTTGAGGCAGGCAGCTTTCTTGATCAGATGAAACAGAATGGACTCAGAGTGCCCTTCAAAGGAGAGCTTGTGGGATAGCTTGCCCTACACTGGTAAGGCTGATTTCTGGGGTGCAGTGGCTCTCAGCAGTGCCATGCTGTCTGCTGGCGAGGTCACTGACTGAAGTGAAATGTGGCAGTCATGGGAAATTTCACTTTGAGAACTCTGAGAATAGCCTTGCTGGGACCAGTGTCAGGATGAGAGTATGGATGTCAGGGCACAAGTCTGGGATGTCTGTGCTCACCTCTGACCCATTTTGTCCCCTTCAAGAGGTCCCTGCTGCCTTTGGCGAGGCTTTCAGCTGTGACAGGACATAAGACCTCCATTCCTTGACCTCACTAAAAGGCATCTCCACATTTTGACGAATGAGTCGGCTCTGTTTCACGTCAAAGGCCATTCCAAGGGCAGTTTACAGTAGTATTTTGAGATGACAGCCTTGCTCAAAAGGCAAATGACCATTTAAGGCAACTACATATTGAAACAAAGGAAGACATGGTGGCAATTGTCAAGCAGTAGAGTAAGTGCTTATGGGTGTTTTACCCCCAGCACAAAACAACAACCAAGACCAAACCAAAATGACAACTCCAAAACGCACCCCACCCCCACCCCAAACACCAGGCTGAGTCTTCAGAATCAAAAACTACTTCTTGAGAAGTGTCCTTGGAGCAACTGTAACAACAAGGACATTTTCATCTGACTCATCATCCTGTTTTCAACTTGTCTGGAAATGTTTCCATGCTTCCTATCTAAACATCAGTAGAGGAGTCATGGCTACCATCTTCACCTGTGCATCTTAGACCTCAGTTAAAATGTAAGATGATCTGTCCACAGATGCTTTGAGATCCAAGGCATCTCACCTGCGATCCATTGGCACAGCCTCAGGATGGTCTTGAGTCTCTGCATCTTATAGGTAATACAAGAGTGATGCTAATCTGTTTTCCGTTGGCCCTTCAGTTGCCCCCTCCTTCTGTTCTACACTGACATGCAATCATTCAGAGCAAACTGACACTCTATGCAGAGGTAATGGTTCAGGCCAAGATGGTCTTGTTGCTACCATGCTTCAAGAAACAAGTTTGGAGTCTAGACTCAAGACCTTGATGTGGCATTGCTCCATGCTGCACCCAAGCCTTACTCTTACCCCTTCATTGGACTGTGGCACCTGCTGGAATGGGAGCCCCTACACCCTCAGGCCCAACTTTCAGGTTCAAGATGTCTCCAATCTCCCTGGCTGCTCATATAACCTGAAAAACATAACCATGTGCAGATTTGAAGCCCTTTCTCCATTGTTGCTCCTAAGGCGCTGGAAAGCATTAAATATGAGAGACCTTCTGTCTTCTCTATGACAGAAAGGGACAGGGTGTGACTACCCTACAGATGAGAAGGATGGTGCTATGTAATTCTGAACATGCTAACAGTCTGCTGTATGAATAGATCCTAAATCTGTTTTGTTCTCTCGCTCTAAGATGATTGCTAAGAATAGAGGCAAATAGTTGCTATGAAACTTAACCTGTGACCCTCCTGTGACTCAGCCAGCATTGCTAATTTGCTGTAGGACTCGGCTTTCAAATTGTTGAAACAAATTACGGAAGTTAGTGTCCTTTCCTTAGAATCCAGTCATGTGATTTGGCTGTTCCTATCTGCTGCATGCATAAAATGAAGCTCAAGGCTAGTTTTTCACACAGGACTAGAGATGGGCAAAGTGATGCTGTGGTTAATGCTCCATCACTTTCCCTTAGGTCTTTCTAATCATCTTTTCTATCAAAGCTTTTTCTTCCAGACATGTTTTTTTCCCCTGTATTTTCCACCTACCCCCAAATTGGTGATAAGTGGTTGTTGAGCAGCCCATTGGTGTCTGCATCTCCTATCTTAGCTCAAGACATTTGAGCATTCACCTCAGGTTTCCAGAGGAGTCTATGTGCATGGTTGGGAGGAGGCCCACGTCCAGCCTGCTTATTTCTAGAAAAGACAAAAGTTGCTGCTGGGCTTATCGGCACCTTTCCAGATGGCAGAATGATTATTCCTGTGGCTGACAACTGGGGTGGTTATGGGTAAAAGACTTGGGAAAGAAAGAGAGGTTTCATCAAGGCCATAAGAATATAATCTCCACAGCTGCCTGCTAGAGAACAACAGCAGGCACATCTAGGTGTTGGGACTGATTTAGAAACATTGTCTGGGTGAGAAATCTTACGCGTGTCCCCTGCTAAGGGGATGGGGGGAGGATCAACTTTTACCAAGCAAAAAGGAAAGGCCATTAGCAATAGATGGCAATTCAAAATAAAACAAAAATAAATAAATATAACTCACTAGTCACCACAAAAACATAAATGAGAACAACTAAATATGCTTTTCACCCATCAGACGGATGTTGGGGAAAGCCAATGATAAATACCCAATGCCAGGGAAGCTGGAATTCCTAGTGTTTGTGGGTATGGGTGCCAATGTTAATCAGATTTTATAGCTTGTTTTCATACACCATTTGCATAAACATTTCTAAGTCTTGTGCGTGTCAGAAAGATGTGCACATAAGAATCTTCTTTGCAGGGAGGGAGAGGTAGTCTCATGGTTAAGAGTGCTATGTGCTCTACCAGGAGACCTAGCTTCAGTTCCTAGCAACAATATGGTCATTCACAACTCCAGTTCTGGAGGAACCAATGCCCTCTTTTGGCCCACATGGGCACCAGATGCACCTGATGCACAGACATACGTATAGGCAAAATACACGTAAAATAAAAAAAGCACCTTCTTCGCATTGTCATTTATAATAGCAAACAGTTGAACACCCATAAACATCAACCAGTAAACACACTTGTATAAATCATATTTTGTGCCCAAACTGAAAAACTATAAAGCTATTTAATTCTCTGTGAGAGATATATGTCCATTTTTGAGACAGTTAATTCACAATCAGGAAATTATAAAGACATAATGGCATAATTTCATTGTACTGTAAAGTGAGCCCAAAGCCATAGATCTGTGAGAATGTAGGTAGACGTGAGGATAAACAAACCAAAGTTATTAAATACTTTAAGCTGTCTGGCCTGGGAATAGGAGGGAAGGGCGTGGGGAGTGAACTAAGACCCTACGTTTTTAAATTGTACATATTTCTGATCTTTGACTTTTTTTATAACAAGAATGAATTTATGGATTGTTTATGCAGTTCATTAAACTTTATATAAAAATAGCAAAGTTGCAGCTTGGTTTTCTGGGAAAAGCACCCAGAATTGCTTCCCAAAGACTCCATTCAGGAAACCACAGGTGGGCGTAATGGAAGTTTTCTCTTTTTTATTTTGGTAGTGGTTGGTCTGTTTACACAATTAGGTACGAGACAGGTCCCTCTCCCAATAAATTTTCCAGAAAACATACCTGTGTTGCCTGTAGAAGAGATACACATACGAAGCTGGCTGAGCCCACCTCTTATGTGTGTGTTGCAGTGCGTGGGGAATACTGCTCCCACTTTGCTGGCTGGCACTCATCGTTAGAGATGATTAGGCATGAGATGCTGGTCTAGTCCCTACTGTGCGCATGAGATGCTGGTCTAGTCCCTACTGTGCGCACTCCTTTCTTGGCCTTCAAGTCCAGTGCTCAGACAGTGAAGACAAGTTTTCCGAGTCTTGTTAGCTCCAGTCTTAGACGAAGCACCTCTGTAGGTCACCAATGATCAGACTTGACATGGCCATTCCCTGGAGAGCAGTTATGTTCTTACGTGAACACTACATAATAATTAACGGCCCCTGTGTCAGTCTCTCACTCCTCTCTGTTACCTCCTTCTGGGAAAGAGTTCTATTTTGTTCATCTCTGTATCTAGAGTACCCAGTCCAGTGCCCAACCCCCACAAGATGCTCAGCAAATGACTGTTAGGCAAATAATAAAAAGTTTGACTTCCAAGCAACTCTTTTAACATTTTTTATTTTATGTGTATGGGTATTTTGCTCATGTGTATGTCTGTGCACCACATGCATGCCTGATGCCTGCAGAGACCAAATGGGGGTTCTGAATCCTCTGCAGCTGGAGTTACAGACATTTATGAGCCACCATGTGAGTGCTAAGAATGGAACCTGAGTCCTCTGGAAGAGTGTCCAGTGCTCTTAACTGCTGAGCCATCTCTACAACCCACAATGTATATGTGTGTGTGTGTGTGTGTGTGTGTGTGTGTGTGTGTGTGTGTGTGTGTGTGTGTGTGTGTATGTAGGCCAGAAGACAATTTCAGGTGTCATCCTTTGAGACAAGGCCCCTCAATGGCTTGGAGTTCACCAATTAGGCTAGACTAGTTGGCCAGTGAACTCCAGAATCCTGTCTCTTCCCCAGCAGTGGAGATATATGGGTTTGGAAATCAAACTCAGGTCTTCCTGCTTGCAAGGCAAGTCATTTACTCACTGGTGTCACCTTCAACTCACTTTTAAATAAGTGAAACTAGTGTTTGCTGTGGTTGGATATGAGAGAAAAGGCTAGAAGCACAGTAGTTAAAACCTGGTCCTTGCTGTTTGAGCTGAACACTGTGACGGGTTTTGTTTGGTGTTTACACTCTGGAGTCGACTGACAGCAACAGAGACTCCACTAGCTCCTTGACCTCCTGTGGCTTACCTTCTCCTATAGAACAGACAAGGCACTGCTCCTCTGCCTCCTGGAATGCTCCATGGGGTTCAGTGAGATAAGGATGAAGAGCTTTCCCAGTGGCCACAGCACACAGACTGGGACATTCACTGTTATTGGTGCTGGCTTTATTCCAGAATGTATATGACACGAGTCATTCTCCTGGTCAGAGTTTCTAAACACCTCTCAAAATGCCAAGTGATTATTATTTAACTAACTTTGGAGATACCTCTTCTAAAACTGGAGACATTTCCCGAAACAGTCTAACGAGCATCTTACCTTTTAGCTCCGGAACATTATCATAAGCAGCAATTACTGTACTGTGTAAGGCACAGAAATACTGCCCGTGCCCACAGAGGTGTGGGCCAGTGCCATGCTTTACAGCTACTCTGACTCCTTGGCTCCTTTGTCTTAGCTTCCTTAATGGCCACTTGTCAATTCTTATTACTCTCAGTGGCCTGTGTGTAGTACATTCTTTCATCATTATAATTTTCTCTTCTAATAGGCTGTGCTCTTGGGAATCAGGCAACCAAGAATATTATAGTTGTGCATAAATAACAGTGACTTGATGAGGGTCCTTCGAAGCTCTCAGATGAATAAGATGCATAATCTTTGCAACTGTAACATAGCATGAGGTTTTTTTTTCTCCCTATGCTACACCGCTATTCCATATAGGTAAGACAGACAAAGCCTTACCATGTACAAACGGGCTCTTCACGACATTGTGTATGCACTCACAGGGTCTCACGGATAGCCTGTAATCCCAATGTAGGCTGAGATTAGAGGTGTGTGCCACTAAATCTTGCTCTCCATTTTCTAGTCTACAGGTTTAGTTGAATTCAGCTCAGTGCCCTGGGCTGGTCTAGACCTCTCAAGACTTCCTGTAATCAGAGAGAAGCACTTTGTGCTCCTGGGAAAGCCACTGGGTTCAGTCTCTGAACCTGATGATTTACATAAGTCGAGTTCTTCTCCTGTAGCTGGAAACAAGACTGGTTCTGCTGATGTCCATGAGAAGAATCTGTTAATTCTAAAGTGCTAAGAATAGTTTTAGCATTGTGCTACTCCAGCACATGGCTCTGCTTTTGTTTTTTAGTGTTCTTCCAAGAATCTGGCTTGAGACAGAACTCTGTGTTTTTATGGAAGAAATTCCTCAACAGCCTTTCTATCCACCCCTGTTCTTTGAAATGGGGGGAGGGAGGGGACATTCTATAAAAGCATTGTGAAGCTGCCATTCTGGAGGTGATGAGGTCAGGTAGCAGGGGGAGAGGTGATGTAAAGAACCACCATGTGGGAGGCAGTGAGCTGAGCTGAGCTGAGCTGAGCTGAGCTGAGCTGAGGGGGAAGTTTTCTTCTCTACTAGACTTTGCCAATAAGTTCATTTATACCTACAGATGGGAAAGCATTAAAATAAATATGTGGTATGTCCCTGGGCTTGAGCAGAGGAACGGTTGATAATTAAGTAGATCCAGTATTTGTCTCCTCATTTTATATTAAATTTCTCAGATTAAATGATCTATTTTTGCAGAAACCATCTGTCTTGGAGCATTCAGTACAAAATGCCTTGTGACTAGTCAGTAATGTTCTTTTATCAACTTGAAATTTGCTGTGGCCGATGGCTGCCCCTGCCCTTCATCTTCTCTTTCTGATTTCTTTGGATCTCTTTGGGGATCCAGTTGGAATGAATTCCTTACTGCAGCCCTGGGTCTTCTGGGGCTGCCTAACTCTGGAGGCCTGGAGTATAGACCTTGTTGTGCCTTTGTTATTTAGTTAGTGGGACCTACTCAGTGCCTGTTTAATCTCTCTTTTTTAATAAAATGCATGAGTTTTAAAGATACCTCAGTCTGAAATGTTTCTGAGAGGCAACAAGGCTAAGAATGGAGTATAAGCAGCCATGGGGAGTGGAGGTGGGAGCTGACTGTGGGTTATAAAGGAACTCCATATCTCAAGGTCTACATTTCTATCTTGACCTTTAAAAATGTTAAATGTACTTACTATTGAAGTTTCTCTGTCTCTGTCTCTCTTCCCCACCCCATCCCCTCTCGTGTGTGTGTGTGTGTGTGTGTGTGTGTGTGTGTGTGTGTGTGTGTGTACAGTTCTTTCCTTCCACATTTGCAAGGGTTCTGGGGATGGAACTCAGGTCACCAGACTTGCAGGACAAGCGCCTCTACTTTTGAGCCAGAACCTTCTTAGTGGTCCTATCTGGACTTTTAACTAAGTATTGGCTGAAATACTTTGTCTCCTTAACTCAGTTTTTTTTTTTTAATTGGCAAAAGTGAAGCTATAGTATCTAGGGTTTATTGTAAAACTGAGTAAAGCTGAGCTGAGCTAACTTGTGGAAGTGCCTTCCATACTGTAAGACGCCAGTAGTCATCACTATTGCCATTGGTACTATTAGAATGATGTATGCCGGATGCACCAGCTCTGAAGTTCTGGCTCTGCAGAGCAGCAGGTGCTGCCTTGCTCTTCTTGCTTGCCTCAATCACTGCACTAACTCATGCTTTATCATTCAACTTTAATTTTGCCAATGGCCACTCATCCACTGATTCCAAAGGATGAAGTCAAGGCAGGGGGATCATCTGGCTGGGGGATCAGATGGTCATGAAGGTGTTTAGGAGACTGGAATATGGTACGTTTAAAGCAACATGTTTAATACTTAAAAACACAGAAACTATCCCAGGCTTGGAGAGAGTCTGTCAGAGATGGATAAGGGACTCTTTAAAGAGAGCAGTTCATTGAACAAACTCAAGAGAGGACGTTCACGGGGAGAGGACTGACATTAAGAAAAGTTTGGTTGGAATTTACCCAAAATTTTGCTCTCCTTTAAGACAATTTCTAGGTAGGCGGGCTGTGCTGGAAGCCTGTTCCAGCCAGCTGTGTCTGAGAGTAGACTTTAGTTACATAGTCTACTCCTGAGCTGTCCCAGCACAAACGTACCTTCAAGCAGTATAGAAATGAGATGCAAAATATGGTTTGGAAGGAGGTGAGAGCGCCAAGTCTCCCCTTACCTAGTATTTAGGTTAGTGGAAACAACAAGCCCCATGTCAGAGTCGTTTTTGAGAAAGGAAGGAGAGAGATGATATATGTGGTCAGCGAGATAATTGGACTCATGGAGTTGGGACAGCAGCTGTGGAATCAGACCAATTTCTGTCCTCATCGATTAGGTTTCTTCTAGTAACTAAACTGTCACCACAGCAATTTCGCTACTACAGTGACCTGTGATCACAGTGTTTAAATTCCACTATAGCCATGAACCTCCGCCCCAGGACCAGGGCACCAACAGTGAGCTGTTAAAATGCATGAAGCGGAGCCTCACTGGGAGACCGTTCCTACAGCAGGAACTCAGAGTGGGAAGCCACAAGAGTGGTTTGAAATTCCTTACCTTCAGATACAAAACCTTAATACCACGTTGACCTTGGACTGTAATTTGGGTAACCAGTACTTTTAGGCCCCATTTACAGCGGGGAGGTAGATTGGTTAGAAAACATGTGTTTGCAGTCAGTGGTGTCCATGGCTTGGTTGCTGCATACTGGTCCTGGATGAGTGTTTGCAAAGTCTGTACTCCCCATGGTCCATCGGGTTGGTTCTTGTGCACAAGTCCCTTATCTAAAATGGCGTACTGTCTTATGAGCCCTGTGCCTACCTTCTTATGTTCTTTATCGGTCTCTAGCTTACTTATAATACCTAACTCAATGTGAACCTTGTTATTTTGTCTTCTTTAGGGAGCAATGAAAAGGGAAAACATATGCATGTTTTTAGTGCAGACAGTTTAAAAACTATTTTCAGTCACTGGTCAAACCTATGGATGCCAGACTGTAAGTACAGAAGGCCAAAGAATTTGCCTGGACCATTGGTTTTCCTTGTAGAACCTCATGTGAGATTTGTCTTCATGCTTCTCACATTACATTTCAGGCTGTGTTTTCTAAAGCATGCTCTCTCCAGCTGAGGTCCAGAACATCCTGCTGCTGTGGGAATTCCATGCTGGCCTTTCTCTGTGTTTGCTCAGCCCTTTCTGCACTGGGCTGCTATGCTCACAGTTTAAAGTAGTTTGCCTCAAAGAGTTTTTGTTTGTTTGTTTGTTGTGAGACAAAGTCTCACTATGTATCCCTTGGCTGGCCTGGAACTCTCTATGAAAACCAAGTTAGCCTCAACTCATAAAAATCTGTCTGCCTCTGCCTCCACGTGCTGGGATTAAAGGTGTGCCCCACCACACCCAGAAAGATTTTTATGTTTGTTTTGAATTATCTTTATCTGAGGTGCTTTAGTTGTTCAATGGTCTAAACATAGTCCTCTGGTGGATAACATCATCTCTGTAGACATCTTTTTTTCTTTTTTT
>NW_022196897.1:58949424-58952150 GCF_008632895.1 Mastomys coucha
TTTTTTTTTTTTTTTTGACATTGGCCAAATATATATATTTGACAGCATTTGAAAGTAGCTTCTAGTTTTCTTGTTTTATTTCTGACTAAACAAAAGGGTTAGTTTCTATAAGTCCTTTTGGTGCACCATCTTTGTGGCACCATGTCTCATTTGTCTGGAAGCTCAGTGGACTGATCCTTTGCTTCCCACTTCAACCGTCAGTGTCCCCTACTTCTGCCTGGTGGCTTTCTTCACTAGCAAGGTGTGCTGGATAGGTTTAACTGTTGACTTGACACAACCCAGAATCACCTGGGAAGAGACTCTTATGAGGAATTATCTAGACCATGTTGGCCTGTGGACATGTGTATGGGGCATTGTCTTGATTGTTAATTGAGAAGGGAAAATCTATCCTGAATGTGATCCTGACTGTACCATTTTATGGGCTGAACCTTGGATGGTGTAAGTGCAGAGGATGTTTGTTGAGTACTAGAAAGCAAGCTAGCAAGGATGGGATGTGATACATTATAACTTGGAGTTATAAGCCAAATAAAGTCCTTCCTCCTCTGGTGATTTTAGTTAAGGTACCTTATTAAAGCAATAGAAATGACATTAGGGTACAAAGGGTCTCCACAGGCAGAGGGCAGCATGTCTCCCATGTTCATCCAACCAATGAGGTTTGTTTGCAAAAGGCTTTTCATCCCCTCATGGGTGGGGCATGGAATGCATGTCCCATACCTTCTCAGTGAGTCTCAGAATAAATTATTTGACTTCAAATCATCCACAGCAGCATTGCTTTTCTCTCTCCCCTACCTCAGTTTCTCCCTCTACAAGCCTTCTGAGATTCCAAACACATCTCCTACAAACTGAGACCTACGTGCTGGTGGGCTATTGGTGGAGCCAAAACCAAGATAGAACTGTTTTCTGAGCTTCTGCTTAGGATCCTGTGGCCTATTTACTTGGCCTATGGCCACCTGTGAATCTCTTAGAGCAAACCAATCAGTCCCTGAAACCCTTTGATGCTTTTCTCTTACTATAGAAGCCAAGAACCCCTAATGCATCCTATTTCCCTATAGGGATCTGGCTTTTCCTGTCCTTCAGCTCCTGAGACCTTCTGGCACTCTCTGTGTGCCTCAGCCTCCTTGCCGAGCTTCTCTGTATCCCCTCTCCTTTTCTGGGGTGCTTGTTACCACTATCTTATTTTCCACCTCTTTCCTAGACCTCTAGGGCTTGGTCCATCACCTCAAGTCCCCATGTGCCTTGTGCTTTACCACCTTTATTCTTTTCATCTGTGCACATATAACTTACTTTCAGCTGTGTCTAACTCAGAATCGGAACAAAATCCGGTTTTATTAGAACGCCACTACATCCATTGGTCCCCATATTACCTGTTCTTTTTGGATATAACTGCAGAGTGACTTGTGCAAGACACCGTGTGGCTCACAACATATAAAAGGGTTGCTTTATAAACTTGGTCAAAAGAAGTTTAGTGATCCCTTCCCTAGGTTGTGAGCTCTCTGAAAGACAGCTGTCTTGCTCATGATTGAGGCCTAGTACAGAGCCCTATTGGTGATCCAAAGTAGACAAAATATAGATATTATCTTGCTGTCTGAAGTGGAAGCCATTTCTATGAAGGGTGCCCTTCTTGCCTCCTTGCTGTCATTTGCCACCCCCATCCTATGGATTGTGCGTGTACTTGTGGTTGCACTGCTGGTAACTAGGGGACCTTTGTCAGCAGATCAACTTCCTCAGGGCCCTTGTTGGACAGCGTGGGATCCACTTCTGCCGGCTGTTTACTGGATTTACAGGCAGAGCTTTTACTAAAGAGAGACTTCCTGTCTTAATCTAAGACTTTTGTTCAGGTGTGTCAGAGCGGGTGAGATGTGATGTACCATGCTGCTTTCCATATCAAAAAGAGCATCTCCCTGCTTTTATGTTTACACGGGAAAACATGACAAAGCTAGGCTCAATTTGAGGAAATCAGAGTAGAGTGGAGAACAGAAAGGATATAGCTTTGATTTGGGCCATACAAAGAATGAAAACATCCATACCGGATGCTGCTGTTATTGGTTTTAGCATGGAGATTTGCATCATTTCTTTTTTACTTAAAAAATATTCATGTTTCTCAGACTTCAAAGCAATGCCTCTGGTCTGGATTTCAGTTTACCTTTACAGCTATGTCTCTTATAATATATTAGGACAGGTCTGTGAACCTATCGTTTTGTCTATATACAGATTGCCACTGTTTTTGTAAACAAAGTTTTATTGGAACATAGCCACACTCATCTAGCTATGCATTGTCAATGACCACTTTTCTGCTCAGATGGCCAGGACTGAATAGCCTGAAAAGCCCAGCCCTCTGTAGAGTTTGTGTACTGATCTGCTCTAGGAAGGCTGTCATGGCTTGGATATGCTTTATGTCTCAAAGGTTTATGTGCCAGATAATACTTGGTCCCTGGAGTAGGGGTGTGATAGAACCTCTAAGAGGCAGGGCTCCGCTGAAGGTAGAACATGTGGCTCCACATTCATGAATAAATTAATTATCTCTCTGTGCGGTGTAACAGGACTTTTTTAGTAGTTACTAAAAAAGACTGCATCTGCCTCACTCCATTCCTGGCTCATGTATGTACCCTTTCTGCACATGGCTGCTTCCCTTTTGGCTTCACAATCATGCTGTGCTATTGCCGATGGGGTTCTTTCCAGGATGCTGATATATATATATATATATATATATATATATATATATATAT
>NW_022196897.1:58952160-59006428 GCF_008632895.1 Mastomys coucha
TATATATATATATATATATATATATATATATATATTGAACCTTCTAGTCCTAAAACATGACCCAAATAAAACTTTCTTTGTTAAAATACCTAGGCTTGGGTATATTGACATAAGAGCACAAAGTGGAATAAGACAAAGCTCTTTCTACTTAATCATATTCATCAGTTGTCTATATTTGCCTTTTGGGGATAGAATGTATCTAAGATGGTTGCCCTTGTATCTAAGACGGTTGTCTCTGGCTATGAACCCAGTACTGTCTTTTCGTGCTTAGAAAATATCTCCTATAAGCTATGATCTCTGCTTGGCTTTTGTATTAGTCAGGGTTCTCTAGAGTCACAGAACTTATGGTAGTCTCTATGTAGTAAACGAATTTGTTGATGACTTACAGTCTGTAGTCCAACTCCCAACAAAGGTCAGCAGCAGCTGTGAATGTGCAGTTGCTCAGTCCTACAAGGCAAGCAGGTGAAGCAGAGCGAGCCTTCCTTCTTCCAATGTCCTTATATAGGTCTCCAGCAAAAGGTGTGGCCCAGATTAAAGGTGTGTGCCACCTTTAATCGGGCCATACCTTGAATTTAGATCTTCCTATCTTAATCTTCTGGGATTCATAGCCCCTATGCCTCAAGATCTCCATGCCAAGATTCAGGTCAGAAACTTGTATCTCTCAGCCTCCAGATTAGGGCCACAGGTGAGCCTTCTAATTCTGGATTGTAGTTCATTTCAGAAATAGTCAAGTTGACAACCAGGAATAGCCACTACAGCTTTCATCCTCCTTATAAACCTTCTGAATTCCCACAAATGTATTTTTTCCTTTTCTGGATTCCCATGACACTTTGTAGAAGTCTGCACTAAAATGACTTATTGCTGTCAGTATCATAGGGCCTGAAGTGTTCTTATCTCCTGTTATAGTACAGGCTTACTCAAGAACCTATAACCAGGCATATGATAAAATATATTCATGTTTGGTCATTGAATGCTCTTTAAAAATATTATAGCGTTGTCTGTGTATGACATGTATATACATGTGCATACCACAGCACATGTATGCAACATATGGAGGTCAGAGGACAAATTTGTAGAGTTAAGTCAAATTTGTTCACATTTTCATGGGTTCTGGAGCTCCAACTCAGACTTCTGTGTCAAGCTCCTTTACCCACTGAGCTGTCTTGTTGTCCCCATTGAATGCCCTTTGCCAGTGTCCAAGACAGCACACACTACAGTTGGAGAATCTTGATGGTAAAGGACTTGGATCAATTCTTACTTTCTTCATGTGCAACCATCTTATAGATGGAAGATATCACATGTGGTTGGAAAGGGGATTTGGCAAGGATGTGTGGTAGACGTATTTCTAGCTCTTTTGACTCTCTCAGCTGTGCAGTAGAGAGAGCCTTTGGTGGCATGGGGTAGGAGTGGGGGTGTCACTAGACACAGGGTGTTGATGGAAGAGCTGTTGGGAGAATTGTCAATAATTTGTCCCCCTCGAGGAGGGTAGACTGACCTTTTATAGCAGTAAATGTGGGATAATCGTAGTCTAACCTCTATCTTTCATTTAGAGGCATGCTGACTTTTTTCTTGTGAAACATAAGGATATTTCACCATCTCTGATATTGTCTCTGCCTCATCAGTTAAACTAAACACCTTTAAAGTAGCTTTGTGTCCACTATGGTCGTCATAGTTGCTGCTCGGTGATTGGCATGTTACAACCAACTTAATATTCTCCTTTTCCATGGAAGGCAGAATTGAAAAAACGCAAAGCAGTGTTTTTCAACAGTTTCCCACATTTATCTGAGTGGTGATGATTTCATGTTGCTAGAGCCTGTGAGCTGCTGGAAGCTTCACATTTTCTGACTGCCTAATGGGAAGCATTTGATCTGGCGAGGAGCCCAATTGTCCATCTTCCTGGAGCTGGCAACCACTTATGGGGTTATGAGAGTGTGCTTTAATCGACTTCCTAGACACCTCTCCACTGGGGGAGAGCCTGCAGACAAGGAAAGGAGCGTGTGAGTGCTGACGAGCAATTCCTGAGATTGCTAGGTGGTTTGAATCTCATTTTAAATACCAGGAAAGCCACATTCATCATCTCAGAGAGCAGATCTGAATGAGAACTTCAAACCGGACATTCTCTGTTAATACTTAACGAACTTATACTTTACGAGTAGAGACACTCATTTTTCCCCTGGCTAAAGAACCATGAGAGAGATCGCATGACACTGAATCCTTTTAAATTAATGGGGTTTTGACATGTTTGGGGCCTGTTTTAAAAAGAAATCCATCTTTTGCTGGCTTCTCATCATTCACGTTTTGTCAGTCACACTTTTAAGCATTACGGTGAAGAAGTCTTGCTTGCTTACAAATAGATTTCAGTGGTTTAGAGACTGAATCATGTCCTGTTGCCAGAAACGTGGGCATTATTTGCTCTCTGTTCATTGGGAGACTTGTAATTAGGACCGTGTCCAAGTAACAAATGCTGCTTCTCCCATGGAGGCCATTACAGTCCGCAGTTCCCACTGACAGGAAAAGGTCTTAGCAGAGGATTAGTCTAAACATATGAATGAGTTATAATCAAATAGGTGTATGCATCTATCCAGCTCTGTATACACCTCCGATTGGGCTTGATTCGCCCCTTCCTAAAACTAGTCAGCAAAGAAATGTAAATACAGGTAGGAATTTTATAAGATTCAGGTCAACCTTAGTAAGGAAACTTTTTAGAGAACAGATGCTGTAAGTGTTGCAAAGGAAAAGGCACTCTGGCAGGCAGTGTGTTTAAAGGCTCTGTGTCCCTGGACTCTGTCTCTCGGACTCTGGGACTGCACTGTGGTGTAGGAGACACAGATGAGCAGCTATAGAAAGAGAAGGCCTCATGCACCTCCCTTGCTTTGTGGGAACTGCTGAGTGCACACGCCACCGTAGCCAGCAGCCCCAGGACTGGAAAGCAAGACAAGAGGCAATGCTCGGTGTAGACAGTGAACTGAGAGCATGTAGCTGGGACATCAGATGTAAACTGACAGCCATCTAGAGGGTTTCAATTTGGACAACTGAGGTTCTGAAGCCAGAACTCTGGTTTTGGGTTTTTTTTTGTTTGTTTGTTTTTCTGTTTTTTGTTTTGCTAGAGACTGGTGACGTTTGTAGTGACTCTATTTAAAGACAGGAAGTTTGGGCAGGTTTGATGACAGATAAGAGCCAATGCTCAGAGTCAGAACTTAGGGAACTGGCGACAGCCATTTCCACAATTGTCCCTGGGGACTCCCCAGTGACCTTTGCGAACTCTTCTGTGCCCAGCCCTGCCTAAGGGGACTCAAGAATTTTCTTTGCAAGGAAGTTAGGCTTTATCTAAGGGAGACTTATTTTGAAGCATTTTCCTTGGTTGTTCTTTGAAATGTCATTTCCTGCTTCTGCAAATGAGGAAGCTGGTGGAAGGAGGTTAGAGTCTCATCCACTTAGAACCTAATTTACTGTGGCTTCCTGCTGTCAGCACTCACCACCAGGTTACCCATTCCTTCCTCCACCCAACATGTCTAGCATCTGTAAATCAAGAGAGGTAGCTGGCAATGAATCTGTGAGAAACAGGGAAGAGGGGTGTGGAGAATACCCCTCTGTCCACGTCATTCCCTCCATGTCACGACATGTGCAAAGGAAACATCTTATCCCATGATCAGGTGTTTCATTCAGGATCAGAAATGGAAATGAAAACATGGGATCTTTTGTTGACGATTATTAAGAACACTACTACAGCAGTTATACAGTAGTAATCCAGGCCTAGTGCCTCATGATGGTACAGGTTGCAGGTCCCACATCCCAGAAGCCAGGCCTGACTCGATCTTTTTTCTTTGATTTAACTCTGGGACTGGTGTGGAGCTATTCTTTTTGAGAATTACTGCAACATCTACCAGATATTAAGTTAGGGTGTGTCTCCGCAACTTCTGACTTCTCTCAATCCCTAAATGTGTAGTTTTCCCCCTCCTTTCTATTTTCCTCTGCCTCATTTTCTCTTTTTTATGTGTACATGTATGTTTGCAGGTATGCTTGCTTGCATGCATACACTTGGGACCAGAGATCAAGGTCAGATGTTCTCCTCTGTCATTTTGTGCTTTATTATTTTAGATTGAGTGTCCCCCGAGTCTGTAGTTCACTATCCGTCTAGACTGGCTGACCAGAGATCTCCCAGGATCCTCCTGGCTCCACCTACCAGAGCTGGAGCTACACTCAGCTTTCTATGAAGGCTACGGAGATCCGAACTCAGGTCTTTGTGCTTGCACAGCAAGGACTTTCTCCACTGAGGTGTTTTACAGAGAGCACTTTACAGACTGATTTCTGCTTTTTTCCCCCTCAACTCATTGCCATGGCATCCGTTTCTCTCAAAACTCTGGGGCTGTACTGAGCTCAAAGACACTTGATGGAAAGTAAAGCTGATTACAAGCGAAGATCCAAATTCATGGTCACATGTTCTGCATGGTGGACGTGCATGTGAGGCAAGTAGACATGAGTGGGCGCCTGACTTCTCTGCCAAATGAGCAGTGCAGTGTACAGGTTCATCTAGAAAAACAATGGGAAGAGAGGGAGTCTATCGTTTTTCCAACTGGCATAGAAATGAATACAAGTGGCTTTACTAAACTGACTCAGAGAACGCTAAGAAATAGTTTACTGTTATTGGTAGAGATCTTAGTCAGGGTGTCCACAATCATCCGTAGTGGATTCCTCTAGTCTTAATCAAGATGTTCACTGTCATCTGTAGTAGATTCTTCTGGTTTTAGTCAAGGTTACCATTGCTGAGATAAAATGTCATGGCCAAAAGCAAGTATTCATTTGGCTTCTCCTTCCACATCATGGTCCCTCACTGATGGCAGTCACAGCAGGGACTCAAATAGAGCAGGAACCTGGGGTCAGGAGCTGAGGCAGAGGCCATGGAGGGTGCTGCTTACTGGCTTGCTCAGCATGCTTTCATATAGAAGCCAGAATCATTAGCCCAGGTTGGACCCCCCTACAATGGACTGGGCCCTCCCAAATCTATCACTAATTTTAAAAATGCTCTACAGTCTTGCCTGCAGCCCACTCTTTCAGAAAGGTTTTCTTAGTTGAGGTTCCCTCTTTTCAGATAACTGTAGTTGGTGTCAAGTTGACTTGAACTAGCCAGCACACCTCTCATACTAGGAGGAAACTTTTTCAAATCCATCATCAAAGCCCAAGAGAAGGGAAGAGGGCCCTCCTCTCTTTACTGCTCACATATTCATAAAAGACCCCCAAGACCTGGTTGCACGGTGGCAGGAATTTATAGTGAGTGTGGAAGGACTCATGCCTGTGCTTAGTCCCTTTTGTGCTTTGAGTGGTAGAGGTGTATGTTGGTGGGAGCAGAGGGCTCAGGTGAGGGGGTATAAGCTTTGGGTGTTACTGGACATCAGTTGAGAACCCCACCTTTCCCCATGGCACTCCATCCTTCCTTGCGAAGCACTTATAAGTCCTAAGTTCTTTCTTTCACTGCTCTTTCCATATCAGCTCAACACACGACATGGGCCGCCATCTTAGCTGCAGGTGTGATGGACAGTTCCAGAGCACATTAGCATCCTGTCACAGTCATTTGCAGCCTTTGTGTGCCTGCTCTAGGGCCTTTGCTAAGCCACAGGAGATTCCCCAGACTAAACTCAAGATCATTGGGGAATTTGTAGGTAAAGGGGAGCTAGTGTGGACCTTGATAATGGAAGATGAGAGTCTGCAGACAAGTAGTCCATATCCCCGTGTTTGGAGACACAAATCTGAGATACATTAGTTAAGGGTCTTTTGCGGGCCAGCCAGTTCACTGACAGTCATTCCATGCCTTTTCTTGCTCTCCTCTTCATGACTGCTTCCTGGTGGTCCCTTAGGTTCAGTTGTAAGATCAGACAATTACCTAAGAGATGTCCATAAAATAAATTAGATGTAGTGCATATATATCATACCGGACTTTCTCCTATATATCTTGAACTAACTGGCATTTTTGAAAGACACACACAGGTCTTTAAACTTTGACCTGGAATCAGAAATTCAGAAATGTTCATTCTGTTGGAAACGTTCACATATATTTATGATATAATATATTGATTTATGCAGTAAATTTTATAGAGGTTGCCCTCTTTCTCAGGCACTGTATTATAGTCTTGTTTAAGAGAGAGAGAGAGAGGCATAAAGTATGGCTCATGTCTAAAAATGTATTGTGCATAAGAGAGAGGTGATACTAGAAATCTGCCCAGACTACAGTGAGGGCCCAGTGTAAAAGGGTCATTTCTGGTCAGTATGATAAAGTAGGGAGGCCAAAAGCCTTCAGGACAGACAAAAGAAGGACATTACCAGGAAGGGGAAACTTGAGCAAAGACAGGGAGGGGTGAAATGAGTTAGGCCTTGGGAAGAGCTGCAGGCAATAGGACAGAGTTTGAAGACAATGTAGAATCCCAGGATGGGGATGTGCACTCCATGTTCTGTGTAATAGACAGTGAAGAAAGATGGAGCACAGAAATGTCATGTTAGGAACCACTGACCTTTGTAGATCTGAAGGCTGCTATGTTCCATCACCAGGTACACAAGGACTGATACTCAGGACTCTTGGCTCTTTTCTTCTTCATAAAATATTATAATAATCTTACTTATATATTTTTTAAATTAGTCTTTTGATTTAGCCAAAGTCTTGGGAGCATAGAGTATTAGCCATAGTCATATTGGCAATGGATTGATTCAGAGAAATATGAAGAAAGAGCTTCAGGAATACCAAAAGTATATAGCCCTTTATGGAAATACAATTTATTGATACTGAGGATGGTCATAGTAGATTGTGACCTCTCCTGGGCACTAGGCATCTATGAGCAGCTTGCTCCCACGCTCAAATGCACCTCCAGGGGCTAGGGTGAAGATAACTCAGTGGTAGAGTGCTAGTCTAGCATGCCCAAAGCCTATAGTTCAAGCCATTGTATTGTAAACACAAGCTAATTCATCCCAACATTGGCCCTACTCTTGCATATTAGTAGTTACATGGCCACAGTGTGAGCCTTTGGGTGCAAGCTGGTACAAAATTCTTCCCAAACCCTTTGTAAAGATGCTGCTAGAGAACTTCTTTTAAAATTCATCACTCTGCATCAATGGTTCTCAACCCGTAGGTCACAACCCCTTTGGGGGATCAAAGGACCCTTTCACAGAGGTCTGCTAAAACCACAAATACTTACATTATGATTCCTAACAGTAACAAAATTATAGTTATGAAGTAACAGTGAAAATAATTTTATGACTGGGGGTTACCACAACATGAAAGCTGTATTAAAGGGTCACAGCATTAGGAAGGTAAGAGCCACTGCTCTTGGGCTGAAAGACTCTCGTGTGTCCTTATACGTTGTGAGTAAGACCCACCAGTCATCAGGGTTTACTTTTAGAATAGTTGAGTAGACCTCATGGAGGTGGGGGCTGGGCAATGAGGGAACAGCACGCAGTATGGTTAGTTCTACAGTTTTAGGATGATCTATTGCTGTAGACCACCCATATTTCCCCTTCTCTTTTGCTCACTTCCTGTCTAGTGTGGAGTGGCCCACAGAGAGTAGTCAAGGTCAGTGGCCCTCCTGGACAGCTCTGTCTGTTCATAGGCTTTTACAAAGCCATCTTAACTTTATCGTGGGTCTTTACTTGTGAAGAGTCACAATATTATCTCATTGGCCTAAGATTCGGGGCTCTTGGCACTGAAGCCCATTATTTCCTATGGGAACTCTGGGTGTAAAGTCCCTTTTATTACAAGATGGAGAATAGAGAGCCAGGCCTAATCTTTCTAAAATGTACAATTCTAGGTCTTCTCTTTCCTTTCTTCTCTTTTCACTTTAGGAGAAAGATTTGGTGGAAGAGAGTATGAGTTTTTGTTGTTGTATGTTTATTTGTTTTTTATGAACATGTGTTTTGGAGGCAAATATAAGCAACTCTGTAGAAGAGAGAAGAGAATATTCCATTCCTGCACCGTGAATAGGACTTTAGACTGCTCAGGAGAGGAGCTAATGAGAAGAGAAAACTGATCCGCGACTGTGGAGAATGTGTGTTGAGATGTGCCTTGGCTATTGGGGTGTTTCAGACTCATAAGGAGGGTCTCTGTGTCCTGCTACTTGTTTCTCATTCAAGATCATACCAGTCTTTTGAAATATCCACACTAGCGTAAGCACCTGCACACACTGTTTTGACCTTTTAAAGTGGGCAGTGCAGGCTGCAGGAGAATTATTACAACGTCGGACTTGAGCTGTCTTGAGCTCTCTACATGCTCATTGGCCACTTGGTGCTTTGTACATCGAGCCTCTTCAAAGAGCACCAAGAGGAGCTGTGTTTGGGTTTTCTTTGGAGTGCTCTTCACAGCTTCTGGTATGCGTATGGGGGTGGAGGCTGTTGTGATTTGCGTCTGTTTTAAATGCTCCCTAGGAAGCATCCTGCCAAACGGTCCACTTTTATGTTTTCTGTTCTTCTTTGTTTTCGATCTTCCCTAGACAGCAGCTGGATTCCCCTTTCAGGACTCTTAATTCCCTGTCCTGTTGTGAGTCATTCTGGTGGTGGTATTTTTTTTTTTTAAGTAACAGAACATGTTTAACTAGAAGTTTGATTTTGTGGAATTTATTATTGGTAATTATTGCTCAAAAGTAGGGCCAGTGCACATTTCCCAGGAGCCATCTTTCTCTACCCGCTCAGCCTCCTTATCTGAGGACTGAGTGCTTTGTACCAACCCCAGACGAGATCAATATGCCATACAAACACACCAAAGGGTGCGTTTTGTGGCCATTGTTCTGAGATTCCTATTGGTCAACATCACTTAACTTTTATGCAAAACAGTTCTACTTCTGACTTGGCTTTCTGAGACAGTCAAACACAGAATTTTATGCTGCTGTAATTTATCTACAAAAATTGTTCTGATCAATAAATGTGGCTACTGTGTTGAAATATTGCTGATGGGGTAACTTATAAGGAATAGAAATTAACTCGGCTCAAAGCATGGGAGGCTGAGGAATCCAATATGTATTTAGTGAGGGCCTTCTTGCTGCAGTACAGCCTGGCAGAGGGCATCACATGGATGAGAAAGAGTGAGAAGAGGGCAGAGCTTGCTTTTAAAGCAAGCCCATTCTGGCTATAACGACAGGAATCCACTCATGCATTACCTACAGGGGGCTTAGTCCTCCTCACGGATGCCCTGCGGAAGGTATGTCTGTCTCAGAGGATTTTACAGGACACGCTCAATCCATTACAGGCACTCAGAAATACATATCTAAGTTTTGTATACAAAAAGGAAGGAATTTGGGGAAAGAATGATTAAAAATAAAAGTCACGCAACACCGGTTGCTAGAACTTTCTCCTGAGCCATTTCCAAATTTGCCTTGTTCAGATCAGGACTTTTTAACATGAGCTGTGTTATCAAAACTTTGCATCTGCACTTTCTAATGAGATCCCTCCTCTTCCCACTGTCTTGCCATCCATACATCCCAGCTTAAGTTCAGCAAAGATCAGTGACCATGGAGGCTTTAGGTGTCACATCAGTGACAGTGGTTCTTTGACATGTTCTCTAAGAATCAAGATTCATATTTTTTATTCACGTGTATGTGCACAGGTGTGTGAGTGAGTGTAAGCCATGTGAATGGAGGTGCCCTGTGGGGGGGGGTGGTAGCAGGGGATCCCCTGGAGCTGAAGTCCCCGGCAGATGTGAAGAAGTGAGATGGTATCTATCCTCTAGAAGAACAAGCTGTGCTCTTAGCCATAGACCATCTCTCTAGCCGTCAAGCCAAAGTCTTAACTGCTAAAAACAACTGTACTCTTCCACTAGACTACGGGAACTACTGTTCACACAGGCTGAGGGGATTTTACTTCAAGAAGGCAGAATCTGCCAGAGCTGGGAAACTCTTAGCCTTCCTTTCGGGTCTTCCATTTGAATCGTTCTTATTGTGATGGACAGAGTGAAATTACCCAGACGATGAGGGAACTAGTTTAAGATTTACAAGGAAACTTATCTTAATCAGCTTTTTATCTTTTTTTCTAGATAACATAATTTTGGGGATACATCATTATGACACATTGAATTATAATCTACAAATTAGAATATAATTGTGCAATTTGTGTTTAATTCCATCACTCATATTTTATATTAGGCGGACTTCTTTGCAGGCTTACAGTACTGTGAGTTTTTCCATAAACAGCTATTTAAAGCCATTCACATAATCAAAATAATATTTATAGATATTCAGGGAATGATTGTTCTAAGGATTGTGTAAAGCAGAAAACCTTACTGTGTTGTGGGCTTTTACACTGCCCCACCCCTATAAAAAAGTGGAAGTTTTAGTTAAGTTCCATGAATGGATGTTGTGAAAATTAGTTTCTTTTGGAACACTCCTGCAGTTGAAAGACTAATTTAAATTAGGAGGGCACACTGGGCTTTGAACAGGGCATTGTGGGAAGGCAAAGCATAATTTCCCCCCAAACAAAGACAAGCTTGTTGGAGCACATGCTTTATTGCCTGGAAATTCTATATATATGCAAAGTTGCTTGTCAACTCGCTGTTGGGTTTTGTGTGCTTCGTTTCTCCTTTTGTTTGGAAAAAATCAAACGCTGGAAATAGTCTGCATAGCTCTGCATGCTATAGGCACAGAGGAACCTACACACACCAGTTCCCATGCCATGAGACATCCCTCCCACAGGCAACTCAGGGCTTGCTCCACACAGGTGGAGTCAACATATATGCTTCATCAAAGCCCATCCAGAACTTCTGGAACATCACATCTTTTTCTATCCCTCCTTCTGACAGAAATGAGGCTGCACTGAGCAAGTTACGTTCATGTTCTGAAGTCCACTCAGTGTTTTCATTGTGTTGGGCTGTGATTCATATACAATACGGTCCACCTACCTACAGTGCACAGTTTGATAGTTTATAAACTATAGTATGCTGTATATCTGTCAACCACCACAAGTTTTAGCACAAAGTGACACCTTGTGCCTGAGCCAGTGTTCTCCAGCAATCCAGACCTGGGTGGATTCCATCAGAAAATTGAAGGTACCTGTCATTCGGGATGTCTCCAAGTGGGAATTCTGGTCTTTGGAATTGCCATTCAGCCAACACTTATGCCTCTTGGTACAACAACTCAACTCACCCCTCAGTTCATGTACAGTATTTTATAGTTTGCCAAGGAGTGTCTCACAGGCTCCAGATGGGAAACCTGGATGACAACCTAACCAGGTTTAGTGTGATAGGTCCCCAGGTGACTCTCTGGAGGAAGAGATCCAGTGTAGCTTGACACCGTTATCATGAAGGCTACCATCTGCACATCACTGAATGGGGTCTTGCCTGTGTTAGGGGCAGCAAGCGATCCAACAGCTAGAACTGAGAGTGAGCTAAGAAGACAGAGGCAGGTACTGGGTAGATCGGGGGCCCCAAACATCAGGATGGAAGATTCTCAGAGTAGGAGCCAAATCTGAAAGGAAGCAGAGCCCAGCAAAGGTCCAGACAGGAATGAAGCCAAACCAACATCAAGCAAAGCTGGATCAGGGCTGCCAAGAGAACCAGGAAGAATTTGGTGTGGCTGCTGAGCCCTGCACCGTGTCAAGGAATCTCAGTGACTCCCGCAGCCGGTTAACCTCCCCTCCCTCATTGCTCTAGTCCCCACACCTTGCTCCAAGCCTACCCTTTCCACACCCTGTGAGCCCATGTGGATAAGCTACACTGGGGAACATTCTCCATCATATATAAACTCCTGCCTACGGCCTTAGCTGATATAGGAAGGCCTTTCGGCAGCCACCCCAGTGTCTGGGTTGCAGACAGGCTAGACCAGCTGGTTTTGATTTCTACAGAGGACAAACCAGAGTGCTATCATTTCAGGGACCGTGGGTGGGCAGAGAAGGCCTAGGCCAGACTCTCTGAGGCCCTGGAGTCCAGCATCAGGCTTCTCTTCAAGGCTCCCACCTCATGGGCTGTCCCCACTTCTGTGATTATCAGCTCCTGGCATGTTCACTGTTTAGAGAAGCTGTCTTGTCCAGGGTAAGCTGTGCGCCATGTGTGTGGTGGGAAAGGCACAGAGTGGTTACTTTCCTGGCAAACCTCCTAAGAAACTTTTAATAAGGTCTACTTCCCAAAGGTTTGTCCTCTACAGGTTATTCCAGTTTTTCCTGCAAAATTTACACATCACTTCATTAAATAGATAGTAGTATAAAGCAGTGTATCTACTGATTTGGGCAAATTTTATTATTTTTTAAAACAAGAGGACTTTTGTTAAAACTTGCTATAAATTCAAGAATGCCCATACACTGCCAATGTTGAGTGACATGCATGAGCCTGCTACCCCCGGATCACATCGTCCTGATTTGTGTTGGCCGGTGGAAAGGTTGGACATCTTCTAGTGCTATGGAAATGATTTATAAGGAAGTTCAGTGTCTGCTTTCTGACTGGAAAATTAACATTTGAAGTTAGGTTTCTAAATTGCATCAGCTTTTGCATGTGATCAAAGATTATCTGCATAAAGCAGTCTCTTCAGCCTCTTCATACAGGACCTTAAATATAGGGAACCCCTGGACCTTAACGTAGACCAGTATGGAGAATTCAAGGAAGCCAAAATGTGCTTCCCAGAAAACAGAGTTATAGACGTAAGACTGACCTCTGGAGGCAGTGGCCAGAGATCAAAATGACAATGCCAAAGGAAGTCAGCCAACTCAGATTCTGTCTAGGACAGATGGCCAAGGGTGACCCTGGAACATTAGGTAAGACCTGAAGAAGACGTGGGTAAATGGAGAAGAACAAAAACCACTTGGGATGCTGAGGCGGGGAGATTGCTAATTAAGTCTATCTCTCAGGCTATAAAGTAGGCGCAAGGTGAATGTGAGCCGCTTATCCAAAACAAAAGGTTAAAATAGGCAGGGAAGTAAAACCACAAGTTGGTTCTGTGAAAAAATATAAACACCAACAAACTCCTAGCCAATTTCAAGGAGCTGGGATGCTTTAAATACAATTATTAAACATTCCCTGACATGTCCTGTAATTTATCCTAAATGCCAATGATTGAAGTTTTCATTTAAACCAAATTTAAATAAAGTTCATTTTTCCTTCTGACAGTATTTTTCTTTATACATGTTATATGAAAACCCTTTACCAAATTTACAAGAGCTCTGTTGATGGTCTGTGCCGTCACTGCACTCTGCCAGGAATGAGCTGATGCTGACAGGTGAAGGGGGTTTGGAAGAGAGACGCATGCATATCAGTTTGTGTTGGAATGAAAGTTGTACACGGCTATTTTATTGAGACTAAAACAGAAATTATACATGGGCTCTCTAAAATTTAACTTTTACCCATGAATATATTTTAGCTCTGCTCTCTCTTTCTTCTTCTCTCTGTACTTCCTTTTAACCCACAAATAAGTCTTCATAAATAAGTATTAAACTTTTAAAATTAACATTGGAAGAGGGGAAGTGCTTGTGACCCAGCATGTGTAGAGGTCAGAGGACAACTTCCTGGAATTGATTCTCTCCTATGACCTTCACATTAGTTCCGTGGACCCAACTCAGGTCACCAGGCTAGCCCGGCAAGTACCCCTTCCTGCTGCATCGTTTCACCTGGCATTTCAGGATTTCGGACAAATTAAATTTAGGTTTTATTCTCATTTGCATCAACTGATCACTATGCATCCCTTGTCCCTGCCTGAAAGCAGGACACTCATTCATAAAGAACAAACACTGCAGAGATACCTGCTCATGCCATCGCATGATCTCAGATCCAGATCAGCAGCTTTGTGATGGTTGATCTTCGTGCACTGGGCCGACTTTTAGTTCAAGCATTAGTTGTTTTAAGTAAAAATGAAGCCTTTGACACAACTGGTCCAGGAAACACATGATGTAGAGGAAATGGGTTCTATGTTTATTTTGTGTCAGATCCCTGAGGACCTTCATTTCTCTACTCAGACCCTCCTTCCCCACGAGGGGTGCCATAGTAACAGCATTTGCTAGATACACAATGAGGAGGTTGGAGGCATGATGCTAACTAAGAAAGGCAACACAGTCTCAGGTAGAGTAGAGGATTGGGGATAGCCACTCCAAGGAAGCAAGTTCAGATGAGCCGCTGGGAAGGCCTGCTGTGGAGGTCCAGACAGCAGGAGGCGCAGTGTGTTGCCTTTCAAAGAGGCTAATGTGCTTGGAAAGCAATGAGCAGGGAGAGTCTGTGGGAGCTGCAGATGGAGGCAGGCAGGCAAGGCTGGGGTGTGCAAGGTTCCCAAGTCTCCTTGGCACCAACACAGATGTGTAAGGCTGCAATTGGAAGTCACGATCACCTGGCTCCTAAAGCCACGACCTTGTGGTTCGCTAAGCCCGGCCTATTCACATACCCCACCCCTCTGAACACAAGACATCTTAGCGTTCTCTCCTGTACTGTTTCCAGCTGGCTAAAGCATCACTCCTGTTATTGGTCCTCCTAGTGTTCATGCTGGGTGCCGCAGGGCCTATATGATCTGTTACTGAGCTTTAGAGGTCCAGACTCAGGGCAGTCTATAAGAGCACATCCTGCAGAGAGAACAGGCAGATGACACAGAGCAGAGAGAGAACAGAAGCCAAGATCTCCTCAAAGCGTTCAAGCCTCTCCACATCCCACAATACACAGGCCTCTCAAGCCTGCCCCTATTCCATAGAAATGTAGAATAAATATTTGTTGCTTTAGCTTGACAAAGTGGTCTTGAGTTTGTTCTCTGGAACTTGTAGCAAATAATAAAACCAGTGTAGGCAAGTGAACCAAGTCAGCCTAACAAACGGGTGGGAGAAAGGCTGGACAGATAAGATGCATCCAAGTGGAAGTGTTTATCAGAGAGGAATGATGGGAACCAAGAGACCGTCATTCTGGGAAGTTGAGGGGCCATCAGTCAGAGTCCTTGTCTGGTGCAGAGTGGCTATGAATAGGGTGCCAGTCATTCTGTGTGGGTGTCATGTGTCCATTGGTCCTCACAGGGCAGGATGGGCGCTAAGGAGGAAGGAAGATGAATGTTTCTAGAGAAAATGAGCTGAGAAATGTCCGATGCCTGTCCCCCATGGTGAGAGGTTTCGAGGGACTGACCTGGAACTTAAGAGGGAGTTCATGGATCTCTGAGCTAGGGATGTCTACTTGACCCTGAACCCAGTCTCCCCTCCTCTGCTCCTTTCTTGCTGTCTGCCCTCCATGTACAGCAAGAGAGCAAGTCTACTGCGGGTACTTTCCTCTGCAGGGAGGGCAGTCCTGCACTATTATTCTTGGGAAAATGATTCTTCAATGGTCTGTGGATCCAGAGTCTGTACTGTGAATACAGAAACACATTTATTTTGGAAGTTACATTTCCATGGTTTGTATTGGTGATATTACTGTTTGATTTTATAAGAATTAGGGAAGGGAGAGACAACTCAGGTGATAAGAGTCCTGGCTGCTCTTGCAGAAGACTGCTGGGTGGTGGCTCACAACTATCTGTCTGTCTGTCTGTCTGTCTGTCTATCTATCTATCTATCTATCTATCTATCTATCTATCTATCTATCATCTATCTATCCTCCTTCAGCACCAGGTACTCGAGCCTACACTTACATACACACAGCCTAAAACTCATATGCATAAAATAAAAATAAACATTATTTTATTTTAGTTTATGAACAGAGTTTTATACACTAGTTTGGAGTAGACATATGTAAGATCCACCTACTATTGAAGGTTTACATGGTTAAATAAAATGTCGGTTAACTGTTTCCCACAACCGAGGAGACAATTCATAATTGTTTCATCTTTCACAGCTTGGATGGTAGCTGGACTGCAGTGGGTTCAGACCTACTGTGAGCAGAGAGTTTGTGAGGCAGTCACCATGCCAGAGTAAACTCTTAGATGACTTTCAGCTAAGTAGCACTGACCTACTGTGTGTGCCTCGCTTCCAGCTTGAGTTCTGCTAACAGTCCTTGGTTAATTACTTACTAGTTAATTAAACTAATTAAGTATTAATGAATATCTAATATACTAACTTATGCACTAACTTATGTTACTTGTCCCAGGGAACCCTCTGAAGCCCCCTCACCTCCCCAACACTCAGTCAGCTTAAATACATAGGGATGTGTTGCATTTCAACAAGAATTCAGAGGCTTTGCATTGTTCACAGAAAACTGATGGAGATTACCTCACTTTTGCTTTTAGAAACAAGTGTCTGCCGCTCCCCCCCCCCCCGATACCATATCCTCCTTTCTTTCTTCAGTCCTCACAATTCACCAAAACCATTCTCATGGCTGTCAGGATGGCCTTCTAAGAGCATGCATATGTTCTTCCTGCTTCTGCGTCTGAATGTTTCCCATTACACTGTGACAGTAGCCTATGCCCTAACCACGTCCTATGAGGCCTCGCATGCTAAGACCTTACCACCATCTTCTTTCCCCTTGCCTTATCCTCGCCCTCTTCCTGCCTGGCGTTGGCTCAAGCTCACCCCTCTTCTTCCTGCTCATCCCTGAGTCAATGTCATTTCCCTGATGTCTAAATCTAAGTCACCCCACCTCCTACCCGGTAGCTCCCCCGCCCTGGCTTCAGCCTTCTCTGTTTCTTTTCTAGTATGGCTGTAGCTGTTCATGGGATCATGTGTGTATGATTGGCTGCCCTTGTGAGGTCACAACAGTTCTACAGGGACCCCCCGCCCCCCACGCCTTCCTTGTCCTGGCTGTGTAAGGCACCGATCAGCAAGTACTGTCTAAAAGAATGTGTATTTATTATCTCTTCCTTCAGTGCTAATGTAACCTGTGTTCTGAGGAGTGAGACTTGGTCACTGAGTGCCTACAAGTGGCAATTCTTCTTTCAGTTGATAGTACTTGGAGAACCCGCCCATACTGGTCAGCATCTTGGATTTCATTGGTATCTCAAGTGGGTTGGTTTAACAGTGACCTCATATGGTCCCTTGTGACTCTTAGCCTCTTAAGACACTCAGCTTGGAGGCCTCCTTCCATCAGAGCCATCATGAGAGAGCCGTTCTGACATCTGGATCTCTGTGTTCTTCCTTTCTCCATCACCGTGGAGCTGCTGTCTCTCCCCTACACCAGTTTGCTATGTAGATACAAAATAGTATGCTATGGGCTTTTTGTGTATTTTATTTTGAGATAAGACCTCAATTGTCCTAGGCTGGCCTTGAACTTGCTGTGTAGTAAAGGATGACTTTGAACTCACAATCCTTCTGCTTCCACTTCCCAAATGCTGGCATTATAGATACACACCATAACATTCTGGAATTATTTTTAAAGTCCTTTGATTTAAGTTACGTGCTTAAGATAACTGTAAAACAAGAACATTTTAGATTATTTATCTGTGATATTTTTAAACCTATGACATAGGTTCTTATATTTCCATAGCTCCATTTAGCACATACCCATACATATGTTATATCCTTTATACAGTGTGCCTGTCACAGCCTTGGTGATATAAAGCCATGATGTGGAGAACAATGACATTTCCCCAAGCTGTGATGGTTTTGTTATGAAATGTCAGATACAATAAGCTAGTTTCTTCTTAACCTTTGTCTATTGTTATTCTCAGTATTGTTGTTATTGTTACCAATAGCAGTTACTACCTACCTACTGTGTGCTGGGCCAATAAGCAGTTACTGCCTAATATATGCTGGGCGTGTTTATAGATTTTACTCTTTTCCTCAAGAGGGTCTGAAAGTTGGGTATAACTGTCTTAGTTCCTTATCTGTGAGACAGAGGCGAGCATCTTCAAGCTCACACAGGCAGCATTTGGCAGAGTCGGAACTAAGGCTGCAGGCTTGCATGATGCCAATATCTGTGTACTTTCTACAACATCAGAGGTTTTCCTTTTTTTTTTTCCACTGAAGTTCCTGAATACAGAGGAAATCAATATATAATGCCTAGGGTCTAGACCCTTTGTAGCTAGAAGTAGCCAGCAGCCAGTTCAGAATTTCTTTGAAGTCTCCTGCTTTAATCTTTAGAATTTATGCAAATTGATCTTTCTACTCTATAATATAAATGTATAAAAGTAATCCTTTCAACTACTTGACATAGAACAAAATGGAAACTCCAGGAAGAGCTGCTGTTGATCCTTCTCTGGCCTTGCTGGGTGCCACTCTGGGGAGCTTCAGGCCTCAGCTGGAGAAGGTCATTGTGGCTGTGTGGGGCTGCACATCTCAAATAACCTTAGTATCAACTCCTACCCCTGCAGAGCTGGGACTCAGCTCCAGGGCCTCAGGCATGCTAGCCTGAGCTCTGCTTCTGCACTCTGTTCCTTCCTCTGTTTGATTGAAACAGGAACTCATGGTGTCACCCAGACTGGCTTCCATTTCAAGATTGTTCTGTCTCAGCCTCTGTTAGCACCATTTTGTTGTTGGAAAAGCTTTTCAGTGTCAGAATACACCATCACACGGACAATATTTGGCCATAGAAGTCTTTGTAATAAAGAGTGGAGCCTCTAGGAACATTGCCTTGTCAATCCCAAACCAGGCTTTGTTGATGCTGTGTGAAGGTATTTGAATGATATCAATCTTGTGGGAAGTCTAGAGATACTTTAATCGTGGTTTGTAAGCCTTCAATTTCTTGGGAACCTAAGGCATGTTTAAAACTGAAATTGCACTTAAAGCTATAATTTATAAAAGGCAGTAAGAGCAAAGATACTCTCTTTTCCATAGGCCTTGAAACTTTGTATTACGTGCTTGTATTATGCACTTTTCTTGCGGGTCCCATCAGCAGCCCCTGTTGTGTTTTATAAAAAGATAGAGAATGAATGTGTTTGGTGGATGTGTAGTCAGGTGTGGGGGAAAGGGGTGCCTCTGCAGGCCCATGCTGAGGGACCAGCCACAGGACAGATATAGAACAGAGTTTATTCAGGCCACGGAGAGGAGAGTTGAGAGGGTGGTAGAGACAGAGAAAGGCAGAGGGAGAGATTAGGCAAGTAGAGGCTGGCCTTTAGCACATGGAGAGAGAAGGGGAGGGAAATGGAGAGGGAGGGGAAGGGGCAAGAGGACACAGCAAGAGCAAGAAGGCAAGAAAGCCCGGAGGGGGCAAGCAGCCCCTTTTAGAGTGGAACGGGCATACCTGGTTGTTGCTAGGTAACTGTGGGGCAGAGCTTAGACAAAATGCTATCAGCCCCTAGTAGTGCAGAACAAAGCCAAAGACACTGTTGATCTCTCAGCATTTTACTGATGAGGCTCAAGCTGGGTACTTGTCTTCAGTGACCCTGCTGATGGATAACCCTTCCAGTGACTGATCTCAGAGGGAATCAGAGTCCCAAACCTGCCAGGTTCTCCCAGAACTCTTGATGGCTCTTTCTTTTGGTTTCACCATCAGAACAGCTGCTCTTTTTTTTTTTTTTTTTTTTTTTTGGCTTTTCTGAAAGTCCAAGAGGGGTATCCCCTAGTTCCGTCAGCATCGTCGGCAGGGTGGCCTCGTGAGTTGGCTGTCCTGACACCCTGGGTCTCAGAACAGCCAACCCAGACTGTGTTGATTTGCTGTGTTCGTACCTCCCCCAAGACAGGGCCTTCTGAAAGATATTCTGTATGGGAGCAACTGCTTCTGGATTGGAAAGCCTGAGCTGTCGCAAGTGTCATATATAATGCTGCACGCTGGGGACACTGTACAGGAGTTTGGGGGTAACACCAGAGCTCAGCGCTTTCTTCCTTGCCCCCTCAGAGCTGATTCTGATCTTTCCTCAGCTCACTGCCTAGGTTAGTGGCATAGCTCTTTCCTAAGTGCCTGTGGCCACTTGGAAAGTGCCCATGTGAAGTCACAGAGCCCATTGCAGTATTGTGGTGGGTTGGGATATAGAAAAGGGTTTGCAGGGAAAGGTCAACCAGCATCCCAAAGAAGGGGTCAGCTAAGCCACCACATACCTTAACTGCTGAGGTTTGGCGTGTGTGCGTGTGTGTGTGTGTGTGTGTGTGTGTGTGTGTGTGTGTGTGTGTGTGTGGAGAGGGGTGGTGAGCTGTGCACAGACAGCCTGGTCCCCAGTTAAGCACAGGCCTTGAACCCCAGTGACCTAGTGGGCGGTGACTTCTGCCTGCATGGGACGGCAGGTGTTCGGCCACGCCTGCTGGGCCACTGACTCCTGTCACAGCTACAGCCTCCCACAGGCCCCCTCTCCATTCCTTCCCCCCAGAGAGGTATGTGGCCATCAGTCACTTAGGCAATGTCCCAAGCCCCTGGTATTCTGTCTGGACTCCACCCCCACAGTTTCCTGGCAACAGCCAGGTATGCTCCTCCCCACAGTTACCTAGGGGCCCACTATAAAAGAGGCCTTTTGCCCCTCCTCTCTCTCTTACTCTCTTACCCTTCTGCTTTCCCTCTTCCCCCCCCCCCCTTCATGTGGCCACAGCCAGCCTCTACTTCCCTCCTCTCTCCCTCTCTCTGCCTTTCTACAATAAACGCCTTTAAAACCATGGACTGCTGCTTCTCATCGAGATCTGACCTGCTGGAGCAATGGAGCAGGTCCTCTCCTAACCAGCCATGTCTAACCTCCTGCCAGGAGGCCTCCCTGTGCTCCAGCCACGGCCACCAGCCAAGCCAAGCAGCTCACCACCAAGCGGCCCACCCAAGCCTAGGACTATCGTCCCTGTAGTAACCTGCCAGAACTCTCTTCTCCTACCCTTTCCCCTTCTACCCTGGGCCAGAGTCTTCCCGAGGGTCCCCACTCTGTTCTCAGCTCTTCCTCTACATCCAGTGGCGTCTGAGGTGTCCAAGACTGAGAACCTGACGCCCCTGACCTCCGTGCAGCCCAGGGACCCCAGAGCTGGCTCTTCTGTGGTACCCAGCGGTGTCTGTCTGTGGTGCCTGAAAGTCAGAGCCTGACTCTAGCAGGTCCATGGGGACCCCAGACTGCATCTTCCTCATCCCTGGAGCAGGATCCTGTGCCTTCTCAGTGCCCGACGTCTGTCTGGCAGTTCCATGGGGGTGCTCGCAGTCAAAAATTTCCACGTCCTGCCTTAGCCAGTGACCCTAGCCCCGAGCAGACGCAGGACCCCATTTTTGACTCACATGTGTGTAAGGATGGCAAATGACAGCCATAAAGACCTGCTGAGCCACTTCTGAAAGACTACTGCCCTCAAGTTCATACTGGCCAGTACTAACTTATATGTGTGAGCTTCATTAAGCATGGCCTTCCCACTGCTTTTGATTTCTGTTTTATTTTTCAGAAAATGGGAGCTGTTTTTAAACTTCTATGAAGATATGAACTGTTGTGCCATGTGGGTTTATCAATACAGTCATTTTACTCTTACTTCCCAGTGACCCCTGGGATACACGTCAGCACCATTGGAAAGTGGCCCAGTATCCGGTCTCTCATTTTACAGCCTCCAGAGGACTTCCCAGTTGAAGGATTACTGCCTCCTCTGTGTGTCACTCTATACTGGGCTGCCATGGTCACTTATGCCCAGTGCCACATGCACTATGACACCGAATGCCGCTGGGAACTGATCCCACCAGTAGAGGGACACCCCGTGTTCTCTCAGCCAAGAATGCTCCAGGCTTGGGTCTGCACAGATGTTCTCTTGCTTCTCTCCTGTTCCTGTCCACACAAACAGAGCATTTGCTTGATGATTTAGCACTCTCCCTGTGCAAACCTAGAATATCTATCTCATGCTCTGTCCTATCCAGTAACTTCTAGGCAATAGCCTTCGGCTTCACAGACACTGCTTTTGTGTACTGCTTGGAAGGCCACTAACTAGAGACCTCATGAAAAGTGACTCAGCAAGTCCATGGGGATCTCCCGGCCCTGCCTATTCATTGTGGAGTCCAGAACTGAAAATTTAGTTTCTCATAGGATACAGTGTATGGTGTGTAGGGATGTGTGTGTGTGTGTATGGGGGAGGGGAGGTTGTTGCCACCACCAAATATACTGGAATAAAACAATTACCATTTTATATTACATGAGGATTCTCTGAGTCAGGAGTTCTACAAGGGCACAGGGAGATTACTTATCTGCTAAACCTAGTGTTGACATCAATTTGGAAGGCCAGGGCAGCTGGAATAATGGAGCAGAAGCTGAGCTCCATTGAACTGTCTACCAGTTCAATTTCACTTGGGTGTCTTAGAGTATAGTCAGGGGCTTCTAAGAGGTAGCTTTTGGAGAGCTCAGGTCCCTGCAAACCATGTGCTTGTGATCCAGCCAGGGAACTCACCCAGTGTCACTACACTCACATTCTATTGGCTGTGACTTCAAGAAAGGGGTCCACACCCTCTCAGTTAGTAGGGGTCAGGAAAGCATGCAGGATGCGATGGAGTGCTATGGTTATCTTAGGGAATATGCTTCAGTCCACTGTCTGACTACAGCACTCCACACCCATGCAAAATGCATTCCCCTTTCTTAAGAGCACCAAAGTGTTTCCCTACTTTGGTATCATCCCAGCAGTTCAAGAATGCGCCATCTGTATCAGGACTCGATGTGGACCAGGTCCTCACAGATGCTATTTCTTAGGGACTGCTCCTGGTATTAGTCTCCATTTGACACCCATGAATAAGAAGTTAGCTGTTTGCTTTCTGATACCTGCTAAACAGTGGCAATGGGGACAGGGACTCACCAGACATCCCTCCAAAAGGGAGGGATTGGTAGGAGTGGCAGACAACAATGCCGAGTCCTGGACAGTTCTACACTCCCGTTAGGAAAATGGCTACAGTCCTTTGGTTGAGGTACAGTTTGGCTCCCTGGGAGTTGTTTCTGTGTCTTATTTTTTTTTCATAAAAAATAGTCTGTGTAAAACTGAGTCATTTTCTTCATGTTCAAAGGCCTTCAGAGAGCCAAAGTTTTCTTTTACTGTTTATTGTCATATCTTTTAGCCAAATACGGTGTCATTAATTTAAAATACTGGTGAGTTTCTAAGGTATCAGCTCTAGTAGACAAAAAACTATCTTTCCATCAGCTCCTCTCTGCCTCGAACCTTTTTTGGTGTAGCTGGAATACAGCATCTATAAAGAATCGCGTCCAGCCTTCTGACTCCTGTCAGAGGTTTATAGCCACCTCTGTGCCCTCCACACTAAGGCTTTGTCTTCCAAATACAGAGTTGTGTTCATCTCTGTTTAGGTTTGGACTTTCATGGGCACCGGTTCTTTTCCATTTCTACCCAGTAAGGACCAATATTCCTTCTCTCTACCGTACCATCCTCTTTAAGCCACTGTCCACAGCCCTCCAACCCTCCAGTGCTCCCTCTCACTCTTTAATCCTCAAATCAAAGCCACATTCTTTCTGCTTTGCTAGAATGTAACCTTGCTATCAGATACCAAGTTCCCAGTTAGGTTTCTGTTGCTGCATAACAATCTGTGGGAAATGTAGTGGCATCTCTCAAGAATTGTTTTCTCGAGTCCACAGATTCAATGGGGCAGGAGCAGGAACTGGGTCAGGAAACAGTGGGAACAATTTGTCTCTCTCCATAATATCTGAACTTCAGACTACTTAACAGCCAACATGACCTGAATTGCTGGAGATGATTAAACTATGGACAGCTAATCTAGAAGATGCCTCACTTCTCTACTGGCAGTGGGGCAAAGGATGGGGCAGGCTGAGAGGGTAGACCCTGCGTATAAACATGACCTGTTATTTTTCATAACTCCTTGCTTCTTCAAATTTTTCATTTTTGATTATATCATCTTTTTTTTTCATTTCATTTCATGTGCTTTCATAATGGAAAGCTTGCTTTGAATTAAGTTTATTAACACATATAAAATAGCAAGGAAGTGGCCTGTTCTGGTGCCCCGAGGGTAACAGGAGGCAATCGGTACCAAGTCAAAAGTTCCAAAGTGCGTATGGTGAAAGCCGTGTCTCTCTCTAAGAGGCCTCAACCTCAGAGAGAGAGACATGGCTCTCTTAGAGAGAGACACAGCTTCTAGAAGGACTCTCATTGCCCTTCTCTTATGTTCAGGGATGCTCTTCATGGTTGTAGATCCTTATATTTATACACAGGCATTTGTTCTTGTATTACTACAAAACAGTATCATACTATATACATCACAGTGTATACAGTGTATCTTGTGTTTGTGTGTGTAGCATATACCTGTGTGCACATGTACGTGCAAATGTACCTGGTTTTAAATTAAACTCCAACATATATGTATGTATGACTGGGTGACACCAGAACAGATAGAGGTTGGTGATGTCCGTGGTTGAAGGCATCCACTGGTAGTCTTGGGATGGGAGCCCCATGGAGAATGGGGAGCTAATACAGTAAGTATGAGTCCTTGTGCCTCATGTCTCAGTAACTAGACAGTTGGCTAGCCGGTGAGAGCTAGGGTCCTTGTCTCCTGTTCTCAGTGCCCAGTGCCTGGGGCATTGACACTCAGTGATAGAAAGTACAACCACACGTCTCTAAATTCAGCTGACCTGGTCTTCCCTGGAGACTGTCCTGGTTCCTGTTCTCAAAGCAGCAGCCCCAGGGATTCACACTGGGGGAGCCATGGACCAGGTGCTCTGGGCTTGGAGGAAGGTCAGCGGTGCTTCCTGAGTCCATGGGAACTGCCATTGAAGTGCTGAGACAAAAGAGCAGCATCAGTCCCAAGAGAAGATTTCTAAGCGAAATAAACTGGCCCCTTAAATTTAACAGGAGTCCTTTCTTTTAGAAGCCTGTAAGGGGATCGTAAAAAGCAAAAAGTGCAAAGGGTTGGGTTGAAGGAGGGTCACAAGGCTTTCTTGTGCCCTCTTTGAAACTGTTTGTGTAGAGCACAAGTTAGCTGCATGCCCAGAGTGTCATGCCACGAAGAAGAGGTTCAGAACTGGGAAGGTGTCAAGGGAATGACAATAATAGGTTTGGTGCTGTAGGCATATCTGAGTGATGAGCTCAGAGATGTAGGGGTAATCCGCCATCTTAATGTTGGCATGCACACAAGCGCTTCCTAACTGAGGGGGGGAAATGGGGTGGGAGGAGCTAGTCATCATATCTTAGCTAGAAGGCTCTTTAGAGAAAGTACCATGACAGCAGTGTTAAAATGGGCAGATGGTTGCTGGGTACCACGTGTCACCAGTTGCCCATTGCTACAGATGAAGTCTTTCTTCTGCCGGTGTTTGTATGGCTGACACACATTAATGGGGAGCTGGCTCTTTTGATGCTGTTCAACATTTACATGTGTGTGTCACTGTGATAATAAACCATAAATATACATGATACTGCACGATCAGTAAAATTACCCACCTTTCATTGTGCAAGGGAGGAAGCTGCACTTATTGCCTGAGAGCGCTCACCTTCCATTCTTTGTAAATGCCCCTCCTTTCTAGCCTGATGCTCGCCAAACCTTATCCCTCCCACACAACTCAGACACTAACTAATCACATACATCGCGGAGCCCCTAGTTGCAGAGCACGCCTGGACCAAAAAGCCAGGGGAAGACAATCCAGGAGCATCTAAATTAAGCCAGGTGGTTTTATTGACGACATAACAAAAGTGCTCTGGAGGGGTCACATAGCAGGCAGGTGTACCCTGTGAAAGGAAGGTGGCAAATGGAAGCCAGTCAGCTTCTTTCAAAGAGACACATTCCAAGAGCCGCTGCTGCACATTTCTTTTGGCTTTGAAAGAGGCTGATTCGGAGGCATTCACCTCAGAGGTAGGCAGCAAGGTTACTGTGTCTGAGCCTGTAAACACTCAGCGCTGGTTCTTAGGAGCCTGAGTATACAGGGAGTGGAGAGGTAGGAACCCTTTCACTCCATCTCCACAAATGCATACCATGTAAATGAAGCAGCTGGGTGGAGTCCTGCCCTGGGCAGAGGGCACATACAGTCTCACCTAGGAAGCCTCTCTCTGAACCCCACATCTTTAGTTTAAACCCAGAACCCTAGAGAGCTTACTTCTGGCTCTATAAATAAGAGCCCCAGGGTGTCTGCTCTTTCACATGTAAACAAAGGAACCACGCTCCAAGCAAGTAATTACCCGTGTGCTGACTTCACAATCCCATCTGATTTTGTCTTGCAGAAATACCGACAGTATATGGCCGGACTTCTGGCTCCTCCCTATGGTGTTATGGAAACGGGCTCTAACAATGACAGTAAGTGAAATGTGAATGTTTTGTGTCTGAAGATTGGTTGTGTGCTATGTGCTTTCATGTAACAACAACAACAACAACAACAACAAAATGTTGTACACCAGCATGACAAAGGAGGCACCCTGACTCTGGTGTAACAAACCAGCAGTTCACACTGGAGTTATGGTCTGCACTATGGGGTATTCACTAATAGAGAGTGGCTGGCTCTGGTGCAGGCTGGGACATTCACATACTGAACATCCACACGCTTGGAGTATTTCTGTGTCCTTTTAAAAATGGGGTTCCTGAACTGTGTTTGACTCAGCCACATGTGGATGCCCAGAAGCCACCTCGTGTTCAGTTTAGATACATTGACCAAAGAGAGATGCGTAAGTCATTTGTTCTTACTAAATGGCCCCTTCCAATCTGAGGCGTTTGTTAGATTCTAGGTGCTAGGTGCTAGAAGGTGATGGGCAGCTTAACTTTGGTACTCACTTCACAAATGTCTGTGTAGCTAAGTGGTGTAGTATACACCTTCGATGTATACCAGCAAAAAATCAGGCTCCTATAAGAGACCCACATCTGGCTGAAGTTTAAAAATAGTGGAAGGGTGAGTCGTGTGGTACTTTTTAAAAGGTTGATTTTATTTTGATGCATGTGTCTGGATGTATCTGTGCACATGCCTGCAGGCTCCCTTAGAGGCCACAAGTGGCCATCAGATTTCTAGAAGCAGTTGTGAGCCATCTGACATAGGTGCTAGGAACTGTTCCAGTCCTCTGGCAGAAGAGTACATGATCTTAACTATTGAGCCATCTCTTCAGTCCTCTTCCCTCCATCCCATTCCTGTGTGCATTCGTGTGTGTGTGTGTGTGTGTGTGTGTGTGTGTGTGGTATGGAGTATTTGAACTTGTGGCACCTATGGATGTGGCAGTGAGCATCACCCCCTCTCCCTTTCTCCTCGAATGTTACTCTCATTCCTGATTTGTTAGTTTCTGCAGGGCCACCTCCTTGCTTGTCTAGAATCTTCAGGATTTCTCACTTTCTGCCCTACAGTGTTGCTGCCACTGCCTTTCTCTATAGCGACCCCCACCTCCCCACATCTGCCTCCTAAAAAAGGGAACTGGAAAGAGGGAGACCAGCCCTCCTTCCTTCCTTCCTTCCTTGCTTCCTTCCTTCCTTCCTTCCTTCCTTCCTTCCTTCCTTTTTCTCTCCCTCCTTCCCTGCCTGCCTACCTTCCTTCCTTCTTTTCTTTTGTTCTCTTCTCTTCTCTTCTCTTCTCTTCTCTTCTCTTCTCTTCTCTTCTCTTCTCTTCTCTCCTCTCCTCTCCTCTCCTCTCCTCTCCTCTCCTTTCTTCTTTCCTTTCCTTTCCTTTTCTTTTTTTTCTTCTCCTCAGTTCCTGTTCTTTCTTCCCCCTCTTGGCTAAGCTAGGAAAAACCAGTTCACTTAGGAATGCCTGAGTTTAAAAAAAAAAAAATCAACTATGCTGTCTCCTAACTATGTGACCACAGGCAAACCACTGATGCGTTGTGCCTCAGTTTCCTGATAGGGTTGTTTTATTAAATGAATCAAAATGTGTCATGAGTCTAAAAGAATGCCAGGCACATAATACTCTCGAATAATGTATTAGCTATAATGCCCTCACCCCTAGCCACTTACTTAGCCCCATGAAGTCTGGCTTCTGCCCAGGACTTTAAATGAATTCCTAACGTCACCAATAGATTCTCTGGCTCCTGTTCTTATTAATTTAATAACTTTTCAGCCCTGTTCTTCTCTCTTGGATCTCAGAGTCTTGTTGCATGGTCCTTGTGTCCCTGAATTATTTTCAACACTTGAAATCTGGACTCATTCACGGCCCCTTTACCTTCTCCTAAAAGTGGAGGAGCCTGGACTCAGTGCTCTTTCTTCCTCTCTCCCTCTCTCTCTCTCTCTCCATCTCTCTCTCTCTTCACACTGTCTTACTGTACACTTGAGACTAGCCTAACTCGCAATCTTCCTGCCTCAGCCTCTGTAGTGTCTAGAATTACATGTATACGTCCCTGCCCTGGCTAGGAGGCCTTTTTGAAAATGCAAACAGGCTTTTCCACATATATTCAGAATTTCAGCCACATGAAATAGCTGCCATCATTTCCCTTAAAAAACATCCACCATCAAGTCAATATTCAGATTTCCCAAACTTAATATCTTTATTATGATTTCTCAATTGGGCCCAGACAAGTGGCAGCCTCTGCCTTAGTATCTTTTAAAAAATAATAATATTTTTATTACATTTGTTTATTCTGTGAATGTTTGCCCAAGTGTGTGCCATACCACATGCATGAAAAATCAGAGGATAATTTACACAAATCAATTCTTTCCTTCCCCTATGTGGGTCCCAGGGATTGTACTCAGGTTAGGCTTGTAGCGAGTGCTTTTACCTATTGAGCTATCTCACCACCACCACCCTATTTTTTGAGATAGAGTCTTACAAAATACCCTAGGCTAGCCTCAAACTCTTGATCTTCCTGGCGCAGACTTCTAATACTAAGATTACAAGTGCATAATACCAATACATTGTCTTTAATTTCGAAAGCCCTCTTTTCCTCCTTTTTGTTGTTCTTATCTGCCTGGTGTGGGAAGCCTTTCAATGATTGCCGTTGCCTTCCATGGAAGCTAGCAGTCCAAGAATCATCACATCTTAGCCCAACTGTCAAGACCCACATGCTGAAAAATCACCTTTTGTAGTAGCTTCCCAAAGCTAGCCTAAGGTCCAGCTGTCCATATGTAGTGATCTGTGTGACAGTATCTTCCACTTACTGAACAAGCCAGTCTGCTGTACCCTGGCTCTCCTCAGGCAGTCCACTCCAGTCCTAGCAGGTGACTGCTGGTTGGATAGTTGTTCCGCTGGATGGGTGCAGGATGAATTTCAGAGTGATGTCACAAACCACCTGGCTCCTTCTGACCTATCTGGGATGCTGTCAATACTCCTGCTTCTTGCCTGAGTGATTTGCATATTGAGACTCTTCAGATTCAAGGGACAAAGCTCCAACTAGATCAAGTTTTCCAATGATCTCTTCTAGTCTGAGGCCTCTTGCCTACTACTCGCTGCTACTGGGATGACCACTCTATTCCTTTAAGGTTGATATAGCAATTGTGTGGCCATATCTGGAAACAGTACCCTGTATACTTAGAATTTGGATACACTGTAGTCTTGTGGTGAAAATCACCTTACACTGAGCCAATGGTTAGAGGCAAGGCCACACAGGAGGCCCATCTGTGCAGGATTTTCCTCTGTAATATATCTCCTGTGCCTGTTATCCCAAGCTTAGTGTGCTCAACTAAGATATGGCTTCGCACAGTTGCTTCCCACAGTTATTGTGTCCACCAAGAGAAAAGGAACCAGGGCTGCCTGTGGTAGATGCTGGTGTAATGTTTGTAAATGAATGAACATGTGATTACATGTGAGAACCGTGGATTTGTTCATCTAACGGAATTGAGAGAACCCTTGCTTTCAAACAGCTGCTGCCATGCTCAGGCCTGGCCTGAGCACACAGGAAGGTGCTCTGCTCACAACAGAGTTGTGCTGGCTTCTCTATGCTGATTGCACTGAAGTCAGATCACTGGAGCAGAGCAAGGTGCTTTGTGTCATAAACATTGCTCGTTGGCATGTGCAACTGCAGAATAGATATATCCATCCGCAGTTCTAAGTGAATTGGTATCCAGTCAGTGCGGTTAGCTGCTTGCATGATGTAAAGGAGTCACGGAGAGATTATTTACCACTGGGAGGATAAAGCATATGACAGAGACAAAATAAGTCTGGGTTTTGATGCCTGGACACATAGCTCTGTGTTCCGGATCCTTAGTTTTGATGACTGCTACTGTCTTTCTAAGCAGTCCTTGTAAGCTTTTATGGGTGCACAAATAGAAAACGCGGAAGTGTCACTGGGCTTCCTTCAGCAAAGGATTGGGTGCTGTTGTTGTATAGGCTGATCATACAATTAATGGCCTCTCTTGTCTCTCTTTCCCCCTCTAGGGATTCCCGACAAGGAGAATGTGAGTAGCTATTCTCTCTGCCTCGCTTCTAAAAACTGTCCTAAGGTAAAACATAAACACAGTGACCTTCCAAGCAAAGGAAGCACTCTATCCACAGTCGACAGAGCAATAAATATTTTTCTAATCTTACTGTGGGATCTTGGGTGAGTCATTCAAAATACCCAAGAGAGCAGGGTGACTGCTCGAACATGATTGTCACATGTATCTGGTGTTTAGTCCAAAGAAAGATTATTCGAGGGCTAAAGATTGCAAGTGCTAAGTGGTTTCTTTTGTCCCCATGATGCACATCCATCAATAGAACAAATTATTATGAGTGTGAAGAAAACCAGTTGCTTTTTCTTAATGGGAATGGAACCGATTAAAGCCAGGATCTGTTGATGAATTTGCCTAATTATATCCACGTGCACCGAGGTCTCCATTTCTCTCTGGAAACTGGAGGTGACTAATTGCTGTAATTGGCTTCTGAAAACTGGTAAGAGATACTATTAAGATACAGTTTCCAGGGCTGGGTGTGGTGGCATACACCTTTAATCCCAGCACCCAGAGACAGGTGGATCTCTGCATTTGAGGCCAGCATGATCTACAGAGGGAGTTCCAGGATAGCCAGGGCTACACAGAGAAACCCTGTCTCAAAAAAAAAAAAATGTAAAAAAGTACTGCTGCCACCACCAGTGTCCAGGATATACACTAAGGATGGGAATAGCTCAGTGGCTTGTCTCTCACACAGAGTATAATGGTGTTGATTCTACTAAATACATTGTAGCCTTACACAGCAACATGGAAAGCTTAAGGGTGAAAATGCCCAGGGATAGTCCTAATTAGGTTAGTTCTCAGATGTGCCAGCTTGTGATGATGCTATTCTTGATTGCTATGCCCAGGTGACAATGTTACTGAATTTCTACCCTTCCCTTTCATGTTCTCAGTCCTGCAACTGTGGGCAGATATACTGTCTTCACTAAATTCAAGTGGTATGTGTATCCCTTTTCAGAGCACTGACTCCATCAGCTACCCTCTTTTCACAACGCTGGCTTTTGCAGAGCTTGCTGGGGTCCCATCCCACTGATCTACCACTTCAGACAGGAGTTCCAGTCTTAGCAATGCTACTATAAATGTCACACCAAGTTCTGACTTTATTTACTTCAGCAGAAGCATTTCAGAGCCCAGCTGTAGGCCTTGTACAAGCTCTTTGGTTTACCTAAACATCCTTGACTCATTTTTAAGATATGGCTGTAAGTTCTGACTACCTCAAGAGTCTATGATGAGTATTGAATGAGATCATTTATAAAAGCATAGAGTAAGAATGCTCGAGCTGAGAAATGTTAGGATTGTTGTTGCAATTAGTATTTTCTCAAGCATCATCTTCTTACTCTCTTTTCTCTCTGAAAAATATCCTCACCCCCTTTTTAAAAAAGCAAAACCAGAAACAAACAAACAAAAAACAACAAACAAACAAAAAATAGAGGACTGGCCTCACAAGATTCCCAAGCAGCAGGCCACAGCAGCAAGCTGATCCTGCCACCATTTTGGATTCGGAAGCCCCAGACCTCCCACACTAACAAATAGCCTGCAGATTGTGGGATAACTCAAGATAGTAGAATGGCCTCAAACTTCCTCACCAAGGGACAGCTGGTGATTTGGAGACTACACAGAATGCCAGAGCCTTGGGGGAGCTAACATGGTCTCAGCTTCAAAAGGAAATTCCAGTGCTTTTAGTCTCTGAGTGACCTTTAGGTTGTGGTCCCCTGCAGTAAGACCCACAGGCACAGGGCTCTAAGCAGAGGACCAACAGCTGTTGTGTGCTCATCTAAAGAAAAAATAGGAATCTGAAGTTTACAGAACCTTAGATCCAGTGAATTGTGAGTGACATATTACCCTGAAAGATTTGGGGGACTGGGCAAGCTTTTTGCCTGGCATTAGAACTAGCAGAAACTTCCTGAGACTCTTCTTGACCATTCTCTAGCAAACCATAAAGCACATGTACTCCACACTAGCAAACAGAATAGATCAAATGCAATTTGGGAAAATCTCCAGTGTAGTCAAATAAGGCAGAGGAGATGAAAGACATTCATGAGGAGAGTTGAAGTTCCAGAGAGATAAAAAGAGGCCTGAGAACCTTAAAATGGGACTAATTGAAAATGTCCCTTTAAAGGGACAAGTTGGGATATCATGTTTTCTTTTATCCTTTCTCTTTGTTAAGTACATGCTGAGAGACACTATTCCCACGTGTTCCCAAATAATGATAACACGCTTGGGGGATGAAATGAAAGTGCTCAGATGATTGCTGCGGTGTCCACACAGAATCTTTGTAGAAAGAATCCATTCTCCTCCCTGGCTTCAACTCATAGGTTTGTTAATCACAGTGTTTAACTTTTAATCAAACATGAGGACATCAATATGTAGCAGTTTGAACTCCCTCAACAGCTCAGTGTTATTGCCAGACCTGGTCTTACTGGACATAAATAGAACTTTTTCCTTCAGTCCCACATAGCCACTTGCTGGATTGATTTGTCTACTACCCACTCTAAGGGCCAGGGCCATCAGTCAATGCAGGGTGGGCCCAGGACACAGGAACCTCCACAGTGGTGGAGAGAAGTGTTAGAGAAGACTGTGGAACCAATAAAACAATGGACTGTTCTATACTGCTGCGGTTGCTTACGGCTGTTGGTGTTCTTAAGACGTCCCTCCCTTTGATCTGTGTGATCTATAGTCTTTGCATGCCAAATCTGGCTGACCAGGTTTAAAATTAAAGTTAAAACTTAGGTATGGACTTTCCATCCATTGTGACAGCTAGCTTTTAAGGAAAAGAGACTTTCCACGAGACTTTTGTCCCCGATGAGATTTTGTTGTTTATTGTGCTGAGTCTTTAGAAAGGCAAGTGCCAAGAGGTGTTGTTTTAGAAAGTTCCATTCTTTCTAAGTGAAAAAAGTAGGAAAATTGACTCTGTGATTAGGGGGCTGCTGAAAAAATAAATTCTGTTTCCTGATGACCAACATCTTGTTTCCCCTTGAAGCGTTCATTCCTGGGTAGCTGCAGAGTTGACATGGTGCTGTCTGCAGCGGCCCCCTCAAATCTGAAGGTGATTCCAAGCACGGCCAGATCTGGGCACACCTATGAATGGAGGAGCGTGGCTCCTTTCCAAATGACTGGAAGGCCTCATTAAGGGAATTAGTTTAAGCAAGAGTTTTTCAAACTTTCAAAAATCATGAGGTGTATAAATGAAGAATCATTTGGGGATGTGACCTGGAAGATTTAAGGTTTTAAACTGTGACTTGGTGAGGAATCGGTTCACACAAATCAGTTTGTGCAAAGCACCTCATTAAGGAGAAGGCAAGGGAAGAGAGCAGGCAACTGTTAGGACTTAGGACGTTAGAGCCGCTAGCAGTGTCTAGTGACAGTTCTTTCTCTCTTTTGCCACCATTCATGAAGGTTAGAGAAAGCAGATTGAATGTGTGCCAGCTATTATTTCACTGCATTCATGCGATCCTGGGCCAGGTGAAGAGAAAGCAAAGTGTGTGTGTTTATACAAACTTAAATCATAAACACATCTCAGAGAGTCCATTAAGGCCAGACAGACCCTCTCCAGTGCAGCTCTGGCACAGCTGCTAGGCTCACTTGGTTTTCTGTGGAGCTCACTTTAAAGTTCCTGCTTATAAAAATGCCTGCAACAGGTCCAGAGCCTGTGAAAACATCCCGCCCCGGGTTCAAGGACTGCCCTCAGGAGCTGTTTTCCTCTGACTTGAGGTCTTTGTGTCTTAACTAGTTCTGTACCCAGCACCAATGAGATCTGAGTGCAGGTATGACTGACCCAGGCTGCAGAGAGAGCTCTCACAGAACAAAACAGTGAGATTCTAAAGCCCGAGAAAATTCTGAGCCTGCCCTTTCTGAATCTGAAGGGCAAATTGCTTATCGCCAGAGTGGAGATTAGATTTAGGCTGGTTGTTCTTGGGTCGCCCAACTTGTATGTTGTGTAAATACTCATTTTAAAAACTGGCCTATTAGGAAGGGTGGCCCAGCCAGCCAGCCATGATGTTACTCTGCCCCACCTCCCAGAAAACACCAGTGACTTCATGGCCAAGGTGCCAAGGACAACCTCAGCTCTCCAGCTTCCAAAGACTTGTTTATTTTGGTATTTGTGAGTTATGTGTTTTATGGGAGGAATGTCCTTGTGGGGTTTCTCTGTGCCTTTTCTCCCCTCCCTTCCTCTGCTGCTATAAAAGTGGACTGTCGGGCGTGTTTCTTACTCTGTTTCTCTCCCATTTCTGCAGTGGCAGACTGGTGGTTGAGTTTTTAAGATGGCCTGTAGTTGCTGTTTGTCTGAATAGGAAGCTGTAGGTGTAGGAGGCTCCTGAGACCTGGACACTTCATCAGTTAGGCCAGGTGTTGGTGTCCAGTGGGCCCAGTACCTGCAGGCTGTGAGTTTGCGTGGTGAAGTGCCATGCTTTGGGGTATCCTGGGTGGTGCCTTACTATATATTTTAGAATGATTTTTATAATATTGTTGTCTATCTGAGGACTGTTTCTCATGCTTCTTCATGGCCTTTAAGATATCTTGACATAGAGCTTTATGCGGCAGGTAAGATTTGCTGTGCCTCTGTCACTGAACTGTGCTCAGAGAATATTCTCCAACATTCTCAGTGAGTAGATTTCGAGTTGGGCAGGAGATCACAGAGAAACGGGCCAATGTAGCATGGCTTGATTTGATGCTTGAAATAATAACGATACTAATGACAAAGGCCTGAGATCACCCCCATCCTCCAGCCAGCAACTTCTTCCTGCTTTCGTTTTGATAAATGGCCTGTCGTGAGATAAGGCTGCCACTGGGAACAGCTCCATCACCGGCGAGGGAGAAGAGCATCATGGCTTATGTATGCTAATGTGCTACCCTCCTGGCTGGGCAGTGAGGATGTCTTTAGAAACCTTTAATCCTGTACTGCAGGGAGTTATCTTCATCATCTTAGTGGGTGGCTGCAGTAATCTCAGCTAACTCAGATCTAGCATCTTCTAGGTTTGGGTTAGTTGAGTTTTTATCATTTCTGTTGTGAAAACCTATGGCAACATTGCAGATATGTCTTATGGTAAGGACAGTAAGCAGTTTTCTTCAGATGTGATAAACCAATCTAGAGATGTCATTTATAATTCATTTTAAATATATTTATTTACTTATTTATATGTGTATAGGTGTTTTGCCTGCATGTATGCCTGTGTTCCACACAGGTGCCTGGTCTTTCAGAAGCCAGAAGAGGGCATTTGATTTCCTGGGTCTGTAATTACAGATGGGTGTGAGCTGCCATGTGGGTGCTGGGAATCAAACTCAGGTCTTCTAGAAGAGCAGGCAGTGCTCTTAATTGCTAAACCATCTGTCTAGCCCCCTACCATTTAGAATTTGAACTCCATGTCAAGAAAACTTTCCTGTGTCCACAGATAGATTTTTTTTAAAAAAGTAATTCTGTTTGCTTTTAGGGAAAATCATATTCATAATAGTTGATAGGTAATTCATAGATATATACATACTGTATGTAGATACATACATATGAATTTATGTATATAGAAGGATATGCAACTGTTTCAACTCTTTTACATTTTCTAAACCTGCCCAATCACTATTAGTACTATGATTCAGGTTTGTGCCAATTTTCAATACTATTTAAATTTTCTTCATTACAATATAATTTTATTTGCTCAGTCAAATAATGACTCAAAAATATCCATAGAATGTATTACCTACTTATTCAAAACTTTGAATGTAACACACATTATTGATCAATCCCAGGTTCGGAATGAGTCTATGGAAAATAAATAAAACTTGATGCTTCCCATCAGGTAGCACAGCCCCAGAGGGAGCCAGACACAAAAGGATGCTGTGGGTGCCCATGGGGCAGCAGAGTGTGGCCTTAAGAGCTCTCCAGCCTTTAGTGAAAGTCCTAGCTCGGACAGCTTCTAAGTCTCCCCCTTGGATTATTTCCTCATCTATAGAGTGAGACCATAACAGTTCATGCCAGGTCAGGGGTTGAGAGGTTGAGAGTGTTGGTTGGTAGCAGGTTTGTGGAAGTACATGCAGTGTGGCAGGACAGGGTGCCTTGCAGGGAGCTTGAGGTGGGGGCTCAGAGCATCCTCATGGAGAAAATGTGATACCCAAGTAGAAAGGGAAAAAATCTCTAGGCTGTGAGCATTACATGAACAAAGGAACTGAGTTTGAAAACTTTCTTCAGTGAGGTTAATGTCATCGGACCTAAATTTTCTAACTTTGCCTTCCAAACCTACCTGCTAAGGTATCGGTGTTTGGCTCCAAGCAATACTCCTAGACTCATCTAATTTGTATCTAGAAGGGGAATTAGCTTAACATTTCCTAAAATCATTCCATCTTTTTTAAAATGACAGAACTAGGTTGCTGACGTCTCTGAAGTCTATTGTTCACTCTGACCTCCAGCCCTTTGTCTAATTGTGCAGTCAGTGTTTGCTCGAAGCTCCTGTTCTTTGCTTCCTGGTGTCTTTTGAGTGAATTATTTTGCAAAGATTTCTATTGAATTGTGCCCTCTTTTTCCTTCTCTGTCCATCAAGGTCATTTTAAATTTCAATCCAGTTTTCCTGTCAACCATCTCATCCAGCTGGGTGTCATTCCTAAATTTGATAATAATGTTTTTGAGTCTGTATTTGAAGCATTAATAAGCATGTTAAGGCTAACAGCATCCAGCCAAGGACCTAACCCTGTAGAATTCAATTTGTTTGTGCTAATTTATTTGCATATATTATACAATTATCCTATCTAGACATGAAAAAGAAACTCAGAAAAGAAGGCTAAGTCATTCAGTTCATTCTGACACGCTTTCACTTGTTATTAGAGGGCAAGGAAGACAGAAAAATTCTATTTCAGAGGATATCAGTGCAATTGAGCTTGACATTAACATGTTAGGATTCATGTCTCCAGAAATAAAACTTTATCAAAGTTTATGTCCTTGATACTTAATTGTTATCAATAATGAACTGAAATTGTTTCAGTTTTCTTGTATATGGATGATTATGGCCCTCAATAGACCCCAAGAAAAAACCTAACAAAGATGGGAATTGCACAGTTTGGTAATGTTATCCAATGTAAGCTCTTGTATTAGGTAGCTAAGATCATGCGCTTGTCTGGATATCTTCAGTCCTGGGACATTTTGCTAGCTTGGGGCAGCTGAGCTGAGCCTGTGGGTCTGGCTTACATGAGCTCAGTTCTAGAACTCCTGGAGGAGGTCCTCTGTCTTCCTGTTTAGAACCTGGTCCAGTCTCCAGTTCTAGGGAGACTTCGAGATGACAAATGGAAAGTCATTCTTAATGCCCTCATCATTTGGCTCAGACAGGGGAAGGGAAAAAAAATCCCAAGTCACACCAAGTGCTGATAGCCTGATCCCAAAGCAGTGAGGAAACCACACCCAAGCTTTCCCCAGTTAACCGCAAAGATGAGCCAGAATAGAGAAGGGAAGCAGGAACTTTAAGAAAAGCTGGAGAAGGCTTGCGTGGGGCTCAGCAAGAACTATGGATGCTATCAGAGCACTTCCCTGTGGACCTTCTAGCTTTAGGGTATGTGAATTTTTTTTTTTTTAAAGATTGTGTTCGTCTAATCATTTTTTTAAATGTCAAAGCATTGGGATAGACCACTGTGGAGTAAGGGGATTTGTAATGTAAATGCAAGATGCATCTGCCAGTCAAGAGGACATTCTTTGAAAGAACTGCAGCCCCTCTCCCTCGACTTTCTAGCTTTATGTTTTGTAAGCTTTTTCTCCTTTTGGTATTTTGTATATTCAGGAAAACACGCGGGCTCCCTCTGGTGGTCACTTCAGTGTTTCTAACCGGAGTTTCTATTGGTGTTTCTAACAGTGAAGTTTAAGTTATAGAAAACAAGATGTTTGAATGAAAGTGTTAATAGTAAATATCATTTTCTGAGATTTCTAGGACTGAAGAACATTCAAATCAATCCACATCGACGATACATCTATCCATCTATCCATATGTGAATTTCTACAGTTCAATCCTAGCATGCTGGTGTCTTTCCAGAATGCAGTCTAGCCTGTGAGTCCACAGAATGGTGCAGAGCTCCCATCTCATAAGGCAGACAAGCACTCCCAAGGAGCAAGTCTGTTGGCCAGCAGGTCTTTATAGAGTACTCCCTTAACTCTGTTATACCAGAGCTCATTGTGAGACGTGATCTGTTCGCATTTAAGATATACTGGAAGGTCTTTCCTATTGACGGTGCTGTTTCCTTGTGAGACGTGATCTGTTCGCATTTAAGATATACTGGAAGGTCTTTCCTATTGACGGTGCTGTTTCCATTCTTCCTTTAGGTCGTATTCTGAGAACGCGATCTTACTGTACTATGGGTTCATCCTAGGCTAGATGACTGTATGCTTGCATCAGTGTACCGCTAACCTGCAGGCATGGTGATTGAACTCAGTGATAACAATGTCATCTACAAAATAGAAGTTTGTCCAGGTATTAGTTGTCCAGGGTAAACCTGGAAGCGCCAGAGTGTGATCTGTGCTATGGTCAAAAGTCTCTCATGAACCACCCTCTTATACATAGCATCTTGTAGCAGGCATTGAAACATAAGCCTTGCTGTTTAAATTTTCTGATGGCCAAATGTTTTTTTTTTTAAAGATTTATTTATTTATCATATGTAAGTGCATTGTAGCTGTCTTCAGACAATTTTTCTTCTCTCTCCGGCCTGGCTCTCTCTGACCCAGCCAAATGTTTTTCTTCTTAACTGAGTGATAATCTTCAGTAGCTGTGTACAACTATAGAAACAATGTGAATATTTTATATGTAGTTATTATTAAATATTAAGATGAATTGTTATTGGAAACTCACTCCTGGGTGACTTGGAGACACTTATTAAGAAATGGATGAGGAACCCAGCATGGTGGTAAACACCTGTAATCCTCCACTTAATGGTGGAGTCAGGAAGATCAGGGGTTCAAAGTCATCCTCTGTGAAACTGCAAGTTCAAAGCCACACTGGGTCATATAAGACACTGTCTCTAAGCGAAAGAGTTAAGATACCAATATGAAATGGGGTTTGATATCAGTTTTGTGGCTCTTTTTTGGTTGTTATCCTGTTAAGAACTGGGGAAACTCATTTGCATAAATAGGCAGATGAGGACGGGACTAAGCTAAATAGCATGTCTACGTTCTGCAACTCCGAGAGACCATTGCTTTGTGGGGAGCTCGAGATGAGGAGAGTGTGGTCAAGACCTTGATTCTGGGGGACTATTTGGTGAGGGAAGGAAGAGAGCTGTCAGAGTGACTGACTCCAGGCCTTTGGCTTGAATGGGTGGAAGGAAACATTTGCCACTGACTGGAAAAGGGGAGCTGAGGTAGTAAGAATGGGTTTCAGGAACTATGTTCAGGTCACAGTTCAAGGTAGATTCCAGGAAATGGGGCGATTTAGACTTCTTCACTCTATCTAAGCACAATCGATAGTTAATGACAGTAAATGTTTGATCAGAAAATAATGGAAAGGTAGATGCCAGGGTTTATACCCAAAACCATTTGCCCCGTGAATGAATGTAATGAAATATGTCTGAAAGAAATTAAACAACGAATGAGACACAATCAGCCAGAAGTTTATTGCGTTTGCTTCTTCCGTTATTACATTTTTGCATACTTTAAGAGGATCCATGTTGGTGAGCAAACTGTAACTGCAAGCAGGTGTCACCTTTCCCATTAGCAAGAGGCTAATTTATGGAATATTTCAAGTGCAAATAACAAATGAACCAAGCTAACAAAGTGTTACTTAATAAACATCCTCAGGGACCTTATTTAATGAACAGGTAGAGAACTATTATTTGAAACTTGGCCCACAAATTATTTCTATGTGAATTGGTGATACTAAATGGTTATGGCCTGCTTGAAACAATTTATTTTCTTAATTAGTTTAATCATTCTCTTTACAGTCTCTTACACTACTACATGAGTTAATAACCACTTTTTCTTGAATAAATTAATTTTCTAGCCTGCTTGCAAATTTCCAATTAATAAAGTTTCAAGGAGTGAATTAATGCTGTAACCATAAGAAAAATAACCATAGTTTATATAATCCTTTTGCAATTAGCCAACATTGACTAAGCACCTACTATGTGTTGTGCAGGCCATGCACTTTAGTCTGGGCCATCAAAGTGCAGTAAAATAAGTTCCTGACTTCATAGAGTAGGGGAAAAGTGGTAGGTGAATACACAGTTCTATGTGTATTCTATGTGGTAGGATGGAGATGGGAAACAAATGGCAAAATATTAAAATACCCACCATATGAGCCTCGAGCCTGCAAGCTGAGGGTCTCTGAAGAAAAAAATGTTTGGTTATTCTCCTCCCAAACGCTACCTCAGTGCCAGACTGCAGCCACCAAACTTCTAGACTCTGTAGCTCTAGGCTTTGAAGACATGAGACAGAAACCCACATAATGCTGCCTTAAAAGCAATCAAGAGTAGAAGTTGGAGCTGATCACCTGGGTCTCTCTCTAGGAGGAGAGCATTTGAGCTGGCCTGGGGCTAACAGGAGCCCAGGGCTCTGCTTCCTACTACTTTGGAAGCCTTGGAAATATGGCCTCCAGTAGTTCTCCTTTCCCCCCACCCTCCTGCATCTGCCACGAGGTAACCTTGTGCAAACACCCTGATTGAGCCAATGTAGGTCGTGTGACCCCTCCACCAAAACTCTGAGCCAACTAGTAAGAGTATGGTTCAATTGTGGTTTCAGCTCTTTAGATAGGAAAGGGGAAACCAGAGGAAAAATCACTGCTCCTATCTCTTAGTACTGAGAATTCACATCTAGCTGACAACTGAATATCGGGTCTTCTTGGTTTGAGTTACTCAGAACATCGTAATGCAATCAATACCCCATTCGTGGGTACTCTTCATTCCTTGCTTATGAAGAACTGGAACAGGAGCACTTAGGAGAATAGTGTTGACATGACACTTTGCAATAGCCTTGATTGCAGTAAGCTTTGTGCTTAGAAGTCTCATACATACTACACAATCAGAGCCACCGTTTCTTTCCCGCTAACTTGGGAACGCGTGTAGTGGGGAGAGTAAGAGGGTTCGTCATGTTAAGTCTTTGAGCAAGTTGGATGTCGGTGCTGAAAGGTGCTGAAACAGAGTATGACAGAACATGCCCCAGTTTTTCTAGAATATTCTACAGATTATTTTTTACCTATTTGATTTTTAAGTGGTTAAATTCTGAGAACCAAGTTTACATTCAGATGAAGTCTCTGGAGTCTAGTGTGTGCCTAAAGGAAATGTTTCTGCCAAGAGACAAGTGAAGTGAAGCAACACAGTGGATTTTGCAAGACAGTGTTTTTCTGATCATAAGTATGATAGCTTATGTTGAACATTGGAAAACATAAAAGTATGTTTACAACTCCTATGAATGCCACCACCTAGCACACACACACACACACACATACACACACACAGAGTCTGGGGAGATGGCTCAGCAGATAAGAGCCCTTTGCACACAAGCCTGAGGACCTGAGTTCAAGTCAGCAGGACTCACACAAGCCAAGTGTGACCATGCACACATGTAACCTCAGTGCTGCAGTGGGTGGTGACAGGAGGATGGATGAAGCTTCCTGGCTGCCAGTCTAGTTCCAGGTTAAGTGAGAGAGCCTGTGTCAAGGGAACACAGGAGAGAGTCATAGAGCAGATACCAGCTGTCCTCTGGCCTTCATATGGTTGCATGGGTGTGCAGTCCTCACACACTTGCACACATATCACATATATGTCATACACACAAGTCACAACCCATGCACACACAGAGAAATGTATATATATAATATACATACATACATATATATGTATACATATGTTCATATGATATATAACTTCTTACCTATCTTTTTCAATTAAGGTTTTTAGAAAGACTTTTATTTATTTTTTTAATATAAAGCTAAGCATGGTGGCTTTTTAAAAAAGATTTATTTTATTTATATGAGTACTCTGTAGCTGTCTTCAGATACACAAGAAGAAGGCATCAGATCCCTTTTATAGATGGTTGTGAGCCATCATGTAGTTGCTGGGAATTGAACTCAGGAGCTCTGGAAGACCAGTCAGTGCTCTTAACCGCTGAGCCATCTCTCCAGCACTCTTTCTAGGGCTTTTAAAGTACTTAATATTGACTGAGCGATACAAGGGGAGGAATCTCCTCTCAAGTTAACATTTTTTATACACGTTTACAGGTTATCTGTATATCTTATCAAAGTTAGTTTCCACATTATCCCATTTCCAGAATTATTTTTGGTTCCCTCACTTCATTTTCTCCTGGTGTTTTTAGTTTCTCTCTGTCATCACCATGTCTGTCTGAGGAGCTTCCTTCAGAACTGGAAGGGCTGGTGTGTCACTGCAGGTTTTCCGTGCTCTCCTTCGTTGAGACTAACTTTACCTCCTCTTCACCCCTAAGGCTGATTTCCCCTGAGATGGAACTAGCTTAGCCATTCTTCCCTTCCCAAAGACGCTGATGTTGACAGTTGTCCCCAAGCTTCCTTGACATTTGCTGAGTGTCCCTTTCCTTTTCCATGCTGCATTTAGTCATCACCTCTTTGGGCAGCTTTTGCCTGTTACCTAAGACCTTTCTTTTTTGACTTCTGACTAGATCATAGATTGCTCATCAAGCATTTTGGGATGTATCTGATCTTTTACTCAAATGAGACTCACTTTCTGACCTCCAGGGAGGAAGCACACAGGTGGACTGTTTTTATCTAATCATATCAAAATATGCCCTGTCAGTATGACCAACCATCATTGCCGCGAACCTTGCTCGCCTGGTTAAGGTGTAATTGCCAAGCTTTTCGTCTGTGAGGTCACTGTCCCAAGGTGCACTGCCCTTTGCATACAACTGTGGAAGGACGTCAATATGCACAATCCGTGGTGGACTTTTAAGGGAACAGTGAGCAGTTTCCCTAGTCCTTGATAGCACAAGAGCGACATATGCATTTAGAATTCTTCCTCCTGGGAGATTTGCCTCTTCGCTGTGATTATCCATTTGGTCTCTTCGTATATCATTATGTACTCTTGGGTGTCTGTTTTATTCTTTGTGCTAAGGTCTGGCACTCTTGCTTAAATTATTCTAGTTTTAGTGCCACTGTTCCATGACTACTTTGCTGTGTTTTCTTTTGTTTTTGAGCATCATCTTCCGCTATAGCTAAATACTTCTAATGCATTCCCTCATCCAGTGTTATAATTAATCATTTTGCCAAATAATTCATTCTTCTTCTCACTTGAAGATGCTATTGGGAACCAATGTCTGGGACCTAGATGTGTTGTTGCTGTTGGGGATGCTAAGTCTCTCAGATGCCATAGGAAGGCAGTATATGTAACCCAAATGCCAGAAGGGTGATCACAAGGGACTTAGCCTTTCCTTGCCTCAGTTTCTTCATCTTTGAAATGGGACTAATGAGCTTCCCTTCATCAAAGTGTTGTTGGTATTCAGTTATTGGCTTGAAGCATGAGCGTATAGAAATTAATATGTAAGTGTTCTTACTCTTTACCATGTCCTGAGCAACAACATCTTACGGGTAAATCCACAACTCCCTGCCTTCTCTTTCTCTTCTGCTTGCTTCCCTTGTTTGCTTTGCTATGCTCTTTTCGGTTAGCTACAAAGAATGGAATGGCCTCCCCTCCCCAACTACCCTCCATCAGACAGAACTGAAGATCTTGTGTTTCACCTCAGTTTTTGTTTGTGCACAGGTCTGCTTTTAAATTTGAGAATGGTTGAACATGCGCAGTTGGGGAAAGAACCCACATTCTGGTACATTCCTAGAAACAGTTCTTCCATGAACTGTATTGTCCTGGGGTTTCCTCTGCTGTGTATCTTCACAAAGAGTCCCATGTACTCCTTCAACAATAGGCTACGATCACAGATTTAAACTCCTAATGATAACCAGAGAGAAGTGCTTCTCAAAGTTGCTACTTGAGTAAAAGCAACAATGATATTGCCAAATAATTCAAGAAAAGCAAAACGCAAACCAGTTATTTATAGTGTCTTCAGGCACTGTAAGTCTGTCACCCGAGGGCATTTGACTTGCACAGTTTTGAAATGAGAACATTACATAAAAGATTTGATCACGCCGAGAGGTTCCCTCCCTCTTAGAGGAACTGTGGATGTCTGAGCTGCCTGGCCTCCCCTTCCTTCCTGTGGGGCTGAAGTACCCTCTTGCGGCTGGCCACCCTGCTTTCTGGTGGGAAACCACATTACCAGGAAAAAAATATGAAATTCATTCAGTTCTTGGAAATCTTTTTAGGTTTAAGTGGTAAGGCAATGCTGTATTAACAGTGCTGTCTTTATTTGGCAGAGATTTGCTTTAGAATGAAGCCTACCATATAAAAAAAAGTTTAAGCTATACAAACCAGAGAATTGTAGTAGTGTCAAAGTTTGACAGAGAGAGAAAAACAAGGTTCATGGGAGTCTTATAGCCCTGAGGCAAGTGTCCAGAGAGGTCTGTATCACTCAGCAAATCCTGACTCCCATCACGCTCTGGTTTCAGGTCTGTAAATCCTACTACATCACCTGGGGCTTTGGGTGAGGTAGTCAGATGGGAATAAGGTTGTTGGTGCTTCCCATTTACTCAGCACTCCTACAGTGCTTAACCCAGTCTGGGCAAAGGCTTCAATCAAGAAACTGTGGCAATTAGCATATCCCACCCAAGATGCTGTGAAAATCTGTGACTATCATGTCCAAAGTCCTTAAGTTTCTAGTCGATGAAAGAGCAGAATGACATTTGATTCCTTCTCATTGTATTTGCAAATGTTTGCAGTAGCTCTAAAGCCTTTCAAATGACTCTGGGTTAAAATAAAAACAAAGAAACGGAGCAAAACTTCAGCATTGAGGTAGAAGCAGCTTGGTTTCTGAAGTACACTTATATTCCCTTGGCTAATTGTTTCTCTAGTAATAATAAGGCTTTAAATTTTACTGCCCCCTGCCCCTCTTTTTCTGCACACTACAAGAAACTAGAAAAATATGGAAGGAAAATGGAAGAAAACTATGCAGGTAATAACAGTTTTAAAAGTCCAATGTTTCTTGACTACTTTTTAGGCACACTAAGATTGCATGTGTGATTGAAACCATTGTCTGCGCTACTGCAACCTGATGGTTTAAAAGAAAAGCGACATAGGCCGTGTTTAGGGAACCTACCTGGTTTATGAGCCAGCTGGGAAATGGACTTGGTGTTTCATGTGCTATGCGTCTGTTCCAAGCTGCTTTTGTATTTTATATGGTATGCTTTTAGGGCTTTGATCATTTTTGTTTTGATGAGCTTTGTAAAGGTTTAAAAGGTTTCTTGAAAACATTAATAGGCCTTTACTATTCCAGGAATTTTGTATAACATGAATCAAATGCATGCTGCTCTCAGGTCCTCGAACCCTTAAAGGTTATCAGAGTCGCTTGTTTGTGTGTTCTTGTATTTGTGCCGGGTTGTGTTTATTGTACCTTTGGCTCACTGGATTGTTCTAGGCAAGGGGAAAAAAAAACACAAAACTTCTTTTAGATTTTCCAATCAATACGGATAAATACACCACCATGCAGAGGACTGTACGAAAGTCAATTGAATACATTACTTTCAATTCAAAGTACAGGACAAAGAATCCCATTTTCTTTTTAGTAATTATTTTACCTTTCCCAGTTGGGAATTACAAGGCTATTAAAATAATAGCCGAGGGCATTATAGATAGGATGCATTTACATGCTAGAAAAGTGTGTTTGTGTTTTCTTGTTGGAAATTTTTGCCTTAATTGATTAATTTGTCCCTATTAATATTTATGAATCTGAATACAGAATGACTCTATTGAAGAAGCCAAAGATAGACCACTTCCCTAAGAATCCATCCAGAAGAAAAAGCCTATCCAAAGCAGTATTTGTGAAAGCAACCCAATTTGCCAAGGTCTCCAAACCTTCACCCTGATATTAGTGTTCCACTCCTAGACCCAGCTCTGAGCAGGTAACCCCCAGCGAGTGGGTGTCAGGAGCTCTTTGCCTAAGCATATAGCATATTTATTCTATAGTACCAAATTGTTAAAAACTACTCGAAGGCACCATGACAAGAAAAACTTTAAATTATGCCATGTATATTTAATAAAATTTCTTCCAAAAATGAATTTAGAAAACTGTGAAATTTTTTTTTTGCAACAGTGCTATGTAAGAAGGAAGAAATATAGAATTTTATCTAGAGTGATTATGCCTTGTTTTAAAATAGAGCAAACCCCTATCTAGTCAGAAGGATTGATATTTAGGTCCTAAAATAATAATATTTTGCTTTATATGATTAAAATATTTTATGCTTCCTGATGAGCATGCATTGATTTGTAATGAAAAAAGCTAAAAGCCCAACATTAATTCATAAGCTTTACTGCAATCACAACCTGGCATTCCAGTGTATGTTCTCAGCACTGAGGTATCCATGGCACTTTGCATTTCCTGGCTTCAAGTGCTTTGTCTCACCACATTCCATGCCCACATTGCATATCAGCCCACAAGGGGAAGCCTGGTGTTTTCTGTCCCCCCCATCCCCACCTCCCCCGTGTGACTTCGGCTCGTCTGCAATTCCATTCTGGTTCCTCTGTGCTGGAAGTTCTGCTAAAGGCAGATGAATCCCCTCCCCGTTCAAGAAGGCTTCATTGAGCCACCAGGCCAGCTGTCACCCTCCCCTCCCACTTGACTGGCATAAACCTGTCTCTGTAAGATACTTCCGTAGAGTTTAGCTAGATAAGGTACAATGACAAGACAACTATTAAATTATGCCGTGTACAACTAGTGAAATTTCTCATTTAAAAGAATCTACAGTGCTATGTGAGATCGTTTATGAGTCAGCGTTATGCAAGAAGAAAGAATTATATACTTTAATGTAGAATATGATTATACCATCAATTGAAAATACAGCGAATCCCATGCCTAGTTGAAAGGGTCTCCTAAGAGAACAATCATATTTTGCACACTGCTCTGACCTTGAGAAGCCCTACGTCTATTTGATTGGTGCCACTAACTGGTGACAAGTGAGGACTAATCGCCTGTAGTTGGGAGAACATTTTCATGCAGCCCATTTCTTATATAAGAACATCCCTCAGAGTTTCCACACTCTTCAATCTAAACCCCAATGGCTACTTTAGTGTAGAATGTCTCTCACCTGCACATTTATTTCCTATTTAGTACACTACCTGGAGACTTTTGACAGACTCCACTTTTGTCTTCAGAAGCCTGTAGATTTAAAAAAAAAAAAAAGTTGTCTATCTCTTAAGAGTCAAATCACTTGGCTTCTTAAACACTGAATCTGAAAAGAATGTGATCAGGTGATATTCACAAATAAATGAATGAATAAACTACATTAACTACTTTTTTAACAGTATGGCCTGCTAGAAAATGTATGCTTAGGTGGATATATCCGGTGACAATGTAAAATTGGGAAGCATTTAACTGCACACTGACTTCTAGACCCCCTTTGCTTTGTTTTTCACATGTTTGTTGACCTTGAGAGAAGCCCTTGTGCCTTAAGTGAGAGGTACTAGACATTTGCTGTGAGCACTTTTAAACTTCACCAGCAGCACCGAGTGAATGAATATTTCTGAAAATGCCACGTGGTCCGTCAGACTGCCTCTAGCCTAGCATCCTGTAACTCCTTCCGTGAAGCACGCTGAAGGTGTCATAGAGAAGGATGCTTTTCATGGACAGAAGCATCCATGCGTGCTCTTCTCCTTTAAGACACTCAGTCTCCAAAGAAATGCTAGGTCCTAGATTACTGTCCACTGAGCTGTGGAACAGCTGTTGCCCTTCTTTGGGGTCACAGGGACCCTGAATGTAAAACCTATACCCCAACGCCTACTTTACCGTAGAGTGTCTCCCACCAGTACAATTAGTGCAGAATACACACTTTCCTAACTTGTTTTATGAGATCAAGTTGATTTCTTGTTCTAATGCAGAGTTTTCTTGAAACTCCTTATTGAAACACAATGTATTCATAGAAAGAAAGTGTGCACCTCCATTAGGTCAGTACCCTTTCAAAACCGTTGTCATGCTAACACAGTGCAGAGCAGGAAGCAGAACAGAGCTGTAACTGCTGAAGCCCAGCCCAGCGCCTGCTTTCCCTTCAGCATCTCCCCACTGGCCTGTCTTCTAAGAGACCAGTGATTTGTATCAACAAAAACCATCTGTCACCTGCCTTCCATACCCATTCTACCTCTGAGTGCGGTGGGGGGGGGGGGGCTAGGCTGCATGGGTGTGCAGCTGTGAATTGTTTTAGCATTCCAGTGTGGGGACATGTCACACCTTCTGCTGGCACTGAGCTGCTGTGAACAGCATTACCTGGACATCTTGATTCCTGGCTTTTGGTGAATGTATCTCTACAGTTCTGTTGGTTTTTTATGTACCAGTCAGTTTCTGGAGAGTTAAAAATATGCTTGTTCAAGGTTAAGGTCTTCGAACGGGCTTCCAGAAGTCTGTTCAGCCATGAAATTATAAGGAGAATTTTGGATGTTGCATCTGAAACTGTCACTTTTATGACGTTCTTAAAACTATGCCCCCAAATCTTTATCAAAACAACAAAGCCTCACAAACTGGCTTTGGTTTTATCAGGGGAAAATAATAAGCAGAATCTGATAAAAAAAAAAAAGACATTCAGTTTCTAGAATATTTTTCAATCTAAAGGATTGAATATTTCAATCTAAAGGAAACGCAGAGGTTTTTACCTTGAAATCAATGCTTCTTATTTGCAGTGCAAAATACCTCATTACAGATTTGACGGAGAGACATTTGTCTAGGAAGGGAGCAGAGACAGCGTCAGTCAGTGCTGTCAGCCAGTAAGCTTGGGCTTGTCTTCTCCATCGTGATGGCGAGAACTGGAATTTCAGACAGGAAAAGAGGAAAATTCTCTCCTTTCTTTTCATCCCTCTGTCAGGTAAACACTCCCCAGAGGTTTCTCCATGTCACTCCAGTAAATATTTAATGAGCAATCCACATACAGTGCTACGGGGACTCCAAGGTAACAAAGACACAGTTTTAATTTTAAGGGATTCATTTAGTATTCAGCAAAATAAACTCATAAATAACTAGTGCAAGCAGCGAATGTGCGCAGAAACAGGGCTTTGGGAAGCGCAGAGGGGTCCCCTGGGCAGGCCTGACGGTAGGTGGAGGAAACAGAAAGACCAAAAACAAACAAAAGACCAGGAACACACACCCCTTTCTCCTGTGGGTTCCTACTTGATTGATTTTTAAACTTCAAGGCTCCAAGGATGAGAAAAGTCACATGTAGACAGTTAAGATTCTATAGCTTCTCAGAGCATTCCACTGTGTGCCCCAATTGGACCAATTTTATTCGTAAGAATTTTGTTGTCCAAAGTCAGGATTACAACCCAAGTTTAGCATCATTTACCAGAATAGTCCTCTTTGAATTCTTCTGGGTTCATCTTAGTGCAGCTATAGTGGCGTTCTAAAATATGCATGAAGTTGACATTTGCACATTTGACATCAAATTAAAATGACAGAATATGATATTACCATATGTTGCTATACATGGGGTATTACTGTGTGTCGTTATGTTGCATGAATTTAAGGACTAGTCTATGCCCAGTGGGTTTGTGAAGACATTTCCAAATTTTTGTATGATGAGAGCTTTGTTTTCGTTGAGAGTATCTAAGATTGCTGTGTTCCTGACTAGGTACTGTATACATGTTTGTGGTGTCTGTAAATCTCTTCTCTGCACTGAGGTTTTGACTTCACTGGTTGATACTCATATCCATTGCTTTGCTGCTGGGGAGGGAGGAATGGATGCTAACTGCAGTTGAAGTATCTCCACATTTTAGAATTCCAGCCTCCCTGAAAACAATTCAGGCCTCAGTTTGTGGCCCAAACTTTGTCGGCTTGGCAAAATCCATTTTTCTTTAGCAGGACAAAGCAGGTTTTTGGAGTCCATTGTCTTCTCTGGCCAACTCTCAGCCATGGGCTGTAGTTTGGGTCTTGCCCTTGGCTCTATTGTCCCTCAGACTGTCTCTCTGTGAGCCTTTTAGAGATTCTGAGATATATATATATATGTATATATATATCAGAATATATATATTATATATATATCCATCTACAGATACATTTCCATTCTGCCTTAGCTAGCTAGACTAAAAATATAACATGTTATGCCCCCGAAATGTTGACAGTACATACTGTTGAAATTTAGATTCATTTTGTAAACATTTCCTTCCATTTTCAAGTACTAGTTTTATAAGTGTGAATTGTGGGGTTTTTTTTCTGTATTCCTTTAGGATGTTTTCATAGTTGGAGTTACTATTGTGATGAAACACTGTGAACAAAAGCAACTTGGAGATGAAAGAGTTTATTTAGCTTACCTGTTCTGAGTCACAGTTCATTGAGAGAAGCCAAGACAGGAACTTAAACTCGATAGGAACCTTGGGGCAGGAGGTGATGCCCAGGTCGTGGAAGAGTGCCCTTACTAGGTTGTTCCTCGTGTCCTGATAAGCCTGTTTTCCTACAGAAGCCAGGACCACCTGTCACTCACAATGGGCTGGGGCCTCTCCCATCAGTCACTAATTAAGAAAATGCCCTACATGCTTGCCATGTAAGCTCAGTCTTACAGAGACATTTTCTCAACTGAAGTTTCCTCCCTTCCAATGACTTTAGTTTAAGTTAAAGTGACAAAAAAAGTAGCCAGCACAAATGCTAAGGTAAGGATTATGTTGTATTTCAGCTAGCCTTTTTTTTTTTCCAGCTATTCTTAGAATCCTTATGTTCACACAAGGATTTTGGTTAAAATTAATTATTTGTAGTTTAGAAATTATAAAGCCCTTTATTCGTGAATATCAAGTATATTACCCAAGTAACCATGCATTCTCTTTACTAAATTACTAGTATCTGGCTTTCATAAAAGCTGTTTTCATACCCAAAACAATAAAATTGAAAATGATTAGGAAGTGATTCCTTGGGAGGAGCCACCTATGTTTATTTAGGTAACTCAAACACTGCTAGTGTGATATGTCATGATCATGTTACCTTGGAACAGTCTTCAGGAAAAATACATCTTAGTGAAGAAATGTGTTGTAGGTGTGCAGAATGCTACTGCCACTCACTGATTCGTGAGTGCTCAAACTGACACCCACACACCCGCAATACCAATACCTTTAGACAGAAGTAGAGACTCTCAGATCTTATGTCAGATTCAGCAGAACCCAGATCAGCACTTCACTGGCATCCCTATGGGGATGTGCAAAGCACTGACTTAAGTCTCCTCTCTAAGACTTTGACCAATCACAGCTCAGTGGAAACAGCTGCCATTTTCTTCCCAACATCCCCTTACATACTTGAACATATAAGTTGCCTCTTCAGTTGCTAATAAATGAAGTCTGCTAAGAGACTTAAATTCATTAGTGAAGACATCCTTCCGTTCATCAATAATGACTTATCAAGTGGTTCTGTAGAGCAAACACTGGGGGACAATAGAGTGAGCATGAAGTTCACAGAGCTAGCATTTCAGTGGAGAGGACAGATAGGAAACAATGAGCCTGGCATCAAAAGCGTGAGATGCTGGGTAGCAAGAGGGGTGGAATGCTGATTTAGAGCAAGAATGAGCACACTATATCCTCTAGGACGGGCAGAGTATCCTTTCTGGCAAGGCATTTTTTTAAACAAAGACTTTGATGGGGTGTGAGCCAGAGATCACCTTGGAACAGTGTGTCTAGGCAGAAGGAAGAACGGGGGACAGCGAAGGGGTGGGTGGAGAACAGAGGAGATCGGAGAGCAGTCAGAGGCCAGATAAAGATCATTCTATAGAGTTCAGCTTGCACTATGAGTAGGAGCATTGATTTTCACAGAGTAACATCATCTGAGCCATATTTTTATAGGATGTGCTAGCTATAGACTTGGGAATGATTGGGAATATAGAGAGATGGAAACACATAGACTTCTAAGGCTAACATAGCAGTTTCTAAGCAAGAAAAGACTATGGCTAGGACATAGCACATATTGAAGCTGGCACTGAGCATGTAGCTCATGAGACTTAAGAACTGAATTTTTACATTTTAATTAATATAAATGCCTGTGTAAGACCAGTGGCTAATGCATTGAGCTATGTAATTCTTGAGTTCATGGATACTGTCGCCATGGTTTGGTTTCTTGGCCAGTGTTTGTGCAGTGTTGGGCTGCTGACAAGTTTTATTCAGTAATAATTCATCAATTAAAAAGACTATTTTCTTATCAGCCCTAAAATACTTGTATTTTGGGCCAAGAGAATTCTGGCTTTTCCCAGTGTCTTCTACATGGCTACCGTTACCATTAGCGTCGTGAAAACATTCTAGTCACACAGAGGTCATCCACTATATTTTAGCAGATGTTCCATGGTCTGTGAAAAGAAAGGAAAAACACTAAAATACCAGAAAAATACCAGACACTCTCATTCCAAGTGTCTTGTCTCAGTGTACTGCTTTTCTTTGCATTCAAAGTGTGCAATGAAGTAGAGTTTTGGAAAATTGTTATCACAGATTCTGTGAAAAACATCTGAAGGATTTGCTGCAAGTCTGTTTGCTACAGCTGTATTGTTCTCTTTTTAGAAGCCATATAATATACTCATTGCTATTGCTATGTCAGTTTTTAAAGCATATTTCCCCCCTACACACACACAGTAGAATCCTGCATTTTTTGAGAACACAGAGATAACAGAATATCTCATAATTTCTCATTGGCTTTATCTCTTCTTATATGTGCACCAAACTCAGGTTAACAATGCTAAATGACTATCAATAAATGATTGTTAAAACAAATCATGCATTTCTCTGCAATGGCTACCACACAGCTACAAAAAAAAAAAAAAAAAAAAAAAAAAAAAAAAAAAAAAAAAATTGCACAGAAGTGCAAAGCCAGATGAGACAGCCCTTTAAGTTCTGGTATGAGAATTCTTGAAGATTCATTTTCAGTGATAAACACAGGATTGAGGCCAATGTGTATATCATTTGTGTTGGAGAGTAGGGGAGATCATATATATTTCCATATTAGTTTGTGTATGATAATTAAATTAGCATTTCAGCCCAATTAGATTTTCTAAAACATGTTATGCAAATCACTTGCAGCCTTGGAAACATTCTGAGCAGGAGCTTGAAGCCTGGATTCAGTGTGGGTAGAGCCTCAATCACATCTTTTCCATATTCACATCACATGTCTGGCATATTTTAATTTTTTTAGGATTTATATGTTTCGTATATGCACACCAGAAGAGGGCATCGGATCCCACTACAGATACATGGTTGTGAGCCACCATGTGGTTGCTGGGATTTGAACTCAGGACCTCTGGAAGAGCAGTCAGTGCTCTTAACTGCTGAGCTGTTAACCCACCTGGCATACTTTTAGATGATAAATAAATACTACAACTTTCAGGGTCTTACCACACCCAGATTTAAATTTGAGACTATACTAGTGCTATACTTACCATTAATAAGTATCCATCATTAAAGATGCCGGACATTGATGTGAACCCCAGTCAGAGTCTCTGCTTCTCCCAGTGCAGAGCACTTGAGGATTCCCAGATTTGAATTTGTTGCTTGGATTGCTCAGAATGGAAGCCAGGATGATGGAAGAGGCCAAGGCTTAAATCTGCAAGATGGAAGGAAAGAGGTTTAGGTAATCTTTCCCAGAACCTAGATTTCCGTAAAAATTACTGTTATGAGAGGCAAGACAACATGACAGTCATGACAGTTTGTGGAATGTTCTGGTTGATTGATAATAACATTTTCTCTCCCCTTACTCAAAGGGCAGATTCAACAGGAATACACCAGGATGCTTGTGTAAGAGAATCTGGGCCATTTGTAAGAGAAAAAGAGAAAACTTAGCTAAACAAAATGGTTTCCCCACCCTCTTCCCGTACCCCCATGCCCCCACCTCAACCACCCCGACACACACACACAGACACACACACACACACACACACTGTTGGACCCAAAGGACCAGTTTGGACTGGTAACTTTCAAACTTAGCATCTTAGTTCTTGCAGGACAGGTCCGCAGGCAGTTAATTTCCTTGGGGGTTGTTTGTCTCAGAAAGTTGACTTTTTCTTTCCTTCACTGTGCATGTACATGCGCATTTGTGAATGTGCATTTGCATGTATATATGTGATGGAGGTTCAGAAGCGAATACGTGTGTGGAGACCAGGGGACCACTTTGTGGATTCTGTCCCTTATGTGGGTTCTGAGGGGCAAATTCAGGTGACTTGGCTTGTGTAGAAGGCATGTCACCTGCTGGGCTGTCTCACCTGCTCTGTATTAGTTCTACAGTGTGTGTCTGATGTGCCCCTGTGCAGGATTTCTATGTTGGTGTCTGATGTGCCCCTGTGCAGG
>NW_022196897.1:59006438-59090633 GCF_008632895.1 Mastomys coucha
GTTGGTGTCTGATGTGCCCCTGTGCAGGATTTCTATGTTGGTGTCTGATGTGCCCCTGTGTAGGATTTCTATGTTGCTGCTCTTGGTTGTTTTCCTTTATTCTGCTTGATGTTCTGTGAGCTTCCTGGATCTTTAGATTGGTGTCTGTCACTAATTTTGAGAGAATCTAAGTCATTATTAAAGTATCTATTCTCTTTGCTTTCTTCTTATGGTATGGCAAGTACATGTGTGTTTTTAATCTCATATGTGCTTTGTCTTTGACATAGCCTCAGCATGCTTAGATACTCTTGGTTTGGACACGGGGCAGTATCTTTTCCTCTTTGCTTTCTTCTTGTGGTATGGTGAGTACATGTATGGGGTTTTTTTGTTTTGTTTTTTGTTTTTTTTTTTTTCTGAGACAGGGTTTCTCTGTATAGCCCTGGTTGTCCTGGAATTCACTCTGTAGACCAGGCTGGCCTTGAACTCAGAAATCCGCCTGCCTCTGCCTCCCAAGTGCTGGGATTAAAGGCATGCACCACCACTGCCCGTGTGTTTTTAATCTCATATGTGCTTGCCTTTGACATAGCCTTAGCATGCTTAGATACTCTGGGTTTGGACACGGGGCCGTATCTTTTCCTCTTTGCATTTCGGCTGGGAAGGTTTCTGCTGAGCAGTGCTCACGGTCACTGACTCTTTCCCTAGTGGGTGTGTACATTCTGCTGCTGAGCTCATGGACGGCTTCCTTTGCATCTCCCTGACTGTAGAAATTAACTGCCTGTAGTTCTGTCTTGAAAGAAGTAAAATGCTAAGTTTGAGAGTTACAAGTCCAAACAGCTCCTTTGGGGTCAACAGTGTGTGGTGCACACGCGTGCGTGCATGTGTGTGTGTGTTCGGGGTGGGGGTGGTAGGAGGTGTGGAAGCCATTGGGGTGGGGCTTCATGAGTCCCCGCAGCTGCCTCTTAGCTCCTGCTCTCCCAGTCTGCTAATGTAGGAAGGTGGATGTTAAGTCCCCTCCTTCATATGGAGTCAAACTCCATGGTGTCTCTTCCAGGGGAGCAGGCCTTTTGTCTCTTCACCAGGAGAGCCTGCTGGGGTTAAAATAAGTAAAACATGGAGCTCCAGGGCCCAGCCAAGACTGCCGCCCACCACCAGGGGTTTCTAAGCTGGACCACATTCAGCTTCCAGCAGCTCTGCAGGAGTCTTGTCCAAGGTCTTCCATCCCTGGGCTGCTTCTGCCACAGGTCAGCTGACCTCAGCCCCGGTTGCAGCACCTCTACCTGCAGATCCCAGGCTGACACTGAATACTGGAGCCTCAGTTCTCTGATGAGCCCAAGAGAAGTTGTTTTCATTTTGCTCAGCACCATTTATGTGAAAGCATTTCCCTCTGGGCCAGTTTCGAGCTAGGAAAGTCTTAGAGCAGCAGTTCTCAACCTGTGGTCCGCAACCCCTTTGGGGTTCAAATAGCCCTTTCACGGGAGTCTTCTAAGACCATCGGAAGACACAGATATTTACATTATGATTCATAACAGTAGCAAAATTACAGTTATGAAGTAGCAGTGAGAATAATTTTATGGTTGGGGGTCACCACAACATGAGGAATTGTATTAAAGGGTTTCCGCATTAGGAAGGTTGAGAACCACTACCTTAGAGGAAGAAAAACCCTATAGATGGAAGCCAAAGGAGCCTAGAGAAAATGTTTCCTTGATTTCATGGACAGAAAAGCTTAGTTATTTCAGAGCCATGGAATCTGCCTGCGAGTCTTAGTCCTGAACTGCGCTTCGCCTGCCCAGCACTAGAGCAGAGACGTTGTGGTAATGACAAGCACGAGGCAGAAATTTCAAAGGCTTAGTTGCATTATTTTGAAATACCAAAACAGGGGACATCAACACCTAGAAGTCCATCATCTTCAGTAAGAAATTGTATGCTCTTTTCTCTTCCTCATCAGAAATAAAAAGAGGGGGATTTGAAAGTCTATGCACTCCAGTGGACTTGCAAACTGTTGAACCCATAGAAAGTTCAAGAGCTCATTTACATCAGGCACTTTCTCCATCCTGATCCCTGATTTAGTCTTTCGAATTGCTTTGCACACCACAGGCCTTCATTAAGCCCCTGGACCCTGTTAGATGGGACTGCCATGATTGTTCTTCTTTTTTTTTTATTGCCCTCGATTGCTGGCATCTGCTCTGAGCGCTGTGTCCCTGTCTAGCTTGTTATTCTTGTCTCTTGGCTTAAGATGTTGTGCCTTGCAAAAGGGTTCTGTGAGCAAACACTTGACTAAAAAGAATCACCCCGCTTTCAAAGGGTCTGAATATGGTTTTTCATGAGGCCTATTACAAGGCCTCATCCACCTCATTATATCTGCATGGGCGTTATTGTGCACCTTGTAATGGAAGCTGGATTCATACTTTTCATTGCCTGATTAGTATTTCTAAATTGGCACACTTGCCAAAAGGAATATTTTTTTTCCTCACTGCTTTCCCCTTTCACTGGTAATAGAAACATAATAAAATGCAGTTGGAATAGCACCCCTTCCCTAAAACAAACAAAAACCAATTATGGCTAGTCCTGAGGGAAGTCTTCAGGGGAGACAGCCAAGAAAATGCACAACGATTCTGCCCTTATCTGTCCTCCCTGCCTGCCTTTGAGGGGCACATGTTCACAGCCTGGTGTGGACTCTTTCGTGCCCACAGGAATTTCTATCAACACATGAGAATGTGTTGAAGTGTATGGAATGTAATCGGAGGGGGCCCATTCCTTGTCTAGCCCCTTGCGATGTGTGCATTCTAGCTTCTGGTCAAAACAGAGGCCAGCTCCTGGACACAAACCAAGCAGTCATTAATAAAGCTCCTGGGCTATAATGGCTTCCCATTTGCCTTCTTCTTCTGTACCTGACAGGAAATGTGTCTGTGGCTGCCATGACTATGTGGGCCTTCAGATCCTGTCTGTGTCCTTCCTGTGCTCTGTCTGGGGTTGGTCTCTGCAAGCATGTGTCCCGTCTTCCTGTCCTCTACTTCCTGTCCTTTCTGTCTTGTACGTATAATGGGGTAGATGACAACGTATAATGAGGTAGATGACAGGCTGGTTTTCTTGCTTTGGTTCTCACTAATATAGTTATACTGCTATTTCTCTCTCTCTTCTTTAACTTAGTCACTGATATAACAGAATGATTCCCTTATTTCTCACACCTCTGAACAGAAGGAGGTTGGGTATGGGTAGGTCTTGCCTGCCTCTTGGCAGTGGATAGACCAGTGGGATCAGGAGCAGTGGCCATGCCTCGAGGGGTTCTTGAGACCCTCCAAGTTCCAGATCTTCCTTTTTCCTCTGCTCTCTTCCCAAGGGCTTCCTGTCAACACAGGGCTTGGCTGAGGGGATCTGTCTGGCTTTCTCATCTTCCCTTACCTATAAAACTATTTCCCAGCATAAATCTCCCTGAGTAGTTTCTATTGCCCTACATAGACTTCTGTGACACTCTTTCTCTGGTATATTTATTTTATACCTGAAGTATAGCTCCCCAAGGGTAGATGTTTTATTCTTATCAAGTTGTGTCTTAGTTAGGGCTTCTATTGCTGCAAAGAGACAACATGGCCATGGCAACTCTTAAGAAGGAAAATATTTAACTGATGGTGGTTCAGCGGTTTAGTCCATTATCCTCATGGGGCATGCAGGCAGCCATGATGTTGCAGGGGTAGCTGAGAGATCTGAAGACAGAAGGAAGAGACAGTGAACCACAAGGCCTAACTTGAGCTTCTGAGACCTCAAAGCCCACTCCCATCCCCCCACATGACATACTTCCTCCAATAAGGCCATACCTCCTAATAGTGCCATTCCCTATTGGCCTCTTGAGACATTTTTTATTTAAACCACCACAAGATGCGGTTTAGAAAGTTAATTATGACTAAGCATTCTGAGTGCTGCCAATGGGTGTGATCTCAGTTAGTAAAAGTGACTATTGCTGAAAATTCGTAAGATCAAGTCTGATGCCTGGAGCAGAAGGGCCGCCTGGCATGTTGTACCCTTTTAAGTGAACTTCAATCAAACAGAATGCAAAATCTTCCAATATGAGAGCCAAGATATTTGTGGAAGAAAAGGGGTGGTGGTGGCGGCGGCGAAGGCTATGGTGCTGGTAACTGGTCCTATGATGTAGACACTAGAGCAGTGGTTCTCAACCTGTGGGTCAAGACCCCTCAGAGGGTCACATATAGACATCCTGTCTATCATATATTTACATTACATTTCATAGCAGTAGCAAAATATGCAGTTTTGAAGCAGCAATGAAATAACTTAATGGTTGGGATCACCACGTATTAAAAGGTTGCTGCATCAGGAAGGTGGAGAGCCACTGCTCTGGAGTGAGCTAGCCCTAGGTTGAATGCTCAGCCATCCCAGATAGTAGCACTATGAGCTCAGGCAAGTCCCTATACACCTCAAGCCTCGGTTTGCTCAGTGAAAGCCAAAGTAGCAGTGAGACAAAGAACTAGCACCAATGAAGAAGTGTGGTAGGCATGCTCGAACTAGGCGCACTCTAGGACAGGTGTTCTTATGCAAACACTGCACGAGAATTACCACACTTTGTCTGCCTTTCCTAACTAGTCACAAAATAAAACTAGAATAAATGTCCTTATTGCTCTATAGCATAGCCAAGGAGAAATGTACTTGAAAGGCAAGGGAAAACAAACTGAAATTGAGCAGATAGACCTGAAAGCAAAGTAGTCACACTAATCCATGACCAGGCCTTGGCCAGGGATGGTTTCCCAGAGACCCTGCCGGCCTGTCTCAGTTCCTGTCTGTGTCAACACTGACTGGCAGGCACTGGCATTTTCTCAGACTCCCTGAGTGAATGTGGTATTCCCTTCAAAATCAAAGTCCTCCTCTCTGAAGACGGTATGTTCCCTGATTCCCCTGCATGTGTCTGTCACAGGCTTTATTTAAATAAAGGGGCATCCCCTCCTCAAAGCACCCATTCAGGGTGATGCTCCAAACCCACCATCTCTGAGGTGGAGAAGGTTGGAGACAGTTGGAAAATGTTGCTTTTCAACAGATGAAACAGGCTGCTGGCCCTGGAGCTGGTACTAGGATTGTCTAGCTAAAAGAACCTTGTGAACATTTTATGGCTTTAGAAGTCACAAATCAAAGGGAACATTTTGGTTGAAGCTTGATGCTTCCCCCTGGTTTAGCAATTCTTTCTTTTCAAGGTTCCAAGGAACCAAAAAAGAAAAAAAAAAGTCATTGAACAAATAAACTAAACTAAATACCACTTTTCCCATTTTGTTACACTATAGTACAAATAAAAATGTATATAATCTTCAAATAGTTTCATTCAGCTCACCAAAAACAATCAAACAGAAAAACATTTAGCAGCTCCTGTCAGTTTGGGCCTCCTCTTGGTCTCCAGATCAGCCACCCTCTCAGAGACAAAATGGGGGAGGAGGGGGTTGGAGTGTCAGCTTTTCATAGGAAAGAAAAGGTGGACCGGAAAACAAACCCCACATCCATCTGCTTTAGATCCCTTCTTCCAGAAAGGAGGAAGGGATGAGTGTCTACCATCACTCTCTAGAATAACTAGAAGCATTTACAATTAGACCAGAAACGGAGAAGCCCCATAGATGCATGAAGTTACTTGTGTATAGAAGGGACAGGGTCACTGGAGCTGAAGTTCATGTATATTCACATTGAGGTTTGAAGTGTTTCTTGGAACTAATACTGGCTGTCCTCTCCCTCAGTGGTTACATACTTTAAATGAGGAGAGATGAAATCATCAGTGTATTCTCACTGTCAATAACTCCTATTCGCAAAGCATAGGGAGGTATTGATATAAAGTGTTACAATCTCTATGTCAGTGTTTGGGGACCACTATAATAAATTGCCACTCACTGAGTGGACCCAGACAATCAAATCTACGAGCCCACAGTGCTGGAATCTAGACATCCAGTGTGAGCCTCTGGATTAAGACAGAGGTGTTGGCAAGACTGGAATGCTTTGGGAGGCTCTCTCTCTCTCTCTCTCTCTCTCTCTCTCTCTCTCTCTCTCTCTCCCTCTTTCCCCCTCCCTCTCTTTCTTCCTCTCTCCCCCTCCCCCTCTCTCTGCTTGTCTGTTTTCCTGTGGGGCCTCCCACATTCCTGGATCCTGTTGCTGACTGCTCCTCTTTCTGCTGTTGAATGCTGGCATTCTGCCTGACATTCCTGTGTTGGTTTTTTTTTTTAACAGAAACCCCTAGAAATATCAAGCCAGGTGCCCCATTTTGATCCTTAGCCACACCCACATCACTCTTTTGCCATGTACTCCAGTACATGCAGGTTCTTGTGATAGAGACGGGTACATCTTTGGGAAGCCAGTATTGCATATAGGTAAAGAGCCCTGGCCTGCTAAAGCTCCAAAGAAATAAAATCCCACCATGCTTTTCTTAAGTGTCTCAAACAGCCTCCATCACCTTTGACTAGACACCTTTGAAAAGGTAATTGCCAGATATATGATATAACAAAGGTTAAGGGGTTTCATGCTGTAGAAATTGGGTTCCTCCCTAGATTCAGACATATAGCACCCATCTGAAGACCGTTTCGCAGTTCTGGAGCTGGTCTGACTCAGCATAGAACCTTAGGCTGCATAGTTTTCTCAGAAAAAAAGGAAGAATACCAAGTGCCTCTGCTGAGTTCTAGACTCAATCAGATGACACAAGAGAAAAGGGAACGGCTCAGCTCACTCCAACCTCAAATCAATCAATACTTTATCCGCAGCCAGGACGGGTCACTCAACCTCTGACTGTTTCTCTTGTTTTGCTTCCTTCCCTCTCTGATGCTTGTCAGGCAGGCTCTGACCAGCTGCCCTTTCCCGCCTCCCCGAGCCTACAAACATCAAATCATTCCTGTTTGTTTGTTTGTTTTCCATTTTTTTTAACAATTTATATTTAAGTGCTGGCAAACCGAGTGGTCCGATTTGCCTTTTGAATGCCGGTGCATTCAAGTTCTTCAGGCAGCTTCCCTCTCTCTCTCTCATTTTTAAATTCTATTTTGAGTTTCATGGGAAAAAAAAAAGGTATTTCCTATTATCCTCAACCCATAATTTTCTTTACCGAACTTTTTGTTTAATTTCCTTTGCTTTAACATTTTATTTTTCAGACACCTCTCATTGAACCCCACGTTCCTCTCCGTCCTGTTCACACCATTACCAAGGTAATGGGATGTAGGTGGGTTGATGAGCCGTCCGAGCTCCATTCCTAAGTACCACTGGAGGTGGTTCCTGTGTCAGAGCGGCGTGTCAGGGCGCCTCATGCACGCTTCCTAGAGTCAATAAATATGCAGCGTGTCTCGGTTCCCTACATAAAACAGTGACATGTCACACGAGTGAACAATGTAAATATGTATGAGTGAGTTATGTTTTCCTATCCAGAGTCTGATTAGACAGTGGTCTGAGAATTCACTGGGTTTATTTGCCTTCTATAAACTCTCCTTTTCCCCTCTCCTCCTCCCATCTGATTAACACACAGGTCCCTTCAGAGAAGATCCTCAGAGCTGGAAAAATTTTGCGAATTGCCATTCTCTCTCGAGCTCCCCACATGATAAGAGACAGAAAGTACCACCTGAAGACGTACAGGTTTGTCTGCTCATTCTAATGGCTTGACCCCTCCAACCCATGCTCTATGAAAGTAGAACAGACAGCCCTTTTTATAAGGTCCCCGGGATCCAGCCTTAACTTGATTTAGCCTCAGAATTACAGGCAAGTCACTCCTTAGCTAATGTGGGCAGGCATGAACAAAGAGGATGACCTGTTGTGTGTCTATTTGCCAGCATCGTTCAGTGGACCTACTAAGTTCAACTAACATTCACAGAGGCCTTACTTAGGCTCCACCACATTCCTACTAGAAAGTTATGGCTAGATTGTGTCCATTTCTCAGATGATAAACTGAGATTACTGTTATCTAAGGTGAAGAAATTGAGTAGTACACAAGCAAGATTTAAACCAATGATTGCCAAATTCAGAGATTCTTTTTTTAAGTCATAGAGTTGCAGGTCTTGATGACAATAAGCGAACAAAATATACAAGTCTTATATGGAATTTGTTTTCTAGTATAGTTTATTTTAGTTAGATACCTAACCTGGGAGAGGGGGGTGTATACTTGCTGAAGCCAGAGGAGGATGTTGGGTACCTGTTTTATCACTGTCCATCTTTGGGACAGAGTCTCTCACTGAACCTGGAGCTCGGTTGACATTCAGCAAGCCCCTGGGATGCCCTGTCTCTGCCTTTCACAGTACTGGAGTGACATGCATGTGCCTGGCCACTCCGCGCTTTTTATTCTGGGAATTCAGACTCAAGACCTCATGCCTATGCGTCAGCTGCCCTTAGCCACTGAGCTACCTCCCCACCCCTCTGTGCTCACTAGCTGACTATTTTCAGAAATCACATCTGTAAGTCTTGTTCTGCAGCCCAGTAAGTTAATCTGTCTGGACTCTGTGGCTCATCTACACTATTATAGTTCTAAGGAGAGTCAAGATGTAAAATAAAGCCAAAAAACCTAAAACACATGTGTCACAATTCCCCGGAGTTCAGCCCCTTTGGTCCCTTGGCTCTTTAGCTTTAAGTTGATCTCAAAATCTCACATAGCTGAAAAGATCTTTTTCTTTGAATAACTCAATTATTTTTCTCTCAAGACGTGAGTAAGGTCCCCCAGCTATTGACTTGTGTTAGGGAAATTCCATTAATTATGTCATGCTTGGTGAGGAGCACTGGAAACTGAAAGTCAGAAACGAGTCTCTTCCTTGTGCCATCCTGCTGAGACTTAAATCCTTGCATGGAGGTGTTATCTGCCCCACACCCTATGACACAAGTTAATGATCTGCTGGTGATGACCAAAGGACTTCACTGGAAGCCACAGACATGGATTCTACTCCCGTAACAGTTGGGAGTTCTTGTCCCAAATCTATACTGGCTAGCTCTGCCTTCTCTCTCCCTCTTGCTCTTTATCCCATTATATGATTGCTTCAGTGTCTGAGAGTTGAGGCCCCTCCAGAATCAGTTTCAGCCCCAATGACCACTATGCTTCAGGTTGTCGGTCAGTTCTGAAGTGTGAGTGTCATTTAGTGGAAAAGATCCCTAGGGCTCTGCTGTGTGCCCTGCTATGTATTCTGGCTCCAAAGTCCTATGTCTTTCCTAGAAACTCGATGCTGAGTCCTCTCTGCTGCTTTTGCTCTTTTTTTCTTTTTCTAACTTTAAGAGCAATCATTGGATTAAAAGCCAAATAAAATTATTTCTTACTTTTATAGGAACTTTTCCTCTAACAAACGACCAAATTATAAAACAAATACTTGTTTATTTTACATGTTTAGTCTATGCTTAGTTCAGGGGCATATGGTTAGTTCATAGTGAAGATGTAGGCGTCTCTTCACCCTCTGATAGGTGATAGGTGTGTGTAGACTGGCCTCAGCAGCTCTCCCTGGCTCCGGTTCAGTGCATCCCAGGAGCTCTCACAGATTTCAGAGATTAGAATATTGGAACTAGAGGAGGCCTCCAAGCCCATTGCCTGTCCTTCCTTTCTCTTATGGAGAAGAGAACAGAACCAGAGAGCTGGCCAAACTCACATGGCTAATGAATAGCAAACCAACTGTTCTACCTCATAGCTTCTCTGCTTCAAGAGTTTTCTCCAGGATGGCCCAGGGCAGGGAACCTACTTCAGTTCATGATAGGATTCTGTAGGTTTGCCTAGTCTCTCTGCTCATTCCCAGAGGTGCTCCCATTCTTAGCACACAAAGGGAGGCAACCAATAATCAGGCCCAGCTGCATGCTGCCAGCTGCTCTGAGCCTCCCTGCCCTGTTCTACTGTCCCTCGGGATCTGTCCCTAAGACTTCAAGAGTCCACCTTTTCCCTTACACACACACACACACACACACACACACACACACACACCACCTGCTCTATTTTCTCACCCCATTAAATATATAATTGTGTATTTCCTAACTAAGATACATAGTTTGTCTACCTAGACCAACTCACCACAGGGGCCAGCTTTGGGACTAACTAACACATGAATATACAGGGAACATTCGGTGTTGTCAGATGACAGGTTCTATAGATGTATGTGTTAACGATCATTACACAGAACTTTTTCAGAGAGATTTGCATTGCTAATTGCTTATTTTTCCCAACACCCCTCACACTGAGATGTTCTGGGACCAGCTCACAGTGATAGACTTAGAAGGAAGAGGAATACTTCCCCTCTCCCAGCCCTTTGAGCAGTCTGGTACTTTGTGTTATAGTGTTATTTTACTTACATGACTCTGCTTAGAAGATGTAAGGACCTAAAGCTATATAATATACCCTATAGAGCTCGCCTTGCCGTGGATTCCTCTTATGGGGCAATACTCTTTGGAAGTTTCTCCTCTGGAAGACTATCTTCTACTCTCTCTCTCTCTGTCTCTCTTTCTCTCTCTCTGTCTCTCTCTCTTTGTCTGTCTGTCTCTCTTTCTCTCTCTCCCTCTCCTCCCTCTCTCTCTTTGCAAAAGTATGGCTTTCCTATCTTCCATGTTTCATCTCCTTTAGACAATGCTGTGTTGGGACTGAGCTGGTAGACTGGATGATACAGCAGACATCCTGTGTTCACTCTCGGACTCAAGCTGTTGGCATGTGGCAAGTCTTGCTGGAAGATGGTGTCCTCAACCATGGTAAGATGAGCCACAGGCTCTGGAAAATTCTCTGGAAATACAAAACGTATTTCCCTGGGTAAGCTATTGCTGAATTCCCGAATGGGCAAGAAAGAATTACGATGCCCTTAAAGAACCACCAAGCTAGCATCTTCATTTAGTAATAGAAATGCAGCGAGCGGATGCTATTGATTGCTATGTTCCACATTGTACCTTCCTAACTTCCGAGAATGAAGGAAAGGAAAATGAAATTGCAACCAGAGTGCATCAGCTCCAATTATGTTTATTAGTTTGCATTCATGGTTCATTGATAGTGTGATTATACTCCAAGCATTGCATAGCGGTCTGATGCTGGAGCAGAGTGAGAGAGCAATGAAATGTATGGCCAGGCTGATGACACAAGAGTCAGTAATGAATTCAGACACTGCCTTTTAGCTGTGCCACTGTCTGGGAGAGCCAATTTGTATACCGGCAGGATGACCATATTTAAAATCAGAGCTGCGCTCTGCAATTGCTGTCTCCAGTCACTGCGGCAGCTCTCGCTGAACAGAAGAGCTATCTGGGGGCTGGCGGGCGCCTGTCACTGAACTGCTAACGCCACTTGTTTAAGACGACTTTTCTAAACATGAAAATATTCAAATCATCCGTTTCACTCGCCGACACCTGGGAACGTGGGAATCATAATTTTGTTTGAGTTTCTCAGACTTTAATGTGCATGCCAATCACCTGGGGCTCTTGGTGAAATGCAGATTCCATCTTTGCAGGTCTGGGATGGATTCTAAGCATATTGTTTGGCAAGAAGTACCCATATGTAGCTGTTGCCCATGCCTCAGCCGCCATCACTGCTGCTGCCATCCCTGTTTGGGGGATGTGGAAGGTCACCAGTGTCCTATGTCTTTTGAACACCTTGACAACCCATGCTATGAAGGGACTAAGTGACGTTCAGACATTTAGATGAGAGGTTCTACCCTAGTCCGCCCTCTTTTTCTAACAGAGATCTAGATCTTGTTGTTGATCACTTGGTTAATGTGTGTGAGTTCCTTGGGTTTGAGTCCCCAGCTTTGCCAAGAGAAAGGGAGGAACATTTCTCGGCGAGAAAATGGCCACAGTTCCCTTCAAGGAGTCTGTGACCTAGAAGCATAGTCTAGTTGGCTGTGTCCATATCACTAATTAATACTCTTGCAACTGTCCTTCCAAGTGGGGTGAGAAGTATGTCTAACGGCATATAGAAAGAAAAGTGTAAGTACTGACTTCTCAAAGGAATGTCTCCTGTAAGATTGTCCTCTCAAATAAGCATTCTCTGACAGGAGTTTACCAGTTTGGGACACACGCCCTACACTGTAGAAAAGGCCACCAAGACATTCTGTAAATGTATGCTCATTCTGTAAAAGCTGGCAGGTGCTCAGCAGGAGGCCTGGGAAGGCAAAATCGGGTGGGTCCAAGCGGCTATGGCTGGCCTTACTGCAGATGGCATGGCTTCACTCCCGGCTGCCCCGCCTGGGTGAGGTGGAGTTTGAAGGACTCAGACTCTGCTGTTCAGCTGCACAGCTCTTTTGTCGGACTCCTGCCCTGTACTCCTGGCAGGGAACTGTGGGACTCGGCTTCAAGCCCCAGCTGACCCTTGCCTCCATGTTTCCCGCAGTGGATCAGGAACGCCATTTCCAAGATAAATATTTATTTTATCGATTTCTGGATGATGAGCATGAGGATGCCCCTTTGCCTACCGAAGAAGAGAAGAAGGAGTGTGATGAAGAGCTCCAGGACACCATGCTGCTGCTGTCACAGATGGGCCCTGACGCCCACATGAGAATGATCCTGCGAAAACCGTAAGTGAGAGCCAGTAACAGCTCAGCTGGCTGTCCTAGGTACACTGGGGATGGATACAAGGTGGTAAAAGTCCCGGCCTTCCCGCACGTCAGAGGAGCGACAACAACGGGGAGATACTGCAGTGGTGCTTGTCTTTATTATATTTTTAACTTTGACCCCCAAAACTCCACTTTCCCCTCATGTGAGTTTAAACTATAGAGCTTCAGCAGGCAGCTCAGGATATCAAACTGGATCCTCATTTTTAAATGACCTTTGGCCAGTGGCAAACAGAAACTGGTCTGCTTCTAGACCAGACTGAACCAGCCTCTTTCTTCATAGTGCTAGAGGCAAAAGTCCTCAGAAGCAAAGCTCTCATACCTGTGTTACACTCATTTACTCATCCACCCACCCATCTACCCACCCATCCATCTTCCCATCCACCCACCTTCCCACCCACCTTTGCATCCATCTTCCTATTCACCCATACACCCACCTACCTATTCACCCATACACCCACCTACTCATTCACCCATCCACTCACCTACCCATTCATCTATCCACCCACCTACTCATTCACTCATCCATCCACCCATCTATCCACCTACTTATCCATCCATCCATCCATCCATCCATCCATCCATCCATCCATCCATCCGTGCATTTGATAACCCCCTTAAGGCCTCCATTCAGTCAGTGAGGCAGCTGGAAACTCCCTGGTCTGCCACAGCTGACCACAACCTGACATTGACTACCTTGAGATATTTAATTAGGCCAAAGAAGGAAAAAACTGTCAAGGTCCTGTTAGATGCTAGGCATTTTACTGATTACTCTGGGGCATGCAAAGCATGGCTGTTCCCTGCTTTCCCTCTCAGGGAGACCTTTGAAGTAGGGATGACTTGGGACTAGATCTGGAAGCCCCACATCCAGGCTTATATTTTCATGCTGGAAATGAATCCTCCCTCCACCATACAACCAGTGCCAGGCAGCCATGGATGTCAATTCTGAGTCCGGGGCTCAGCCGACCTTTTATTATCAGGTCTCGGTAAGAACATTCAATTTTATGTCAGCTATGTCCACTGGGCACTTTCCAAGAGAGAGAGCCGTCTCTCAGACAGACTTCCCCAGCTTCTGCCCCTCGGACCAATTCACAATAGCCTCTGAGTATAGCTTTATCTTCTTCCCCCGGGACTCTTTGCCTTTCACTGGCCCATACTCCAGGCTGCACGAGCTTTTTTAACACATGTCATTTTGTCACACCATGTCCCCTTTGTCCAAACTCTCTCTTGGGGCTTAATCTCCCACACAGAGCATTTCAAAGGCCTTTCCCCTCATCCCAGCTGGCACTATCATCCTTAACTCTAGAACCATGGCTTTCAGCTCTTTCAGCCTCAATACCCTCTCTTCAAACAGAAATTTAATAGAAGATTCCAAAATATCAAATAGAAAAGCCAGAGCTTCACTGACCTAAGCAGGAGTAGGGACCAAGGAACCTGCCCAGCCAATTTGTGCTCTGTCTGCCCTGAAGGATCATGGGGAGGGTAGCCAAGGATACAAGAATTCCCCGGGGCTTTGGAACTCAAACGAATGATGCCATCAGAAACTACACTTTCTCTCCAGTCAGACTGCCTCCCTTTCTCTTGACCCATTCATCCACCACCTGTCCTCCTTCATCATTTCCTGGGTCAATCCCCTTTTTGCTGGTTCTTTGCTGTCATGGTCATCCCAACTACTGTCATTCTGGCTAAGATGACTCTAAGGCATTTGGAAATGTATGGAGACATTCAGGTAGTCAGAATTCATGCTTGGCTATCAGGCTGATGATACCCACCGGGGAGAGGTGAAGACCAAGGGATACTAAAGGCATTTGATGTTAGGGAGTCCTGCCGCGTGTGTCCTGCAAACAGCTCTCCCCTGTTGGCAAGCAGCTAAAAGCTGGGGGTCTGTGAAAAACAATCATGCCATGCCATGTTTCTTGTTGACCAGTTCTGGATATTGTGGAATTAAGTTAAGTAGGGACAAGGGGCTTGTCCCTTCTTTCTGAAGCTCTGGGTGAGCAGAAGATAGCTCTCAAGACCTGAGAGCAGTAATTCAGTTGAGACTGTACTGTATCCTGTGATAGACAAGGTAGTGTGTGTTAGCATCCCATTCTGTGGAGAGGAGAGTTGCTCTTCTGTGGAATAGTCAGGCTATGTCCCCAACAAGAAAGGTATCAGGAAGCATTTGCAAGTGAGTGAGTGAGTTCACAGTCCTTGCCAGTCCTTCTTCAGCTTGTCTTTGCGTCAGAGAGGCAAAAATGCCCTTGGATTTACTAACATTTCTGACCACTTACCAAGTAGTTTAAAGTGTAGAAAGAGTAAGCTGTTCGTACATTGTAATCCAATGAGAAGAGCGCTGCCAAATTAGATTCAAATGGGGAAGACATTTATTGAGGACCTGCTGTATGCTCCAGACTTCATGGCTAGGCAGACATTTATTGAGTACCTGCTGTATGCTCTAGACCTCATGGCTAGGTTTCATGAGTCATCTGCAGAAATAAGATCCTCTGGGTTGGGGGTTAAGAACTTGTCTAGCATGTATGAGAGAAGCTATGGGTTCAATCCCAGCACCCCCAAAGAGAGGTGGTGCTGCTTCCATTTTTCACTCATACTGTGGTGAACTTAGGTGAACCCTAGAAACCCAAATCTCCAAAGAAAGTTCATTTCCCACTTGACCTCTGGCTATTTTTTTTTTCACTTGGTGTTGTGGCTCAGGCTGGGGCTCAGGTACTTTAGCAACTGAAGCAGGGAGATTTGGAGAATCAAACTATCCAGGGTAAAGTAGCAAGTTCAGGCTGGTTTGGATTACATATGGAGATCCTGTCTCCAAACAAACAATCGAAAAACAAGATAAAGATCCACTGATATTTCTCCATGTATCATCTGGGGATTTTCTTCCGATTTCCTCACTTTTTTTTTTTTTAATTTGGCAAACATTGGGATTGAGCTGCCAATGCTCCTTTTGGTTTATAGGTTTTCTTCCTACTTGAATGGCATCTCCTAGGGGATGGAAGAGTGAAAACTAAGGAATCTAGTTTTGTGAGACAGACACTCAAGTTCTACACACACACACACACACACACACACACACACACTTCCTCACCTCTATTTTTTGGTTGGTTATCTTTCAATTTTCTAGTGATCTTTAGAGATACCACTTGACTCTATGTAAGAGGAAAGGAAAGAAGCCAACTTGGCTAAGAATCACCTGCAGCACTTCTGTTCTGGGAGGAGGGACTTTGCTCTGTGACTGAGGCCAAGTTCACAGGTCCTGGGGTGGTTGGCCCCTCACTGCCTAAACTGCCGAGTCACCGAGTCACTGAGAAGTGTGGAACCAAGGCCTAGGCTGGCTCCATGTCAGCGAGCCAAGACCCCAGTTTTTGAACTCAGCACAGCTGCATTTATAATACTCACCAGTGCCAGAGAGGTTGCAGAACTCTGATAATTACTGGGAAAGAAATAACACAATATTCTTTGATGAGAAGATTACTTTGAGAATTTGATTGTATAATGAAGATGTTGCTTTGAAAGGTACTTCCTATTGTTCGGAGTCTGAGACTCGCTAGCTAAAAAAAAAAGTGTCACTTGTTTTGACAGGCTACTTAGAAAAATTCTCTGTTTATTACATTAACTGCAGCATTTTAACTGTCAAACTATGAAAGAGTGTTCTGCAGTTTAAAAAACAGAATACAGCTTCAGGGCCAATTTTTTGGCACACTCTTGTTGCTATTGGTATTGAAAGAAAAAAAACATACATTCTGAATGTGAAATTAGCTTTTTATGTGGTGGCAGACAGAGTGACTCACAATGCCCATCGTGGTTGCACAGGTGTGGACCTGGGTGGCATTTTAGGGCAGATGCTACAGAACGGTGACAGGTTGATGGTGCTGTTGTTGTAGCATTGAGACAGGGCCATCAAACACAAATGAACTCTCAGAGCTTATTGTTTTGACTTTGCTTTGTTTATAAATCTGAACGACTCTGCACGCATAGATACAGCAGACTCTTACATGCAGAAGTGGGCATTTGGGTACATTTAAGCAGGCACTTTGGATAGGAAGCCATGGGCCCAAAGATACAGAGGTGACCACATAAGTACAATATTGTAAAAGTAAAGCCAGCTGGATACAAAGAGGCTTTGTGGAAACAGGATTCTCCTGCATACAGGACAAGCTTTCTAACTCCTTCCATGGAGAGTGGAACACCGTGCCCCCACACTTTCGAGTGGTCTCTCAGAGGCTTGCCCAGAGTGGGAGAGAAACGAAGCTTGTATTTCTCAAATCGAATTCTAGGTCTACAATTCTGAAATTTCCTAAATCTTAGAAGCGTAAGTAGGTGGAAAGGAAAGAAGTCCACTGAGCCCAGAGACAGTGAAAACAGCACAGAATAATTAGATTGTCCTGTTAAAAAAAATTTAGCAAGTTCTGGAGTCTTCTCAATGAGCTTGAAACTCATAAACTTTAACTCATTTGTTTTACGTGGTCAATGAAAGGTTTTAGACATTGGCATGAGGCTGGAAAGGAAATGAGTACTGTAAGGAAACACCGGGGAGAGTCTGGGTGTTATCTACCACTGTCCATTGATGGCTCTAATGCCCAGCAGCTCTGCTGACTGACTATGTGCTCTATACATTTGTTGGAGGGCACTCAAGGAACTGTATAATTTCTCTTAATTAGCAAATCTTATTTTCTAAATTATTTTATTATTCTTGCCTTTCCTACAGAGCACCCTTCAATGTAGACCTTTCTCACAACCCCTCTGTGTGTGTGTGTGTGTGTGTGTGTGTGTGTGTAGACTGGGAACTGAACTGGAGTCTTCTGGAAGAGCAGGAAGCCCTCTTAACCACTGAACCATCTCACCACCCCACACTTGCCTTAACTGCATCTTTATTTGTCCAGGCTGTTTTGGGGGGATGTGAGGTTTGAAATCATGATATTTTTAGGAAGGTCCCTTTACTCTGGAGACCTCAAGTTTACCAGCCAAAAATCATTGTTTTCACTTCCGGGAAGGAAGTACTTGCTAAGAGAATGTGCACCATCATGCAGTCCATCCTCACGTGATGGTCAGAGGAAAGAAGCCTGAGCGCAGGAGCTAAAGCTAGGAAATAGGGCTGTTCCGTGGACCTTCCCACAGTGTGCTACTCATTGTGGTCCTTCCCACAGTGCACCACTCTGTATGGATCTTCACACAGTGCACCACTCAACGTGGACCATTCCACAGTACACCACTCAGTATGGACCCTCCCTCCCACAGTGTCCCACTCAGAATGAACCCTCCCATAGTGCACCACTCAGCGCGGACCTTCCCACAGTGCGCTACTGAGTGGGGACCCTTCCACAGTGCACCACTCAGCCCGAACCTTCCCACAGTGCACCACTCAGCGGGGACCTTCCCACAGTGCACCACTCAATAGTCGGCAAACTGCCTCTGTTCTCATTGCTATGTTCAAGGTTGCTATATTATCATTGAAAGCTTAAAGAATGTACCTGTATAAATGATTCCCTTAAGTGAATCATTTCTTGACTTTAGAATTACATCTCCCCTATAAAAGAGTGCTATATTCTGCTCATGTTGGCATACACAGAACTGCTGCCGTTATGATTCAGGGCCAGGGTAGTGGTGCTATAGCTACTACACAGTTATGCTTTAGTGTTCCTGGTAAGATTAGCTCAAGGTTTGAGTGCGGCAAGACAATCTATTTTAATTTTAATGTATTTTAGTGACTTCAAGTCAATCTATTTGTTGTAGAAAATTTGAAAACTACTAGAAGACGTTTCAGAAGGATGCATATCACTTGCTCCCTGTCTCCAGATATATAATTGCTATTAACATTTTGGTAGCTAGCTCTCTGGTGAGCTGAACAGGGGCTCAAGCATGGGAGTAGACCAGAATCATACTGGGAAAGTAAAGAGCTGCCTGAGGCTGGAGGAGTCCTCAGACCCAGAGTAGAGTTACATCAGGGGTCAGATGAGGGGCGGCCAGCTATGCTACCTTTGGGCATTAGAAACAATGTAGTCGTTTTGGGGCACCCTGGAAGAGCTTGAGGAGAAGATGTGAATGGCCAGATATTCAGTACATTGATCCCTGAAGTTGAAGTCTCTGATGATTGTAGAGAATGGGCTAGAGAAGCCAAGACTATGAACAGCTAGATATTTGTATGAGAATAAAATTAATGGGTTTTGGAGAATTTAATGATACCACTTGAAATACATGTGTGCAATCCAAGAGCCCACTAAATAACTTGTCAGTAATATAGAGTATGAGAGCCAGGATTCTATTCTCACAGATTTGCCATTAACACATCCAACATCTCTCGGGTCCAAATCTCAAAGAATTTAATAATGCCTGCTAACCCTCTCCCTGCTTTCCAAGGGCTTGTAAATGGAAACACAAATGCAATTGTATTTAATGATAGGCAGCATTTATTAAATGCATGTGTGCTAGGCACTGGGCTAAATAACTCCTTAATTCGATTCTCTCAACTAACCATGAGGTAGTTAACACACTTCCCACCTTGTACGTTAAGAAACAGAAGCTGCCTCTGGTTATCCAGATGATGGTGGGCTCAGAATTTGATCCAGATGGCTAACTCTGGAGCTGTGTTCCACCTGGTCCTGAAGGAACTTGGAATAACTTTCTAGGTTACGTTTGGGGCATTGGTAAAGAAAGATGTCATGGAATCAGATTTTAAAGTAGTTATTACAAGATTACCTCTTATCATTAAATCATTCTTCTATACATCTGAAATGAGCATAATACATTCAATATGTTATCACCAATAGAACAGAAGTGTGATGTTGTCACCATATATAACAGAACATAAGTGTGTGCTATTATCATATAGAACAGAACATAAGTGTTCATCCACTGTAGAGAGAGAGTGAGTGGATGCCCCCTCAGTCCACAAATGGTTCTAATAATAATGGAGATTATTCTTTCCTTGTGAGCTTCTAGAGCCTTTAGTTCTCTTACATGGATCTCATGCACTGAGCTCTCTGGATTGTCAGTAGCAGAGTCCATGTGGTTGTAACATTGTCAAAACTGATTCCACAGAAAATGTTTTATGATTAGTGTTTCCAGATTAAATATAGGATGCTCAATTAAACTAAGATTTCAGATAAACAAGACTTTCTTAAAACTATATATGTATCGTGCATTTTTTTTCAGGGTGAGTTTCACTATGTAAACCAGGATGCCTTCAAATTTACAGATACCTGCCTGGTTCTGTCTCTGGGGTGCTGGGACTAAGAGGTTATACAACCATGCCTGATTCTCATGCATCATTTTATTACTAAAACTGGTCCTTAGCTTGGGGTTATTTATTGGCTTGTCTTCACAGTTGTGTAGAAGAGGTGCTGGAAAACTTGGATGAGGAGACAAACCATGGCTGGGAGGAGCCACCTTACTCCACCATAACCACACACAAAATTTAGTGACTCATATTTGAATAGCACTATGTAGTTTACATGGTGACCTCACATCCTTCAACTCTGAAGCATTAAGTAACTCTTTAAACTTAACATGGCTAATTATAAGTTTCTGTGTTCAGAAGAAGAAACTGGGCTAAGTAGATGTCAAATGATTTTCTTCTTGTTACGATATTCTTTCCTTCATGAAAAGTTGCTTCACATTTCTTTTTTCTAATAGAGTTGGTGAATTACAATGAGATTATTAATAAGAGGAGGAAGTGGAGAAAGAGGGGGTGGGGAGGGGGAAGAAGAGGAGAAAGAGAGAGAGGGGAGGAAGAGGAGGAGAGAAAATAATAGTATATTTCACCTTATGCCTGGTAAGAACTGACAGTTTAGTGAGGAAAAAGTAAAGCTAACAATGTGTCCCTATAGCGCCACTGAAAATTTGTATTTTCTATTGCTCCCAAAACCAGAATGTGAGGTGCTTCTGACTCCATCCTAATTGGGTAGTCCTCTTCTACTTAATACTTTGGTATTTCAAAGCAAAGTACCGGTAGCTGTACATCTTACAAAGTTTAACGTTAAGGGCTAGAGAGATGACCTGATGGTTAAGAGCACTTACTGCTCTGGTAGATGACTGGAGTTTAGTTTACAGCCCTGCATAGTGACTCACAACAGCCTATAATTCCAGTTCTAGGGGATCTGACACCCTCCTCTGGGTTTCTTGGGCACTGGGAACTGGGAACTGGGCATTGGGCACTGGGCATGCACATGGTACACAAATACACATGAAGGAACTCATCCACGCTCATAAGACAAAGACAAATAATTCTTAAATAGAAGTTTAATGTTAAACTTCTAGAATGTCCTCGTAAGACACATATGTTGGAAGAACATTAGGCATTTTATGTTCCTGAGCACAACCAATCACATCTTGTCTTAAAAGCTCTTAGAGTCTATGACCTATGGAACCAGGGCCCCGTGTCTTACAGGGATGGCATCTTTTTTCACAAACAGAAAGCTTTCTGCTGTTTACTGATAGTTTGTATTTATTTCTAATCTCATAGAAAAGCACAAAGCCCCACTACATTGGCTTTACAGTTACAACAGAAAAGAGCCACTTGCATGTAACAAACTTCTCTGTGGTTAAGGTGAAAGGGTGATAGTTGAGCCAGCCTCTTTACTTAGTCGCAGGTGATGTCACCTTACATGTATGAAGAAGGGTACTGGGAGTTGGAAAAAGCAAGCAAGCATGCAACAAAACCAAACTGTTTCTCTAGACAAGGGTACAGATCCCTACCATAGTTCTCTTTAAGGGGATTGGAAGAAGTAAGATTTATACATGGTCTCTAGGGCATCACAAAGTGATACAATGTTATGCATGACTTAAGCAGCGCAGGGGTTGTGGTGAAGTCCTACATCAGAGATAAACAGCCCTCCCCAAAGGTAAACGAAACACTTCTTAAAATTTAGAAACTTTTATGTGACTTGTATTTGTATTTATTATGTTGACTTCTCAGCTTTTTCTATACAAATCAGTGTTTACCAGGTGGCCAGTCTTCTGGAGCCAGTTTATTCACCTTCTCCCCTGCATATTATACCCAGAGTCGTGCCTACATGTCGCTTGGTAGATGGGTGAATTTCTCATTTTATCCACATCCCAGTAGCTGAGGAACTCCGTCTCTGACCTTGATAAATTCCTTGATAAAACGGTATTTACCAGCAGCGTCCAATATCACCCGAGCCCTCCCATCCTTTAATGTATAAACTGCTTCTCCCTCCATCCCCGTTTATTATCTTGTCTGTAACTAGACGTTGCTGCCAGAATGCAGCCCTTGTAGAAACTAGGCCTTTCCACAGCGGGATCCAACAAATCCACATCAATGTGGCACCACGCAGGTTTGTAAAGAAGCAGGGATGCCTAACATCTCTCCCTGTGACATCTAGAGAAGGACAAGTAAAGACCAGGTACATTCACCAGCTGCCACTCAGCATCCAGAGAGTCAATTCACTTCCCCAGCTTTGCGGGTTCCTCTTCTGAAGGTCCATGGGAGTTATCTCCTCCCCACTCTCGCCCTGTTTCCCTTTCCTCTTGAAAGCCAAATTGCCTTCAGTCCTTGGGACCCTTTCATTACCGATTGAACAGGCTGGGGGCTGGTTTATAGGATTGCTTCCCTATCCCCCCCCCCGCCCGTCACTCCCATAAAGACCAAAGCATGAAAGATACCTAATGCCACTGTTGCCACAAGAGACCTGCTTTTAAAATATGATTTTGTTCAGTGATGGTCGTGGGGAAGGCTCAGTTTTAGATGTTCTCAGATGCTCTTTGAGGGCTGGGGGCAGATCAAGGGGAATACCACCGTCTGAAGCAAGAGTGGAGAGATGAACCTTCCTGAAGACACTAGATGGCACAGTGGCCCTGAGCCAGCGGCCTTGGGAGAAGCCGAGTTTGTTGCTGTTATTCCTACAGCTGATACTGAGGTGCTCTGTGAAAGACAGGGGCTCACGTTTTGATTTGCTTAGGTGCACACAGGTTGACCAGACTGTTTTTATTCCATCTGGTCTTCTGCCTACTATTTACCTCAACTGTCAATCCTAGTGACATGTTGAAGTCCCAGAGGGACAGGGTCCTGGCTCTGGGCAAATCTCTTATGAGTGTTTTGATCTGTGTGAATTGTGAATAGACTCATTTTTGAAAAAGTAAGTCTCTTCACACCTTGCAGCACTGACTTTTCTCACCTCAGCAAACCACATGCTGGAAGCAGGACCAAAGAGCTCCTGGCAACCTGGGTCTATTGCCAAATGGCAGCAGCATCCTGCCCGGTCATTTCATTGAAAACTTGAGACCTCGGAGTTGTTTTGTTATGGCAGTGGTTACTGTAGTGTTTTTCTCTTTTTTCCCCCATTCATTTGAAAGCTAACTCGTGTTTAGACATTGTTCAGTGTGGTTTCAAAGGGCCCCCACCTGCTCCACCACAGTATCTGGTCAGTCCCCACAGAAGATTTTATTTAGCTGGGTTGGTTCCTGAAGATGGATGACCAGGGCTGGGGCAAGCTGCCACACGATGTCTGTATGCCAGTGACACCCCTAAGAGACTCTGTCTTGAAAGCACTAAGGTGGATCTTCACTAGGCTTCTTCCCAGCAGGCTGTGCTTTGTGTGGTATCAAAGAGGCTGAAACCACACCTCTCCTTTACATTTACTGCTAAAATACAGAGAATTTCTCCAGCCTGAAACTGTTTTATAACCTTCCTGGGACAACCTTTTTCAACTACATGTCTCTAAAACCATTAGCTATGATCTACATTTCCAGGCTCTATCAGCTACCCTGAGAATCCTTTCTGGACATCATCTCAGAGAACAGATTTTCTCTCCATGATAAACTCTGCTCATTATAGTAGGTGATGGCCAGGAGTGGCCCCAGAATCCAGTATATCTGAGTAGTGGCCGGTTGATGAGCCACTGAGAGCCACCCCTCACTAAGTTGAGTGCTCATATAGAGCTTGTCATCTAGACCACCACTTATCTACCATGGTGGTGTTTCTGTGAATGCCAGGCTCCAGAGCTTTCCAGTCTTGTTCAGTCTAGTCCTATCTGCCTTCCACTATCCAAGATCTCTGACATTCTCCTGCTCTTCTGGTAAATCTCACTATAGGGTGTGATGGTAGCACCATGTAGTCTTAGATTTTTTTCAGAACCTTAATTATGGTTCTTTAATGCTTCAACCTCTCTTCTAGCCTACCACCAGCCAGAGATAGGGGAAAAGAAAGGTTAATAGGAAACAGGGGGTTGTGGACCTGTTTAGAAATAGTTCTTTGGGGAGATTCCAATCTTTGTTGTCAACAGTCTAATCCACTAGCAAAACACCAAACATGAGTCAGTAGCAGTGGCTTGACCCAGAAGAAACTTTAGGAATCTGCCAATTGGCATGAGTCCTCAGAAGTGGCAAGGAGCCGCAGGAATAATCCAAGGAGTTCTTTGGTGTATTTCTCTCTATAAAGTCATAACAAGTGAAGATTGGTGAAGAAAGCAAGGTGAACCAATGCAAGAGCATTTTCAGCGAATACCAGCATCTACAAAGCCCAATAAACAAAGAGTGGCAAGGAGAACCAAAACCACAGAGTCGTCCTCTGTCTGTTGGGTTATACCTATACTCTTTCCAAACATCACATGTCCTCTCAAGCATCCAAAACATCACATGGCAGCTTCTAGATGTTCTCAGCAAAACATCCTCTCATAAGACAGTTTCCAGAAAAACATCACATGGCACAACTGAGTCTCCAACAAAACCAGAAATTCCCAAGTACTTCAGCACCTGCTTATTTCTCACAGACAAAACCCTGACCAAAGAAGCTCCTAGCCCAACAGTTGCAATTTGGCAACTCCATCCAGACCCCTCCCCCACACTTAGTAAGATGGAGAGTAACTGGCTACATGTCATCATTGTATGTTATACATTTTCTATCATTTGTTTAAAAAAATCGATTACTTCCATCCAATTCCCTCTATTGAGAATTAAAATACTTGCTTTTACCCATGGAGGATATGTCCCAAGATGCTCCTTGGGTACTTGATTGTGGATGGTACACAACTGTGTGTGTGTGTATGGATATATTTATAAATATTGAGTATCATGTATATACAATAGGATCTCATATATAAGTTAGAATAAAATAAAACAGTCAAAATAATTTACTATGAGTTATTTGAAATTTGTAAATTGTTTCTTTCTGGAATTTTCCATCTAAGAATGTTGAACCTTAGTTGGCTGGAGATATGTGAAATTACAAAGAGCAAAACTACAGATAAGGAAGATCACAGATAAGGGAAGGCAACTGTCACTATTTGTCATGGAATAAATCAAAATGAAATGTGCTGGGCCCACCTTGTGTTACTTAACCTCGTTGGGAAGGTCACAGAGCGTAAACTCCAATTTCCCTCAGGCCACAGAACCAGAGTGCTCTCCAGAGTTAGTTCGGAACCTTTAAGCAAATAATATTCCTCAGAGAAGTGTTGCGAATCACCATGGCATCACAGCCTCACAAGGACAAGGGCTGGTGAGCCCAAGCAACGCTTGAGCCAGAAAGAAGCATCCTAGGTAGATAGGAGCTGCAGGAAGCCTTGTGGACATGAAGTGAGGTGTGTTTATGAAGTGAGAGACATGCGGGAGGCTATGGCAGACAGCATGGCTATCAGGAAAGACTGACAATAAATGGTGACAGATGAATCTAGAACACTTGGTGGACACTAAAGAAGTACTGGAAAGATTAACTGGTACATATCAGTTACTGGGATGAGGGGGTCAGGAAGCACTGAGGTCAAGAGAGAATGCTGTCTGGGGATGAGATAGATCCCAGAGCTACACAGATGGGAGCTGGGATATTCTCCAGGGAGAGAAAACAGAGTAGCCCCTTGGTGGCAGAGCACACTGTGAGAGGCAGACAGAAGGACAGATAGGTAGAGGGAGGGTTTAGAAAAGCAGAAAGTGGGGGACAAGCTGTGGAGGGAAGGAGAAATCAGGAAGGTTTCTGGTATAGGACACTAAACAAATAGAGAGTGTTTCAAAAGTAGCCTGATGTCGCCACATTTACCTCTCCTCCACAGATCCTAAGACTAATTAGAATGGTTCAGCACTAACAGATTTTGAGTATATTGCCTTAAAGAACAGACAAGTTCATCATATTTGAAATTCTTGATGAAATGTAATTATTTTATTGTAATGAGATTTGTATGTTATAAAGACAGTATTTAAATTTAAAAAACCAATGTATTAAATTAGTAATTTAAATAAACATTTAAAATTCTAGACTTCTAAAACACATATGAACTAAGCAATAAAGGTTTCATATTGCTTCTCTATATAAATGCTCCTGAACACCCAGACATCAGCTCCCCCAACTCCAATATTGAATATGTCAAGATTTTAGAACCCACTTACTTGTATACCTTTATTTTTGAGGTTGTGCCCCTCACCTTCAGCTCAATCCACAGCCAGGAGGTAAGGTGATCCAGTGACTCCTTTCGATTTTAGCCAAGTGTCTAGGAGCATTTGTGCTATTTACAGCTGATGTCAAGAAGCGGGAACAGCAGGGCTGCGCGTGCCTCAAGCTGGAGAGCTGTAATCCTATTACACCTACCTGAGCCATTCTCCCATGGCTGCCCCTCGGGCTGTAGATGCCTGGAGGTGACTTGATTGACTTTTAAATCCCAAAGGGTCCTCATCTCAGAATCCCCACGTGTGAGTCAAGTGGTAGATTGGGCACTTGCTAAGAGGGCCTGGCTCCTTTGGCACCCCTGTGGCCCCAGCTTCTCTTCGTTGTCTTTTGAGGTCCTGTGCTTTCTAGATGACACCACTGAGCACTGGATTGATATGCTCCTGTGTCCTTCAGTGATGATCCTTAGTGAGAAATGAATGTGGCTGGCATCTCCCAAGTCCTGGATTTGTGTAGTCAGGATTAGTAAACAAGTCCTCCTTTGATTCTGTGTAATAAGAACATAGTATCCATTTGTTCAGGGTAAAGCTGTCTTTAGGAAGGTCACGTGCAAGTTATGACATTTTCTTCCTCCAGCTATCTCCGAGGAGGCCCGCCACTTATCTTGCATGATAATTTTATTAAACACCCTTTAATAACATTAATAATTCAAAAATAAACTTAAATACAAAAGGCAATTAGGAATTGACTCAGTCTTCTTATGTTAAAAGCAACCCCTTACTCCATACGACAAAGGTGTATTACTAACTTTATATAATACAAAGCTTTGGAATAAAAAAAAAAAAAAAACTTTAACACAAATCACTAACCCTTTGTGGACGGGGTAGTCCATGGAACAGAGTTTCAGATGTACCTCCCTTTCCTTCTCTTAGAAATTCCAGACAATGTGATTTGTCTCATTCTCGCCTCAAGAACATGCCTCCTTAGGGCTGGGTAAGAAATCACTTGAGTCCTCTGGGAGGAGCATCATGTATAACCTGGAACAGTGACAGCCCCAGTGTTACCTTGTCATTAGGCTAAGATACTCCAGGAATGGGAATCCATTGTCAACTTGACCAATCAAGTGTCCCTAGAGCTCAAAGAGGCAAGTTTCATCATTATTGATTAGGATATAATAAAAAGCAATGTTTTACAATTACCTACAAACCCCGGGTAAGTTAACCAATGACCACATAGGGGGCTCTTCCCACTGAGATTGGATGGGCTGGGAGTCTGCGTATGTGCGGCTCCTCCTATATCCTTCCCACTAGTATGGATCCACTCTTATATTTGAAGCTTGTGTAACAGTGTTTTGTTATCGTCTTTCTTTATAGACCTGGCCAGAGGACTGTAGATGACCTAGAGATTATCTACGACGAGCTCCTTCATATTAAAGCCTTATCTCATCTTTCTACCACAGTAAGTATCTCTTAATCAAGCTGTGGTGCATCCGTTCAAGCAATCACCATATACAAAAAAGAAAATTAAATAAAAACCACAGAATAAAAAAAAAAAAATCTGAGCCTAAGAAATGACTCAATATGGCTATAGCTACAAGCCTGACAACCAGAGCCCACCCCAATAACCCACGTGGTAGATGGAGAGAACCAACTCCTGAGAGTTGTTCTCTGACCTCCACATGCACACCATAGCATGCAGTCACCCCACAAAATAAATAAATGTTTCTTGGGGGTCTGCCTGGTGGGAAGTGTTACAAGCTTGTCTAGACAGTAATTTTGGAATAAACTTAAAGATCCAAGTAGCAAGTCTAGTGAAAATATTTCTGGCTGACAGGAATTTGTATAAGCAAGGTGATAGATAACTTCGAGGTGCACCTGGAAACCACCTCTAACAGGCACCCACGCAAAACACAAGTCCCTTCTGTACCTTGTCTTCCCACATTTTTTTCTTTTTCCCCCCCTAGGTGAAACGGGAGTTAGCAGGTGTCCTCATTTTTGAATCTCATGCCAAAGGAGGAACTGTGTGTAAGTGAGAGCCCTAATGTCTGATCAAAACCCCTGCAGGTTGGGCCTGGCCAAATACTCTGGTCAGACTTGGCCACACCCCTTGCTCTTCAAGATCAATGCCATACTCTCCCTGTTGGCCCCACTCTGACCCGGTAGGATATCACTTGGCACTTGTCCTTTTCTGGACTGGTGATTATTCCATCTTGTGTCAGTTAAGCTGCAGTTGGGGCGTATTCTAGCACCGCACATGTAACCCTTGCCAGTCTGTGTCCTTCCTGCCGGCTCTCTACCCAAATGGCTCAACACAGCGTCTAAAATGGGTGGGATGAGTTAAGTCTCTACTCTTCCTGCAGGGCTCTGAGTGGTAACTTCTATATAGTGACGTCATTTCAATTTGTGGATTTAGAAGAACTCATCTGAGGCTGAGGGACAGTTCCATTAGTAGAACACTTGCCTCAGATGTGTGAAGCTCTCCCTAGGTCCTGTGCTGAGCACTGCATAACCCAGTGTGGGGAGGAGGGCTGAGTGGAGCGGGAAGTAGGAGAGTTTAAAGTTCAAGGTCATCCATGGTGTACAGAGCAGTTTTGAGACCCAGTCACGAAAAAGGTTAATTTTTTTTTTAAGGAACTAATTTGTCTCTTAAAATTTCCTGTTACATTTCTGTTTAAAGTATTGTGTTTCGTGGTTTTCTTCACCGTGCACTATGGGCTCCAAGCCCAAGAGGATTTCTTTACCTCAGATACTCACACAGTGTCAATCATATAGAGCCTCTCTCTAGAATTCACATTGTCCTTCAGTTCTGTGTTCATACTTGGAAGCAAGAAATTCAGACATTAATAGATGCAAGCAGCATCACTGATGCTGGCTTTTCCCACTAGTGTGAGACCTAGATATAAACAGATACTAAACCCAGGGACACACAGAACACTTTGTTAATCCCCAGCAATTAACAAACTTCCAGGAGACATGTTTTGGAAAATTTTGCTCTTTGTTACATACAATGTAATAGTTAAAAAATAAATGAGAAATATGAATTATAGATGCAAAATGAGCTTTAAACATTGTATCTCAAAATGTCTTCTGCTGCCCCCAGTCATTAAGAACACTATTTCTAACACTGATACCTCCCGTAAGCAAGAAACCCGATTTTTTTCTTTTTTTCTTTTTTTTTTCCCTTTTCAAGATCACTTTTGTATAATTTTTATTTTTGTCTCTTTAATTCTCCTTTATTTAATTCATTTTCATTAATCTGAATTCTTTTCACTCAAATCACTAGTTGTTTTCACTGTACTGTAAAATATTTAAATGGATGAAAACAGAGATTATTAATACTTAATTTTTATCAAAATGCTCCTGTTTGTTCTACAGTTTAAACGCTTTCCAAACAATGAAACTGTCCTCCAGCTGTCTGGAGCTCCTCCCCTTAGCCTGCTCTCATCCTCCACCATGGTGATTCGTACCCTGAATATATTGGTTCTTATTCTAACCAATTAAAAGCGTATGCATAGGCATATATTTATCAACAAGCCACAGTACTGATTTACATGTTTTCAAACTTCACATTGCTGGTCAGATCATTTTTAAAACCTATTTTGCACAGTACAATGCTTTGTGAATTATGGGGGAACATGCTTTCCATTAAGAAGTGCGTTGCTGGTAAATTGATACCCAGAAAGAACCTGTCTCTCAGGGCAAAGCAATACTACAGTCTCTCGTCCTTTTATGTTCTACAGAAAGACAATAATATTCTACCTGAATTAGTTAGGATTTGCTGGTAATTTTTTTTTATTTTATGTATGCGTAATTCTGGAGCCTGAAAGTGATGATTTGATAAGCTGTAATTTATATTGATGTGCTGCTATTCTTGTCATAAGTCTCTCCATCTTTTTGTGTCTAGTGTTTAACCAGGGCGAAGAAGGTACCTCCTGGTACATCATTCTGAAAGGATCTGTGAATGTAGTCATTTATGGCAAGGTATAATATATCTATCTATATCTTTTTCTTTTTGAAGCTTTATTATATGCCATTTGCTAGTGTGCCTCTAAGTAGTAACAAATGTTGCTGCAATTAAATTTACCATGGCATTGTTACTCCATGTAGAAAAGACATAATTTCATCTTTAATCATAAATTTTCTCAATTATTGCACTCAGAGTCATTCATTGTATTTATTCTGTGAAGGAAATATGAAGCATTTTAATTTGATTATAACACTGATGCAGTCCACTTACAGACGCAGTGTTTGGTGGTGAGGGAAGGGAAGGGGAGGGTGTTTGATCCCTTTTTTTCTGACTGTCCCGTTCTCCCCAGGGTGTGGTCTGCACCCTGCATGAGGGAGATGACTTTGGCAAGTTAGCTCTGGTGAACGATGCTCCAAGAGCTGCCTCCATTGTTCTTCGGGAAGATAACTGTCACTTCCTAAGAGTTGACAAGGAAGACTTCAATCGGATCCTCAGGGTGAGTTGAGAGAGTAGACCTTGGCTGAAGGACATCCATGTTTCCCCTTCCTGAATTAAAAAAAAAAAAAAAAAAAGGATTTAAGTATCTTGTTCATCCCACAGGAACGTGGCAAAAGATGCTCAAACAAAGGGTCTTTGTTATGAAACAGGCATGTTCAGTGGACTGGTGTACATTCTGGAGACCAGCTGCAGACATCAAATATTAGGCTGGAGCAAATACCTCTGCACATGGCTGTGCTGGTCTCTATGACTGGGCAATAGCAGTTGCCTTAGCAAGATAGCATAGTCTAATGTATTTCTCTCTGGTCTCCTACAGCTCCTTTTTAATGTCCTTTTGAACCCTCTGGTCCAGCAGAGTAGCAGCCTCCCTCTGCCCCCTGTCTTCTCTGTGGTCCATTTCCCATCTCTTCCCAAGAGAACCATTCTCATAGCACCACATACTCTAGATTTCCTGAGTGCTTGCTAATAGAAATTAATGCCTGCTGTGGTTATATCCCACAAAGCATATCCATTCAAGGGATTTACCTCAGATTGTTTCAAACCACAGCTATGACAGATATTGGCAAACAGGTGAATGATTTGGATGGTCGAGGAGCATTAGGATTGCACCTGAGGCTGGGTTCAGACAAAGAGCTTTCCTATAGCTGTTTAAGATATCTGTAAGAGTGTGGGATGTTACAAAATGGTTCCTGGCTCCCTTCCATGTGACCTTCTCTCGCTATACTGCCTGAAGCCCTGGCCTCTGGTGAGTGCTTGAGAGCATGCCTGAAGCACTGGGTTCAGTCCCCAGTACTGTATGAACCAGGCATGGTGGTGCTCAGCTGTCATCTCAGCACTTAGAAGGAGCAAGACGGTCGGGTCAGAAGTTCAAGGTCGGCCTCAGCTACATAGAGAGTTTGAAACTAGCCTGGGGCATATGAGACCCTGTTTAATAATGATAATAATAGTAATTACAAAATTACTATTGAGTAATATAGGGAAATGTATCATAGGAATTAGATGTTATCCTTACCTGGTTTCATTTATATGGGACCAAATATTAAGAAAAAGTAGTAAAATTTTTAGAGTTAAATAATTTAAAGTATTCTAAGGTAAACTTGACTAACTCTGAAGTTTACACCTATGGGGTTGCCAAAAAAAAAAAAAAAAGCATTTGAAAGAGTCATATTAGAGCCATTTTATCACTGAGATTTATAAAGCCATTCAAAATAACTGAGAAAGGATCACATTTCAATTTGATTTTGAAAGAACTGTTCTTGGGGTTGGGGAGATGGCTCAGTGAAGTGTTTGCTGTGTAAACAGGAGAACTTGCGGTTAGATTCCCGGAACGCACCTAAAAAAGCCAAGTACAGTGGTGTGCCTCTGTAAACCTGGTGCTGGGACATCAGAGACAGGTGGACCCATGGGGCTCGCTGGCCAGCCATTCTAGTCAAATCAGAGAGTTCCAGGTTCACTTAGAAACTCAGTCTAAAAAACAAATAAGGAGGAGGTTGGTTGAGGTGTAGGCCCCTGGCATCTGCATGCGTGCTCGCACAAGAGGACTGTGCACAAAGAAACATGGATGTGCGTATACCCGCACGTGTCCTGGTCAAGACAAAACAGTTGTTTAATTAGACAGAGGTGCCACTCTTATGGATCACATAAGAGAAAAGGACTATGGTGATGCTCAATACCATTTGGCACATATTTTTAGAAAGAATAAATGCCTCCAGTCCCCCCCAATTCTCTGCTCCATGCCCTCTCCCAGAGCACCACCAGCACACCAGACTCCTCTGGAGTTTTTCTGAGACTATGGTAAAAGCAGTTTTAAAAGCACATGCTTCAAACCTCATCTGGTCCTCCCTCTGACCGTTCCAGCCCTTGACTTTGAAAATGGCTTAATTTGTAGACGCGACAATTAACATCACAAGCACCAAATGAGTTTCTGAAGCATTGGAAATTTCTGTCATTGTCTGAGTGAACGGCAGCATCTGTATGTGGTATAATTTGTGTTTGCAGGACGTTGAGGCGAATACAGTCAGACTTAAAGAACATGACCAAGATGTCTTGGTACTGGAGAAGGTCCCAGCAGGGAACAGAGCTTCTAATCAAGGAAACTCACAGCCTCAGCAAAAGTATGTTTGCATCCAACACTGTAATTGCCAGACTATGATTAACCTTTTCACATGGCATCGTTTCTACAATAGCATGTTCTCCTTTTTGCAAAAGATGGGAGTATGGATGACTTTTCTCTCTCTCTCTCTATTGACTAATCACACATCTTGTAGTGTATAATGTATCCATTTCTGGCACTGCATTGAGCTTGGTGCTGTGTAGAGACATGCTCTGAGAGTATTGTCCTGCTCCAAAGGCCTCTCCCTTCATACAGTTCAGCCATAATAGCCACAAAGAGAAGACCTAGAGAGAACAATGGCAGGCAATGCAGGGTCCAGGCCCCAGGGATGAGACTCTGGTATTTGAATGCCCTGGGGAGGTTTCTGATAAAGCGCTTTCCCTTTGCTCTCAGAGTGACTGAGGACACGGATAAGACCCTGATTTTGAGTAGAAAACATGCCATCTCATTGAACTCCTGGGTACTCATTCTTGCCAATGTCAAATGGAAGTCTCGCTTCACATTCTTGAGCTTCCTGTTTCACTGGGGTCATTTCCGGAGCACCCGGGCTCGGTTTCAGCTTTTTCTGTAACTTCCTACCTAAGACTGTTGCATGAAATGTACCAACATTTGTGCAATGAGACAAGAGACTTAGCAATGAGCCTCTAGGAAATCGGGGCTTGCCGACTTCTAAGTGGGGATTAATTTTCAATCTGTGTGTAAGAAAAGCAGATGAATGTTTGTTTGCTCAAGAAACATCACCAAATAATATGTTGAAAGAGCATTTCCCTTTGTTGCCAAGTAAAGTGGGGTTCCCTTTATCAGCACGCTCACCAAAACTGATGAGTTCCTATTGTTTCCACTAAAAGCCTATGACTCCGATGTTTTCATGTGGGTAAGTCAACATATTTGAGAAGAAGACAGGAAGAAACATATTATTAAATAAGCACAGTATGCTTTGTAAATTTTCTCAAGTCCTTACAAGAACCCTGTTTAAGGGATGGAGGCACTTCACTGTCACCGACAAGTAGCTTGCTCAAGGACGCAAAACTCCTATGGGACCCCTTAAGCCAATGGCTCTCAACCTTCCTAACGCTGTAGCCCTTCAGTATAGTTCCACATGTTATGGTGAACCCCAACTATAAAATGATTTTTGTTGCTACTGCATAACTATAATTTTGCTAATGTCATGAATCTTAATGTAAATATCTGATAGCTGACCCCTGTGAAAGAGCTGACGACCCCTGAAGGGGTCCTGACCCACAGCTTGAGAACCACTGCCTTAAGGGACGTTCAGCTTGACCGCCTTCCACACTTCTGCTCCCCATTCTTCCTAGCTTATCTTATCAAAACAGAGTAGTATGCGGCAAAATACTCAAGAGTGGGGGATGCATCAGAACATGTCCCTATATCTCACGCCTGTGGTTATTCCTTGCACAATACAGAATAACAACTATTTAGGTCACATTAATGTCAGTAAATATGAGGTGCTGTCTGTAAGTCTTAAGTTCAAAGTGCCTTCCCCTTATGAATTTAGTGGAATGAAAACTCAAACCAAAGGTGATATAAGAGAAGAGACTGTGTGTGTCTGACTTTTATTTTAGTACTCTATCAGTTTTCTACTGATGTCCTCCCATCTGGTCCAAATTTCTTATATAATTTTAAAGATAATGCATCTGTGAACATTTGTAGCAAGCTAGATGTGTAATGCACAAAACAATACGCCCCAAGGTCAGCTCTCAAAAGAATGCAAAGCTTCTCTCTCAAGGAGTCACTTCCCTAGACTGGCCGGAGATAAAAAGAGGGAGCCTGTAAGTAAAGTTCATGGCTGATGTTCTCATCAACTTCGATAACATACCAACAACCATGTCTGCAGACAGACACACAGTTGAGGGTATCTGTCTCTGCAGAAGTCGTTCTTTTCAAACTCAGAGAACATCATCACATTGGTGGCAATAATGTTCTTTTTAGGATTTACTTCCCTGCCCCCAAGAAATCCAAGTTAGTTTATGTGGACACATGAAGCTTGAAAAACTGCCTGACCCTGCCCAAGCCGCTGAATAGTGGATGTGGCATCGATGCTGATATTAAGTCAATGGTTTTGATGGTGGCTTTGCCGTGATATCTGCTTTGGGGCATGTCTCGGTCCCTGGGTTGTGAGAATTTAGTAGTTTGAAAGGATCCTCCCGTTCATGTTGGGGCTATGCCCTTTTCCTTAGGCTAGTTTTCCTGCTCAAGGATCCCCAGCTTCTTCACGGGAAGATCGGCTTTTTCGTTCCTCCCGTTCCTCCGCTCTGCCCCTGGTCTTTGCTTCTGTTGTTCTAAACGCAAACTCGGTATTAGGAAAAGAATTTTCTCTCACAAGGTTTAGACAACCTGCTGGCTGATACAATGTAGCCAACTGGGGTGACTTTTGACCAGAACTGGAATAGCTTCTGCTTGCCATAAACTGACAAAGGTTGCGCCACCTGGTCTCAATCACTCTTAACTAGAGAACAAGGGCTCAAGTCGTAGACACCTGCCTGTTTCTGGCCTGATGGAAAGCCAGATCTGATGTTTTAGGCAAAACTGGGGTCATCTAGAGATTTCTAAACTCTCTTTTCCTCTTCAGTCTCCCCGCCCCCCACTCCTGAGTTCTGTGGCACTATAGGCTAGGTAAGGAAAGCACAGAACTGAACCACTAGAGGGCGTCGGGGACCGAAGAAAGATTCTGTGGGGTGTGACTGGCCAGATAAGCAAAGCCTAAAAGAAGACATTTGCTCTCTGTTGAGGTGACAGCTTGTGTGGCTTGCCCACGGGTCTTTTGTCTATATGATCAGGAGGAACACCCTACCTAAGAGAAGTCCAAACAAGGAGAGCCAGAGCATAAACACGAAGTGCTTCAGAATGAAAGTTCTGACAAACGGACCCACCGCCCGTGGATCTCGCTACCCAGACAACACACGAAGTAATGGACTCATTCAGGGGTCAGTTAGGAAGTGCATTTATACTCTTATTTAAATAAAAACTGCTTTCAAAGCCTCCTTGAAGAGGAAGACTTTTAATTACACAGTGAATTTCCTGTTCAAAATGGGCTGTCGACAGCCAAACCTGGTCTTCTCTACACATAGAGCATCTTGCTGCAATAGGCAAACAAAAACAAACAAAAATCAGCCACACAGTTCCATTCTCTAATGCTTATTAGTTTCTCCACCTGCAGCATAGAGGTAATATTGACTAGCAGGAATAAGTAAACAGGGTGCCTCATTCAGCACCCAGCTCATTGTCGGGGGCATAGTAAACACCAGAAAGCTGTAGTATGCTCTCCCCGCAAACCCCATTTCCCAATTTACGTGGCCATACGCTCCTCCTCTGGCAGCTCATCTAGTGAATCGTGTTCATTTATGCAAGCTGTTCCTCAGTAGCAGAGCACTTGCCTAGCGCTCACACAGGCCCAAGTTCAACTTCCAGGCTGCTACACTTGCTCCTTTCCAGTGTCCTCAGGGCAGTCTGCTATCACTTCCCTTCCATCCCTCAGGCAGGAGGTAAAATCTGCTGATGCTGATGAGGGGCTCTTGCCATCTCTACACACCTCCTCCAACAGTCTTAAGCAGGCAAGAAAAGCACATAGATGAGGGAGTAAAGAAAGCTCTATTCTGTCTCTGCTTCCTGAACATGGGTCTGAGTTCTACTGTGGGGATGCCTACATCCTCTTCATATAATTCTGCCTATCTACAGCAGGCATTTATAGCTTGCCACGGTCTTCACTCTGACTTTAATTCTCATTCAATTTTAAAAGTCAACTTGGTCTTGTTGATTGGAGGATACCTTGAATAGATCCCTCAAAGTAGTAACTCATGCAGCCCCCTAAGATAATTCATATTTAACATTGAGTAAGTTACATATGGATTTCTGCTTCTGATCTGCTTCCTGTTCGCGATGTTCCCGGTGTTTGTTCACTCACTGGTACTTGGGGCTTTTGGTTTCTTTTGCTTTATTATTATTAGCCGATTTCCAAAGTGCGTAGCAGTATGTAGCTGGAAAGGAGGAACATTCCAGATGGAAATCCAGTGCAACACTGACATTTCCTATGAGAACCCCACCCACTGCCATTTCCTCCCTCCCTCCCCTCCCTGCTCTGCCTCAGGTTTCTACATTACTTTTCATTTTCCCTTAGAATAAGACTGATGTGCCTCAGCTCTGGCTACGGGGGTGGGTGGGGGGACAGGCAGGGGGCTGCTTTCTCAGATGCTCCTTCAGTTCTGTGTAGGGGGATAGAGGAGAACATTTCTAGTAACTGCTTCTGTTGACTATTTTTCTGCTGCCTTCTTATGTGCTTAGGCAAGGTATGTGGTCTCCCTCACCACAGAGAAATTACTAGTCACAAGTAGTTCATATGGTTTCCCAAGGATCTTCATTTTTTCAAAAATACATACGTGGGTAATTTGTTTCTCCTAGTGTGTGCTCACTTTTAAAAAAGACTAATGATCTTTTTGACTTCTTGTCTAGGTATACTGTGATGTCAGGAACACCTGAAAAAATTTTAGAGCATTTTCTAGAAACAATTCGCCTTGAGCCATCTTTGAATGAAGCAACAGGTAAGAAGGGTTTTGTGGATCCTCTGAATCCATGAGTAGAAATGTGAGAGAGAAATCCACTTTGACTCCCAGTGTACACTTCCAATGCAGCCATAGAGGCTTTGAAGAGCGTTCCGGGAGGTGCTGGGGTGTAGAGACCTGCCCTTCCCTGGCTGTGGTAGAGCTTCACTCAAGCACATTGGCCCTTTGTAGACATCTGTTTTAATGCCATTCAGTCCTCCCAACACACACAAAAGCATCTGTTAGGCTACTGTTTAAACCCAGTCTCTTCCCATAGAACATTTGAAGCTGCCCACATCAAGAATAAATGGGTCTCTCTGTGGTTATGGAGTTTCATTTCAGAGTGAACTAAAAGCCACCTGTATTGGCTTACTGCCAGCTTCTCTAACAGAACAGACAATGGCATCCCGATTGTCCTACAGTTCTGGAGAAACTGGCAATGATAGTAGGTTGATCTCCTTGTGAGGGCTGTAATGGACAGTCTGCCCCATGCCTCGCTCCTGTCTGCAGTGTCTTTTGGCGATCTTTGGAATTCCTTCCGGGTGTCACTCCAATGTTATGTTGACAAGCCCTTCATCTTGTGAGTCTTCACATGCTCTTCCCTCTGTGCATAGCTGTCTCTGTGACCAGGGTCCCATGTTTAAAGAACAACAGTCATTGTTAGAGCCCACACTAGGGAGTCACTTTAACTTGTGTCTTAAAAGACCCTGTTTCCGTAGGGTGTCACACTTGGAAGTACTGGGGATTAGTTCTACAACATATCCTTTGTGAACAGCATTCAACACACAAGCTGTTTTACAGTGAGCAAGCCTTGCTGTTAAGACACAGAATTGAGGATTAAAAAACAAATCTCATAAGTTGTGTTAGGGTCACATCATCATTTACATACTGTGGATGCACTGGAAGGAACAGCCCACAGGCAGCTTTTTCTTAGTGCTTTCTTGTGACTATGGAAACTGAAGCCAGGGCCTCGGGTATGCTAGGCTAGTGTTGTGCCACAGAGTTACATTGCCAGTTCAGGCATCCAATTTAAAAGAAAAAATCCTATGCCTATCTCTCTGAATAACATCATGGGTTAATGTTTTAAGCACAGTGACCACCACAGGGGAACATTTCTCACCATAAGAAATTCACAGATTTATCTGAGAAACTTAGTGGTGAATCAAAATCCATTTAACAACTGACCTTGGCAATCTACCCAAGATGAAGATACCATTATTATAATTCTTATAAGTATGTTGCCACCGACTTCTTAATCTCCTCCCAGTGTCTTATGCTATGAACTGATTATCTGAGGTTTTGCAAAGCAGTAAACGAACTGGGAATAGTTGACATAGGGCCAAGCTCCCAGGCTCGGACTCTGTTCTTCTCAGAGCAAGATTTGTTAATCGGTCCAGGAAGGTGCTAAGATGGATGCCTTGTGTAAGGTGATGTAAACACACTACTCTCTCTCCCTCTAGAAACTTAGAATGTGCTAGAAGACACGAGGGAAGGTACAAGAAACTTGAATTTAAGGCAGCATGTGCTCAGTGCATCCGGGGCACTGAGCAAGAAGACTCAGGAAAATGTCATGGCGAGTTTAGCCTTTAAAGTGTCCCTGGAGGAAAGCTGGTGATAAGTAACTAGAGCTGGGACAAAGTCTTCCATGTCACGAGACACAATTAGTAGTAGCATAGAAGCAAGGACAGAGGGATAACAGTCTGGGCTCTGTGTTGTGTGTACACAGACTAGGAAGGTATGGACTAAGGTTTTGGAGTACAGATTTTCCAGTGTCTTAATTCCAAAACAAAGTACCATGGAGTAGCTGGAAATATCTGAGCAATGAGGAGAAAAGCTTTGCTACATGCAACACCTGGGGAATTTTAAAGGCGGGGGGGAGGGCTGTTCTGTATTTAGGTAGGAGAGGATTGCTTCTGATAGGCATTTGTAACCTCCAACCCACACACACACACACACACACACACACACACACACACATATACAGGAACACACCTAAACTAGCACTTAGGAAAAATGAGTAGATTCTCTTGCTGCCCTAGAGAGTATCACAAGAATGCAATTTCTTCTCTTTTTATATTTCCAGATTCGGTTTTAAATGACTTTGTTATGATGCACTGTGTTTTTATGCCAAATACCCAGCTTTGCCCTGCCCTTGTGGCCCAATATCCTTTTGTCATGGTAAGCCTCTACTCTTGGAAACACCTCACATGGGTATGGCCATAGCGACAGTCCACCTCCTGATGGTAAGTCATGGGCTCAGGCAGTATTGTAGCTTTTGGTCTCTTCAGATTCTGAAACGACAGCATTTGCCCAGGTGTAGACAGACATCTGCCCTTTCTTGCCTATGGGTTTTTACTAACTGTGTGAAGTACAAGCCAATTTACCTCACTGTCTTAGTTCATTCTCCCATTGCTGTAGCAGAATCCCCAACACTGGGATCTCTCTCTCTCTCTCTCTCTCTCTCTCTCTCTCTCTCTCTCTCTCTCTCTCTCTCTCTCTCTCTCTCTCTCGTGTTCTTGGGTTCAGTTCATGGGATCTAAAGGATGTAAAGATGTAAAGATGGAAGTCTTAGAATCAAGCTGCTGCATCTGTCAAGGGCCTTGCACTGTGCCATTAAATAACGTAAGCAGAAAGGTAGGCAGGCGCTTACTGACAGTCCCAGAGTTAAGAAGCCACTAGCTCCCTCCCTCAGGTACTAGCCTTGCCCCTCAGAGAGAGACACTAGTCTACCTGAGAGGTCAGTGCTTCCCTGACTAATTCCCCTCTTAAAGATCTTTCCACTCCTTAAAACCTTACAGCGTCAGTCAGATTTCAACCTGAATGTCAGAGAGGACAAACCGCATCCATACCACCTACTCAGGAAGGTGAGGCTTACATTGATCATTTTCATTACATTGCATTGTCTAAGACAAAGATACAATACTTCAAATTCTAATGACAATCTACTAGACAGATCAAAGATTATGTTTGGTTAACAGCAGCTTTTCATAATGGTATGAATCGACCAATTGGTCAGCATTGGTATCGTGAGCATTCAAAATGCTAAACTGAATAAAAGAAGTGAGTTTTGTAAATGAGTTTTACCTCAACTTTGGAGGAGACGTGAAAGTGCATTTTCCAACCTGCTTTGTTTCTAGAGCCACAAACACTTAGACCCCAAAAACACTTTGCCCTTTTTGAGCAGTTAAATATATTCAGAGAGATTGTCTCTTTATTTCCTTTTTTGAGCAACCCAATCAATGTCTCCATGTTTTCCTTTTTCAAAATTATAATTGTCCTGCCTCATTCTCATTTTTCTTGCTCACCCATAATTCTCTTTGAAGTCAAAAGAACGTGTGAGGATAGGAGATTTGAGTTGAATGTATTACTCAGAGGAAGCTGCAAGATTAAGATTTGGGTGTTTATTTGCCTGGAAACTATATTTCCAAGTAATGGGAGCTTAATGAGCCTCACCTATATTATGTATTCTTCCTGGCTCATCTTAAGTTTTCTAAAGTAAAATTAACATATTCAGGATCTCTTCACTCTATACATGCTAATCATTATGAGACCTTTGAGATTTGTTGGAAGAAAAATAAAAACTACTACTGAAATTCAACTTATTATTCTCAGCTGTTAGCGTGCCAGTAATCCTAAATCAGGCGAAACCAAGAGAAAACAAGAGTTCATGTGGCCCTGTTCTCATCTTTATGACTTAAAGCCCCCGCACATAGCTTGTGCTCTTCTCTTCATTTTATCAGCTTCTCCCCCTTAAGAGGGACTAAGAGCGTTCATACTGCTGGCTTGTTTTGAAAACAGTAGCTCCGGACAGAAGGGTCAGAGAAGAGTTGGGGTAGTAGTGATGGTGGTGAAGAGAAGAAGAAAGAAAGCCAACAGCACCAGCAATCCATAGGAGACCAGCTTATCCCAAGTCCGTTCCTTCTCAGCAGAGCCAGGAATGTCCGGATGGCTGGATGGAATTGACAGTGCCCGGTACCTCTAGACTCTTCCTTCCCACTTGGCTCTGTGAGGACTTAGGTTCTCTTCTTCATTCTAGTTTGAATCAGTCCTCTGAGTCTCAGACATTCTTTAAGAGCTTTGAACTACATGCCATCATCTTACCATCAGGAGAGTCTGTTAGTTAGAGTTAGCATTGCTTTGCAAACTTGGCCTTTAAAACTCTTCCCAAACGTTGAGTAGCATTCCCAATGCACCCAGTGTGGTGACAGGGTCATCTGGAATTTATCACTTTGTTCTCTGGAATTTATCACTTGTTCTCTTTATAATTAATTTCTCTAAAAGCTTATTTAAATTTTTTAATGATTCTATAACCTTTAATTATAAAGAACATTTCTTGACGATACATTATCAAGGCCTTGAGGTACAACCAAAAGGCCTTGCTAAAACCAAAATACCTCATAGGACCTCCAACTATACCACACATACTCAGGAGTTTTCCTAATGCATTCTTTAAAAGAAGGAGAAGGAGAAGAAAGAAGAGGGGGAAAGAAGAAGGAAGAGGGGAGGAGGAAAAAGGGGGAGGAGAAGGAAGAGAGGGAGGAAGAGAAAGAGGATGAGAAGGAGGAGGAGGTGGTGGTGGTGGTAGTGATGGTGGTGGTGCTGGTAGTAGTAGGGACCTTATCAGTTTTAATAGTTTCCAGAATGTGCAAGGCACTTAGGGAATCTCATTTGCCTATTTACCTTGAGAGCCCAGGCATATCCCAAAAAACTAATGAAGGGTTTGGCTTGCAGATCAGCCCATGAGGCTCTGGGCCATGGAACAGTCTAGTCACCACTGCTCACTCTTTCTAGTTCAGTGCCCACTAAGTTAACCCTGGAGTTGCAATGAGCTGACCTTGTGTGTCTTAATTGTCCTTGTTTTAATTAGTGTTGCTGCACAAGGCTAGTGGGCGCCACATTGGGCTGCAGAAGCTTAGTTCTTACACTTTAGGAACACAAGATTCAAATGAGAATTGTTCAGTGATGGCTAGAGATAATGTCCTATTCCTGCCACAAGTAAGAAAAGGGCTCTATCCTCAAGGTCATATATGTGCAAGGGCTTCTGTGTTATACACTTTCGACTTTCCTCTCCTCTCAAGGAGATGGCATGGATAGGGCCCATAGGTACCAGCTTTTGTGGTCACAAGTAATGTAAACCAACTATGACTGACTTAAAGAATAAAGTGACCCATTAGAAGGGAATGGACAGCTTGGCAAACTGGGGGATCCCAGTGATCCCAGACCTTAGAAGGGGCCTGAGCAGGCAGCTACTTAAGTCCTTACTGATGAGACAGATGCGCACAAGCCTTCTGGCCCTTGCCTCATTCCCAAATCCTTAGGAATGGGGGGCCTATTTGACCTTGTGATCAGTAGGAATCTTGGGCAGATGGAGATGAAAGAGTTCCCTGTACAGGTTTACAGAGGCAGCTTGACAAGACAGAGAGAGATAGCAGGTGACCCGACAAAACAATAGCAACATGTATGTATGTATGTGTGTCTGTATGTTTGTTTGCATATGTATGTATGCATGTGTGCAAGTATGTGTATATGTCTATGTCTATTGCACCCCATAAGCAGCAGGGATGTTGAATGTGCAGCCAGACAAGCCAGTTGACACCCATGTAAAGAACACAGGGGCACAGGAATGGTAAAGTACATTTTGTGTCTTGGTGGGTTTTGATAAAGTACGGAATGTTTTCAAAGTACTTGACATTTTTTACTTCCATAGCAGCCCTTAAAAAGGAGCAGTCAGTATTTTTTCACTGTTCTTTTTCCAAATCAATAAACTAGGATAATGAGAAATTATGATTTTCTCAGAGAAAGGTAATTACTAGCAGAGAAAGGATCTGAGCCAGAGCCACTGACACCTATTTCTGTCCTTAATCCACATTGTGTGTCTTGTCTAGTTTTTCTTCTAGCATGGAAAACGTGGTAGAACTCAGTTTAACATTAATATATCCTCCCTTTTATGTGCTAATGAGAGAGACTCTATTCACTAGATATGCTTTGGACATGATCTGACCTGATGAATACAAGTTCTTTATAATGAGTCTTAAAGTCATATTTGTTCATTTCCTATACTTTTCATCCCCAGCTTTTTAAACCTTTTTTTTAAAAATCTATATTTAAAATTCAGTTCAATTTTCCTTTAGCTTAAAAAGAAAATTAAAGCTGCCAGCATATAAAACCTTATTCCCCCAGATATAGCTATGGCTAACATTTTGGTATGTATTCTTGTCATCCTTTTTATTACATGTAGATACATACTTTTAAAAAATTCTCATTTCCTTCCCCATTGTGTGTGTCAGTGTGTGTCTGTGTATGTGTGTGTGCTGTGCATGTGTCTGTGTGCATCTGTATGTACATATGTGTGCAGTTGTGTGTGCACATGAATGTATATGGAAGCTAGAAGTAAAACCTTGGGTGCTCTTCCTTAGGACCATCCACCTTGGCTTTTGAAACAGGGTGTCTCACTAGGACACTGGGCTAGCTCATTAGGCCAGGCTGGCTGGCCTGTGAGCCCCAGGGATCCACCCACACTTTGCCTCTCAGCACTGAGTTTACAAGCACACATCACCATGCTTGGCTTTTAAAGGCAGATTCTGGGTGTCAAAGGCAAGTCATCATGCTGTACAACAAGCACTGTATCAGCTCAGCCGTCTGCCCAGCCTGACGTAGTCGTAAATGCAAGGCTGGGACCGTGCATCATTCCGTAGGCTTTTTCACTAACAGGGTTTTATGAACATCTTTCTGTACCGTTGAATATTTTTCTGCCATTTTTTAAAACTATAAACAGAGTTGTCATTTTCACAATGCTTTCCCCGCAAAACTTTTCAATTGGCATAAAAAGGAGAAAGAGAGAAACCCACCGACATCATACCACTGTTAATAGTTTTATGAAAAACCTGCCAGAATTTGGGAGTGGGTACAGAATGTTTTGTTTTCAGTGTTTGGGAGTTCATGTTTTTAACCAAACTGCTCTCCTAGCGTCTTCATTTTCGGCTTTATGATTAAATTCTACCGTAGCCTCCCATTCAGTAAGCCACCACCAAGTTAACCCAGCTTGGAACTTTGATAACCAACCCCTCAATGCTTAGTGTTTGCTGGCTGTTTATTCTCCCAATACTCATTTCCCCAAATATGAGGCCAAAGGGAATGGTGTACCACTTACTTCATGTGACATATAAGAGACATCTAGGCCTAGAGGACCAAGTAAACAGAGAAGTCAGTATAGACTGACAGGAGAGTGTGTTAAGGAACACGGTTCCTTAGTTGCCTGTAGTCCATGTTGCTGCTGATTCCCCAGTGTGCAAGCCATCATAGGGGGCCAGTCTGGTCGTACTTATTGCTTAGCTGCCCTCACAAACAATCTCAAGGCCCCCATGTAGACTGGGCCAGAGAAAATTCAAAGAGACTTTCTGGGCTTCTGAGGAAAAGCATTTGAAACATTTAAGACAGAATATAGGAAGCATACAACCCCAATTACTAGAACCAACCATCTGGGGATTGTACAGGAAGTAAAGAACTCTAGGATAGCCCTGAATGAGTCAGTCACAAAAATGGGGTCTGTGGCGGTATCGTCAGCATTTGGACCAGTGAAGGACTTACCCTGCCAGTAGGTTTTTATGTCAGTGAATACTGGTCTTTGTTCTTTAGGACAGATTCTGATGGAAGCTAAAAGGATCCTAAGTGATAAATGGTTTATATTTAAACATACAGAAATTTAAATACAGCAGTAATTTTGGCTGAATATTTTCTATTAGCATACTAATTTTCCTTGGCTGAGTATCAGGACAAATTTTATGCTTTTGACATGGAAGTAATTTATTTAGTTTCTGAATTAAGAGGAAAAAATGGCATATAGATTCACTACTAAGTTCTAGCTAAAACTGTCTTTTATGTATTTTGATCCTATATAGAAACAAACATAGCAGGCTCTCATCCTAAGAAGACAGCATCTTCATCATCTATAGCCCTGTGAGACTGATCTGGAAATATTGTCGTTATGAGTTGGCTGGGGGTCTCAATAGGGATGCGTATCAAAACCTGCTTTTATTGTAGGTGAAAGATTAATAAAGCAATATTAAGTTCATATTCTTTAGATGAAGTAAACTTTTAGAAACATCCTTTAGATTTATCTTTTTAATGACCTATTTTTATTGTTTTTAATTATGTATATGTGCATGCCTGCACGTAGGTATGTGCAAGTGAGTGTGTGTGCCCATGGAGACTGAAGATGTTGCTTCCTTCTGGAGTTGAAGTTACAGGCTGCTGTAGCTGCCCAGTGTGGGTGCTAAGAACCCAACTTGAGTGCAGCACTCTTAACGCTAACTATTGCTTGAGTTAACACTCTTAACTACTGAGCCATCTCCCCAGTCCCTCTTTAGATTTCTAAGGAAAAATTTGTCAGCTTAAATTTGCCTTAAGCCAAGTCTTACCATTGTGGTCCCTATTGAATTCTGGAAAATGTTTTTCTGTATATGACCATCAGGATACTTCCCCTCTGCAGTCATGGAATTTGAGAATTTCTTTCCAGTAAGGAGATTTTGATTTGTCCATAAGAAAATGATGTTCTGCTTTGAAGAAAACCATCTTGGCAGATAAGCTGCAAAGACCCTCAAAGAAATTTCCTCAGCCTCATAGGGTATGAACTCTTAAACCTGCTTCTTACAATGGGAGAAGTGAGATCATACTTTTTTTTTTTTTAATGTGCTCCCAATTACGCCACCAATGTTCACAGAAACTGTGAACTCTGACAGGATGTTACCCACGGTCATGTCCTATCTATTTGGCTATAACTAAGTTCAGATCCTCCTTTGAAACTTGAAAGGAGAATGCTAAGAAGTTGAAAACAAAAACAAAAACAAAAGAAAAGAATTCTGGAAATCAGTAAAGGAAAAAATGTTCTAAGCAAGAAAGTGGGAGACATGTAAGGAGATTCATGGCACCGCAGACGCTTCTGGAAGCCTGGAGCTAATAGCTGCACATAAACACAGGAGCAGCATCCTGTGCCCCTGGTTTCCAGAGGCAGGGCAGTAAAGAGTACAGCAGCTAAGGTCTAGGGAACACTGCATCTGTTGCAGCAGTAGCCCTCACGTCTTGTTCCCATTAGCCTGCTTCATCCCCACCTTTGAGGGTCAAGGCTCTACACAGACAACAGATTTACCAATGTGAGCCGAGGCTGCCCCATTCTAGAACTTGAGCACTCATTCAGGGAGAGGACAGGAGGGCATTAAACTGCTCCACAAAGGCGTGCAGGATGCAGAGAGGCCCCGGGTCAGAGTGGAAAGAGTAACTGCTCTGAAGCCAGAAGGTCATGTTTAAGATCTGCAGCTTACCAACCACATTATGGGCAATTACGCTTAACCTCCATGAGACCCCTCTGTATAATAGGGGTAATTATCCTTACCCTGCCCACTCCTGGGGTTGTTCTGAAGATCAAATGAGGCTATGTGTGTGAAAGTACATTATAAGCCTTGACATCCCCATTAAATACCGCCATGATGACTGTGCCATCTCGAGGAGTTTGGCATAAGGGAAGGGCTACAAAAGCTTTGTCTCCTCGGTGGGCAGATGACCCCCAAAGTTTGTTTTCAGTCGCAAGCAGAGATCTTGTATGCAAAGCAGGGTTTTCAAAAACAACAACATTGAAGAGTATCAGTCTGAATGTTGATAAGTGTTTTATAAATAGCTGCATAATTAGCATGTACTTACTGCAAAAAGTATACATAATATTTGATTCCCTGTTGTAGGCTGTAATGAATCTGCTGTCTCCACATCCTAGGAGGTTTTCACTTACTTTCCCTGTGATAATTTTAATACATGGCACCATTATTAGCTGAATTAAGAATAAGTAAATGAGCAGTTAAAAAAAATACAGAAAAATTACAGGTGCCTGTGGTGAGTAAGATAATAACTAGGTAAAAATATATGAAATAATTACAGTGTTTGAACGGCAGAGCCGGTATGAGGAAAATGACTCAATAGAATATCAAGCCTGCTGTGGGAGGGTGGGAAGAGTGCAGCCTGCCTTGTGGCCTTCACCTCTCCCCTTTTCAGCTCTCAACACACATGTAGTCTCTCCTCAATCAAAGGACACAACGTTGAACCGACTGGTCCTTGTCCGTGGAGACAGTCTCTCTGAGAGCTTGCCTGTCGTCTTATAGATTCAGTAAACAATAATGAATGTTCCTGTTTAAAAGATGCTCCAGGTATTTTTTGACATCTGTGTAGACTTCCTGTACCTGATAGCATTGAAGTCATTATAAACTTATTTAGAAACAGATATGTGATCTGTGTTTGACATTGTCATGGAGAAGGATCTCAATCATTTGGGTAAAAGTCTGGAGGACTTGTGAAAATTCTTGAATTTTTTTTTTTAAGTACATTTTGGGCTAGCTTTCCAAATTGTGTAATGATTTACAATAGTTAACCAGCCAGTGTTTGAGGACTCTTTTGTGCCCAGTCCCAAAATAATAAACGGAGAGATCTACTATGTCTTTAAAACCTGGACCACCTAACTCTTAAGGGTTCTGACTCAGTGCTCCTGCATGCAATGCAGATTCCTTTAGAGAAAAGGCTCAGGCTGGGACTGGGAGAGTTGGTAAATGTGACATCGGATTAGTCATGATGCCATTGACAGTAATGAATGCAGTGCCAATGGTCTAGTTCAGACATTAGCATGTCTTGCCTCCCTGACTCAGTTTACCCAAGCAGCAGCAGTTGCACTTTTATTTTCTGCATGTTCTTTGTGTACTTTGAGAATTGGGCTCATTTTTCTCCATCTCCAATCAATTCCCCAATGCCCAACAGACTTCTAAATCTACTGTGTAGATAGAGCATGTTTAATAAGGAAGTGAATAGTATATAAAATAAAACATAGCAACATGGACTGGGGGAAAATTGTTGGGGGACTGAGTCCTTGAGTTCCAGTCCCAAGAGTTTCACTGATAAAATCTGGGAAATCATTTAATCTTGTTCTGCCTCCGTTTTCATGATGGAGTTGAAGGAAATGTTATCAAAAGGCTATGAAAACTGACTCCTGCCCCACCTGAAATCAGCTATGTATAAGTAATGAGTTTGGCCATTTAAACTCTGTATTCTCTTACAGACTTTCAACCCTTCTCATGCTTGGAGTAGATTCCTGTGGGAGTGAAACACTCCCCGAAGCTGTATGTCCTGAGAATCTGACTCCAGGACTGGGGAGGTAGCTGAACCAACAAAATGTCTACTGTGCACACACAAGGGCTGAGTTCAGATCCCTAGAACCCATATAAGAAAGCCAGGAATGATTTCTAACTTAGCCAGAAAGGTCAGGATCTCTGGTGTTTGCCGGTCAGACAGTCTAGTCATTCAGTGAGCACTTAGATCCCTGTCTCAAGGGAAATAAATAACAAGATGGTGAGTGACCCAGGAAGACATGTACCACCAACCCCTGGCCTCCACATGGGTATGCACACGAGGCACACAAGCACAGAGGAATCCACACACATGCAGGATGCTGCCTGTGAAGGTGTCTAAGCACTGGAAGGGGAACTTAGCTATAACAGTAATGTTAACCTAACTCAGTTTAGTAAGTATAAACATCTGTGAGAGAAAAGGCCAGAGTTTGAAATAAATCAGTTATTTTCCTATAGGGGGAAAAAATCAGTCCTTAGTTTTCATGAGGAAAGGATGAACATACCTTCTGTTTTCTTCCCTAGTTTTAGTCAGTCCTATCTGCTGGGTGGCTCTGACTAGAGATGACTCTAGGAAATTAGAGATGAGAGGTAGAGAAGAAGAAAAATGAAGGGGAGAAGGAGGAGGGGTGCAAGGAGGAAGAAGAGGACGGTGGTTCCGATGGCAATGACAACAACAAGAGGAATCTCATATTAAGAATTTGCTTGCCTTGGAGCTGGAGAGATGACTCAGCAATTAAGAGCCCTGGCTGCTCTTCCAGAGGACCCAGGTTCAATTCCCAGCACCCACATGACACCTCACAACTGTCTGTAACTCCAGTTCCAGGGGACCTGACACCCTCACTCAGACATATGTGCAGGCAAAACACCTATGCACAGAAAATAAAAATAAGCTTTAAAAATAAAGTAAAAAAAAAATTGCTTTCCAAATGCAATTATTTTTTTACTAATATAAAGCAAAAACACTAGTGTAGAGGCCCTGTCACCACTGTTTGGGACGGTGGGCACAGAAAGAGCCCTGTCTGGATTTGTAAGCCCTGCTATTTCCTTCTGAGGCATTTGGCAGGCACATCTCCTCCCTCAGAACCTTAGTGACTTTTCATCTTTAAAGAAAACCTCCTAGGTTGGTGGGGAACATTCTATGTATGTGCTCGTGTGGGCATGCTGAAGGTGTTTTATAAATGCAAACTTCTACATACTCTTGAAGCATTATCATATTAATCTGCTCAGCAATGTATTCTGTCATTTATTGAAGGCAAAAACCAAACCAAACAACCAAACAAAAAACAACTAGATTCCAGTATCAACAGAGAAGTAGAGAAAAACCTTAGCGCTGGCATGCAGGGATTCTATAGAGCCTGAGGATTAGTCACAGGCGTGCAGCTGACACTGCCCAACCAGCACATGGGCATGCTTCCTCAATTCCAGTAAAGATCACTGGTTAATTAGAATTAAATACCCTTGGTATCAACTTGGTGTTCCAAACTCTTTCGTTGTCATGCAGCTAGGACAGAGTCTCTTCTTTCATTTCAGCATATTATCCAATGCAATATTCCAAGAGATTGGAAGGGCCCAGCTCCACGATATCCCCACCACTGCACACATACTTTATGGAGTGTCTTTATTAATAAGTAACTCAGCTTGAATGATTTTTTTTGCCCACATATCTGTAAAATATTTGGAGTTCTCTTTAATAGTTCACTAATTTATTTTTAAAATACAGTTGCCTCTTAAAACCCAAATCAAGGGGCTAGAGATGTGGATGGCTCAGTGATTAAAGGCATTTGTTGCTCTTGCAGGGGAATTGAGTTTGTTTCACAGAATCCACAAGGTGGTTCATTTGTAACTTGAGTTCCAGGGGATCCAGTGCCCTCTGCTGGTTTCCATGTGTACTGCATGCACATGATGCACTTACATACAAATAAAACACCTATAAACATGAAACAAAAACAAATGCATCTTTTTAAAAAGAAAATCAACACTTTCCTCATTTCAGCTTGAGGTTATTTTTATAGATTTAGGGCAAGGGCTCCCACTATATACACCAGCTCAGTAGAAGCCTCCATTTCCTTTGTATGGTGTCACCATCTTTAAGTGATTCTAAATCGTATTTCATATGTAATGAAATCTTTTTAAAGACTCTAGACTGTACAGATAGTCAGGGCACCGTGTGATTTTCTTTTAAAGTTGGTATGACATGCTCAAAAGTATATGCACATTTTCATAGAAGAAGGTTATCAGGAAGATTTTTTTTATAGGCATTATCATTTGGTTTTCTAGCAAAGTGGATAGAGCGAAGCCTAAGGTTGAGGAGAGTATATGCTATGGCTACAGCTTAAAGTCAATATAGCTGGTGTAGAGTGAGCTCAGAGTGAGCCTGGCATAGCAGGAGCCTTAAAACATTCTACTGAGAGCCCATAGGTCTCCTACCTCATCCTTACCGAGGCTGTCCAAGCCCACACCCCTGCTTCCATCTTCGCCATCCCTACTTTATTCTGCTGACTCTAGAAATCAAAGTTTAGAATAGAACCTTCCAAAGCCTGAGCTAAACCCAGTTTCCATGTGTCTGGATTTATTTTCTGTCTTTGCACTTGAACACCAGACAGTAGATCATTTATAAAGAAAAGAGATGTATCCGCTCACAGTTCTAGGGGCTGGGACTTCAAGGGGGCCACATCTCCTCAGTGTCTGCTGAGGGCATCATCCCACTCCAAGCAGAAGGCTAATGGGCATGTAACAAGAACGAGCCAAGAAAGAAGCCCACATGCTGTGTAATGATCCACTCTAGAAAGCACCAGTCCACTCCTGAGAACTAATATTGTCTCTCAACAGAAACATCAGTGTCCCTTAAAGGCATAGCCTTGCAGTGCTGCATTAAAGCATTAAAGCCCAAACATGAATCTTGATGGGAACATACCATATGAAAACTATAGCACCACACAAAACACAGGGTTGTATCAAATTAAGCAAAAAGGACTATGAAAAGGTAGCGTACTTTTGTTATGTTAGTTTGTGGTACCTAGTTCTCTTTGGATCAGCCTTACGTTAGTGTTAATAAATATATCTAACGAGAAGCTGAAAGCTGTCTCATCTCACTACTTCCTCAGGCAAGCAAACAGAGGTCTGTAGTTCTCAGTGACTCACTCCAAATCAAAGCAATAGACAGTGGGAACCAAAGAACCCAGGCTCAGATTCTCCACGGCTGAGCCAACCAGAACCTGGGTTTCAGGCAACCCCTGACAGTGCTATTGTCTGCCTGCCGGATGCAGTAGTCACAAAACTTTATACCCGGTATTGTAGTTCTTACGAAAGAAAAATGGTGAGTTATGCATATGTATAAGCAAGAGACCAAAGGGTTAATCAGAAAAGAAATAATTTTCACATAAAGTGATCTGTCTTCCCTTTTTTATTGTAAGCTCAGAGAGAATTGTAGCAATACAGGTTGAGCAATTTTCTTTTTTTATGAATCTCGTGCTCAATTTATGAAAGCCATTTTGCAACCCATTTACATGCAGTAAACCTTTGCTTTAAGTTTCTGTCATTTACCTTGATCATGATTATTTATAGTTCTTTCCGAAAGGCCCTTTGCTGTTTTAGCTCTTGAGTACGGCACCGCCACAAGGCAGTTTTCTATGGTGCCTTTTAAGCCTCAGCTGTCGGCTAAGATGAAGCCGGTCTTGTTATTTGCTACACGGCTCAGGAATGCTGTTCAGTGGGAATGAAACTAGCCAGACTCGAGAGTCTTGGACTCAAAACCAACTGTGCCCTCTCCCTAGATAATCATAGCCTTTTATGTTCCTTTTGTGTTGGTTTGCCCACTTTTAGAAAGGAAACATTTTTGTCATCAGATGCTAAAATAGAGCTTCACCAAAGTACTTTTTTTGTATAGTTTATAACATAAACTATAAATGCTAAGTTGTTTTATGAACTAGGTGATCATGATATGAGCTCCTGTAAATCACTAAAAAAGGAAAATTGTGTCTAATCTAAAATTCTTTTATTGTCTGTACAAGAGTGTTAATGACAATATGACCCTTTACTTTAGACATGTGATAGACACTCAATTAAGGGTTGAATTCTATTGATGAATAAATGAAAACTTTGCCACGGAGGCTCGCAGCACCTGGCATGGTCTAAAACACAGGACAAACATCGCCCCAAGCCTCACAGGGTTTATAGTTAAGATGGTTGGCCACATGTGCTCAACTTGATACTCAAGTAGACGGTGGCTCTGGATGAGAGACAAAGATGTGGTAGGGTCTGGAGACCTCATGAGGGGCTCCCTAATGCAGAGTGAGTTCATCTACATCCTCCTAGCTTGTGTATATAAACACTGTACCAGCCATGGTCCTAGCAGAATGGGGTACCCACCCAGAAGAGTTAAATCGAAAATCATGCAAAGAAGGATAGTAATGATGTGGGCTGAATTAAGGGGACCAACAGGATGGGGCAAAATACCCAGAGGTAAGCAATGGGAAATAATATTACTGTCCTGGAGGGTGAGGTAGAGGCCAGGCAGGGAGAATAAGAGCTGAGGCTGGACCCTGCTGGAATCCTTGTCATGTCTGTGCAGTCTGCAGTCTAACTCCTCAGTCAGCTATCAGGAATCACAAAGAATGTGCACGTGTGTGCTTCTGACACTATGAGGGAGAGTTTCCTTGAGGACCAACGTGGGAGATCGCATCGGTCCAAAGCTGAGATCTGTCATTCTATGCCTTGCATGTAGCACAAGTGAAGTGGGTAGGAAGTGGCTCTGTGGTTTCCTTGACTCCTTGGCACTTACCATGCACAGCCTTCTCAAGGTACAGAACAGGAAAGAATGGATTATGCCCTCAACAACAAGAGGAGGGTCATCCGCTTGGTTCTGCAATGGGCAGCCATGTATGGTGATCTCCTCCAAGAAGATGATGTGGCTATGGCTTTCCTGGAGGTACGTGGGGGTGATTCATCCCAAGAATATTCTTTTATCCCCTAACACAAGGTGTACAACAAATTCTATAGAGACTCTGTAATTGCCAGTTCTGGACCTTGTTGGCATGTTCACTGTCAGGTACGTTTAATAAAAGGAAAACATCAGCCATTGTCCTGCCACTCCAGTTCCATGAGTGGTTGCCATCGCAGTGCGTTACAGTCCGCTCTTGTGTTCTTTGCATGTTTGAGAGACTTGGAATCGCATGAGGACCCAACATTTTGCAGGCTGTTTTTTTTTTTTTTTTCCTACTTAGCTCTGTAAAGATTTTTCCCATGTCAGCGTGATCTTTGTAATGAAAGGTTCTAATGCTCCATCAGGAGCAATCCACAAAAGCATTTATCTGTGCCCACCCTGTTCTGCGTTCTCCTTCCTACAATAACTGTACAGCAGACACTTTTGTGCATGTGGGTCTGTCTTCAGTTACTCACTTTCTTAGGAGTAAGAGCTCTAGGGAGAATGGAAGGTGGGGTTGGCTGCTCAGAGGTGGACTGATTTAATGAGGACTTGCCAGGGCAGCCGGGGCAGTTCTGAACGGACATCATTTACTTGGTCAACACTGCTTCCAGCTCAGCTGCCTTTCATCCATGCAGCATGGGCTTTGGCCTTTGACCCTGGATTAAGTAGTACCCCAATATTCACGGGCATATTCCAAGACCCCAGGTAGTACCTGTACAGCTAATATAACAAGTTCTGTATATTTTTTTCAACACATATCTATTCAGAATGAAATTTGTCAATTCAGCACACTACGTGGTAAACAATAACTGATATGAAAATACTATAATATACTGTAATAAAATTTATGAATTATTTATTTCTGGAATTCTGTTTCCAGACGATAGTTGATTTCAGGTAACTGATACTATGGAACATGAATCTCCCAAGATAAGGGAACAACCGTCCTCACTCCCCCTCTAGAACCGAGCGCTCCTGTACAGGTAGAAGACAGTGTGGTTCTCTTTCAAAATGTATAATACTTTGCTCTAAAATTAATTTTCCAAAAAAAAAAGAAAAACATGCTTCCGTTTTGCTTGTGTCAGCTTTGATGAGGCATCTAGAAAAATGGACTGCTGTTGGAAGGGAGTTCACGGAGTAAAGAAATATGGTGTCTTGGGACCCTGTACTGACTTGGGCCCCTCCCTGTGACTGGCATGATGGTCACAGCCCGCCATGGAAGCCATTGCTCCTGAGAGACATGGGCAGAGGTGCTGATGTCACTACTAGTGGTCAGCACAGCTCTGAGAGCATCAGGTGGAACTGTAACACAAGCCTCCGGCTGAGGGCTCTGCCTGCGTTTGCACTGTTAACAACCACGCCAGTGGTAAATAGGAAATAAGTGGAAAACTCTAAAGTAATGTGAAGAATAAATATTAAAATCCCCTGGGGAGAAATGGATTTAAAGACGCCTCAAAAGTGCAGATTGTAAGGTGTCTGATTCCAAAACCAGACACTTTGTGTGTTCTTTCACACTCACCACGTGAGTCCACTGTAGTTTATTGTTTTAATTTTGCTGTGGCAAAATGGGAAGAACATAGCACTTACTATTTCAGCTGTTTTTAAATACACAATTCATACAATCATTTCATCACCACACTCTAGCTCCGGGACCTTTTGTTGTTAGCAATTTTGAATGTGAATGCATAACTACTTCCTCCTCCTCCTCTCCCTCCTCCCTCCCATCCTCTCCCCTCTCACCTCCTTCTTTCCAAGAAACTATGGTCTGGGGGTGCTAGCAACACGCATGGCGTAGGAGCATGACTCTGTTGCTGTCTAGAGAAATATGCACCTTTCGGTTCTTAAGATCTGTGACTTTTGCGGTTGCAGGAGTTCTACGTGTCTGTATCAGATGACGCACGAATGATGGCTGCCTTCAAGGAACAGCTGCCAGAGCTGGAGAAGATTGTCAAACAGATGTAAGGAGGGACTTTGCTCTAGGGGGTCCTTTCGTCAAGTGAGCACCTGCCTTATGATTAGAACATCTTCCAAAGAAGTCTTTGCCTGCAAAAATGGCCAGCACTGGCCTGTTATTAGCCATATGTTCTGGTCTGTGTTGTGGGCCCAGGGCACAGGTAGCAGTGAGACCAGATGAGCAGAAGGACCTGGATGCCATTTGTGTTAGCAGACTATAGAGAGGGAAGCTGCCCTCTGACAAGCCTAGGTCTAGATACATGACTCCCTTAGACAACTTAGCGAGGAATCAGTCCATGGCATTTGAGTACATTTGAAAACAGTCACCTATGTGGGAAATTCATTCTCTGCTGCTAAAGCTGTCCATTGCAAATATTCCTGACCTTGAACTGAATTGGGGAGTTTCCTATTAATGGACTATTAAATTAAGTACTGGAGAGTGAGTATATCAGGAGATTGACTTTGAAAGCCAGGAGCTGCAGCATTTAACCTCAGGTCTGTGACAAGAGCGAGTGACTTCGCTGCTTCTCTGTGCTTTGGCCCTCTTACTGTTAAAATGAGGGAGTCACCCATTGCTGTCCAGAGAGACCGTGCAATCTCAATGCCTAACGTAAGATTAAAGTGACACACAAATAAAGCAATCTGAAAGAACAATGGCAATGGCATTCAACAGTGTGCTTTCTCTACTTTTTGTAGCTCAGAAGATGCAAAAGCTCCACAGAAGAAGGTAAGGGCTCTTCAGAGAGCAACACTGTCTGCACCCTGTAGCACCAAGATTATCCAGAGACCCTGGATTGCAATATAGCGAATTGATGTCTCCTTTGTGCACACAAAACCTATTTGCTTCATTCCGGGGCTCTAATTGCTTCTCCGGGTTGTCATGGTTTGTTAGTCACTCTCCTTTACACACTTGTGCTTATTATTTTTACAGCACAAGGTGCTTTTGCAGCAGTTCAACACAGGTGACGAGAGGGCCCAGAAGCGTCAGCCTATTCGTGGCTCTGATGAGGGTGAGCAATCTCTCCAATCTCTCCCATGGAATATTTGTAGTTGGGCTAAAATCTGCCTCCTGGAAACCATCGTCTTGAACCTACTAAAGCACTGCTCTTGGGTGTGCTTCTTGGTCCCCTGATAAGTTATGTTCTTGGGGTCTGGTATCCAGACAGAGCTGAGATGCTTGCCCAAACCTCAATGACACTGCCTTTCCCTGACTGTCAGGATGTGGGATCTCTCGGGGCTTGGTTGGATGCCAGCACTAAGTACTCTCCCCACCCCAGCGGAGCAGGCCTTGACCACAGATGTCTAAATACTATGCATAGCTTATGTTTTCCTTTGAATGGCGGAGACTACTGTCTCACATTGTCAACTGTCTCTGCAGTTTTGTTCAAGGTCTACTGCATTGACCACACCTATACCACCATTCGTGTGCCCGTAGCTGCCTCTGTGAAGGAAGTCATCAGCGCAGTAGCCGACAAACTCGGCTCTGGGGAAGGCCTGATCATTGTCAAGATGAACTCTGGAGGAGGTAACAACTTAGATTTGCATTGTGGTCTATTTATGAAATAAGCCATCCTGGCTAATAAAAACCATCCAAGGAGAAACTGAGTCCATTCACGGTGACCCAGAAGGATGGCAGAGACTGTGGAAGCTCCCAGGGATAACAGAAATATAGTGTGAAGAGGCGGGCTTATGAAATGTCTAACATCCAGAGTCCCACACAAAGGAGTGAGAAGTGATTTATGGGAGGCAGCTGTGCCCGCAGTCTCTGGCATCCATGTCAGCCTGGGGCTCTTTCAGTGGAAACCATAAGAAACTCACTGGGCCTCGGATTCCTGAGAAAGGTGCACCTTTAGGGGACATGGAGTTTGACAAGCAAAGAGTCCAGGTGCCTACAAACCTGCAGCTGGAGTGGTTGGGGGCTTGTTCTTATCAACTGATGACAGTTCCCCACTTCCCCAGTAGAGCCAAGCAGAGCTCAGCTGCTCTAATATCATGAGGGGGGTACTCCACTCCCCAACTTCCCAACCTGGGACTAAAATTCCTGTCCTCTTCCCCTACTCTATTTACCTGAAACATTATTTTGTATCATCTTGTATAGCCAGATGTAGCAATGGCAGAAAAGGATGAATTAGATACACTGTGTGCTAGTGAGTTGCTCCAGACCAGGAGCAGCTGGGAAGTAAAGGAAAGCCGTACCTCATGGTGACAGGGGTTTGGGCAGTGTTCACCCACAATGCAGTGAGAAGGTTCAGGAAGGAGCTGTTAGGTTAATTCCCCAGCGATGGCTCCACAGCCTGTTGAGGGGTCCTTTAGGAATGGAGTGAAGCATTTCTGCCTTGTCTGAAGGTAGGAGATACCGCTGATGCAGGATTTTAAAGTGGATGATGGATTCTCAAGACCTCTCCTTCTATTTTGTGTCAGTTGCTCCAGACCCAAGATGGCCTCTGAATTCATTTACTGCATTCTTCCCATAGGCATCCCAATACATTGGACATTCACTTCAAGGCTAGCGTGCCACTGAAGCCTGCCCTTCCATGTCCTATCTTAAGTTTTAACTGTCCCCCTGACACATACTTTCTAACCCTCTTCCCTGCTGTGCTTTGTGACCCTTATCCCATCTCACACACACATACACACTCACTCACACACACTAACACACTCACACACATACACACTCACACATATATACACATATATATACTCTCACACACACACATTCACACATACATATACACTCACTCTCATACATGCACACACACTTACATATACACACACACACTCTCACACATGCACACACACTCATTTCCTATCCCCTTATCCCTCTGTGTTATCTAGAATTTTTAGTTTATGTTTTATCTCTCTTTATTATTTCTTTATGTGTCCCTAGTGTCTGGTATGTAGTAAATACTAAATATATTCAATAAACTGATTCATAAAATATAGAAAGATGCTTTAAAGTAGTTAATGCTGTTAGCTTCCATATTGGGAACAAGTTTAAAAAAAAAAGATATTTTGCAACTAAAAATCGTGTGAGATCTCTGAAGTGGCCCCCACAGTTTCTAATAATGACCTTTCTATTTCCAAAGTACCAGGCATTGTTACCATCAAGAAACCTAACTTGCTGTCTGATTGACTATGTGGGTTTTATAAATAATTATGGTTGCAGAGTAGATCTGGGCAAACTGACCCTTGGGTGTGCCCACTCCTGTTGTGTGGTCATTTCTGATGCCATCCCGAGTGCTGTGACTATCTATGCGCAAGCGCTGTCTTTTTTATTCAGTGGATGCATCCGCTCCTGTGTTTTATGCAGTCGCATTGCATGTTCCGGTAATTCACCAAGCTGGCAATTTGTTGGTGTGATTAGGGCAGTGCAGCAAATCTCAGATGGATTTAATAGGCAATCTCACGCTTTTTATGTTCACAGAAAAGGTGGTGCTCAAACCTAATGATGTTTCAGTATTTACGACGCTCACCATTAATGGACGCCTGTTTGCCTGCCCGAGAGAGCAATTCGACTCACTGGTAAGAGTGAATGGCCTCCTCAGAGCACCGTGTGCAATCAGAAAACCTTGTCTGAGGCTTAATTTCACAGCCACACTGAGACCGGTTGCTAACAATTCTTGACTGCTATGTGGCTTGTTCTACACTATGGTCTATCGGAAAAGCCCCGGGTGCTCACTGGAGCTGATGCTCCAGGCTTTAGATGATCTTCTGTGCAAATTAGCCAAGCTGTACCGCGGCTATGGGGACACAGTTCAACTGTCAGAGTCTTGGTTGGGATTCCTTTCATTAAAATGTCTTTAAGTTCAGTATCAATGTTCTAAATCAGAATACTCAGATCACGAGGTAAATAATCACAATCAAGGGAGACATTGGCCTCAGGAGACCCCATAGGAAGACCCGAGGCAGAGCCATCAGCCGGGTCTAGAAGGGCTCTTCCCTGAGCATGCTCTCTGGATCATCATGGGATACCGGAGGTCAGAACACTTGTTCCCAGCCACTCAGAACTTCTGTGAAGAAGAAGCATATTCATTTCTGTTTATCTTCTAAAGATTAAACATGGATTGACTAGCTACTAGAAGACCTTAGAAACCACAGGATCAGTTTAGTTTCACAAACCAAGTTTCCTCTGTCTCTGGACACACAAGCTTCCCTTGTGAGGAAATAAAAGACAGCATGTGGGTGAGAAGTGACCTGCACCAACATCTTGGGAGAGTTCTGTTTCCTTAGTGAGGTGTAGACAGGTCTTGCTAGAACTTTAGGAGGGAGCTGGGTTGAATCTGAGCCCTTGTGACAGCCCAGGTTCCCACCCAGCAATGCAGCAACAAGATGTGCTTTTCAGATCCTGATTGGATGTGTCTTCCCTGATCAGGACTCTGGTTTTTGCTTCAGGGAACGCCATAGGTTTTTGTTCATTCATTTTCTTTTTCTAAGATGTAGTCATGTGTTGTGGCTGCTAGGCCTCAGTCTTCCTACCTTAGTGTCCCACGTGCTGGGATTACAGGTGTGTGGCACCAGACCCGGGCAGACAGCTCATTTGGCACCATTTTACTTTGACTTAAGAACTTCACGAATGTGACATAGTGCCATCGCTTCCCCCCTCCCCCGGCCAAGCCCCGAGCACCCCACTCACCCTGGCACCAGCATAGAAAGATGAGCACAGAATCACAAGCCTTAATGTGTGTTCTTTGGTTCTTTAATCACCTGCCTTCCTTGCTTTCTGAATAAATTTCTCTTAACATTTAGGGATTTAAAAATAAATAAATAAAAATAAATAGCCAGGAAACCACATAAAGATATAAGAAGAAAAGTGGCTCTACAGCATTGTCCTCTGACCTCCACTGGTGCCAGAGAACATTTGCCCTTCCTCTCCCCACACATCACGTGTGCACATGCACCTTTTAAAAATTGCCACGAGTTCACATACCCTCTCCTGGAAACTAATGCCTTAAACAGCTAGTGCTGCCCTGTGCCGTTGAAGGTGCCGGGTGAAGTGTTTGTCTCTCTTGCCGGCTGGTTCTTGGCTGCTGTGTTGAGCCAGGGGGTGGACAGTTAGGCACGTGGACTGTCTCCAGCTCCCTGGGGGCAGACACTAACTTTTTAAGCTTCTGTTTATTGCTCACAGTCCTGCGGCCTTCCAAGTTCTGGGCTCTTACTTATCTTCCATTTTAAGGCCTGAAGGGTTGGAAGGAATTTGCTTGGCAACAAGGGCCCTGGACATGAGCCTCTCAGCTGGGGGTGCTGGGTACCTACATCTCGGTGCTCAGAGGGGGTGGACCTTACCTGAAGCTCCCTCTTGGGCTTACTAAAAACATCCCTATGACAACCATCTTTCTAGAAAGAGTTGTCCAGATGGTGACTACAAGGCAGAATGTTGACTGAACCCTCTGAGCTATCACCACACACTTACCAAGTGTCAGCTAGCATGACAAGTGCCCAGCAGCATCTGTCCTTAGGACAATAACAGTCAAATTAGGAAGTGAGTAACCCAAGCTGCCCAGAAGAAAATGAGTCTCGGTGTTAAATAGTGCTGTTTAAAACTAGTAGAGTGCCCGTGCTGATCCCACTGCGAAAGGGCTTGCGTTCCAGAGCTTTGCTCTCTTGAAATTTTTTATTTGAGTATAAATGTTAGTACAAAGCCAATTACAACAAAGCTTCAGTGTACTGTAATTTGGCTCTGCTTTTATCCACTCACTGATTCCTAAGACGTTTATTTAGTACCTGCCACATCATTCCATGGTCTGTGGATGTTTCTGGCTGTGGGACAGTCTCGAAGACAAACCCTTCGTAGTCCATGTTTCTCAAGGAGCCTGTTATGACCACTGTGTCATCAGAGGGGGCCCACTATGACAAGTTGCACTGCAGAGGCGGAGGTGTAACGCAAGCAAAGAGCAGTGCTGGGGTGTAGGTTGCTCAGCCAGCAATTACACTGACAATTAGCACCCCTTTTTATGTGTTAAGTCTCTGGACTAGGACCACAGTAATGCCATTCTTCAACAACGAGTAGAGTGGGAAGGAGGTGCAGAGCAGAGAGGCTGTGCTCACACCAGCAGCCATGGGAGAGAAGGGAGACCACAGAGAATCCTGCTGACCTGAGATGTTGTCCTGAGGCCAGAAATTTAAGAGTGTCACCTACTATTCTACTGAAGACTTGGCCTGGGCTAGAACCGTTGTCAGCTGGTCCATAAGCTACTTGCCCACCAGCACCAGTTCTGTTTGGAATTGTTGCTTTCTGCCCTGTTTTCTGTGTTCTACAGAGTGGACCCGTATCCAGCTCTTAGCCTAATGTTTCTCTAACCATACTTTCCTGTCATTTGTAGCAGTTCAACCCCTCTGGAAAGTGACCTAATCGGAGAGAGGGGACATCCCTGTGCTGAGGACTGGATTTACAGGCCGCACTCAAATTGTCCCCATTTAATCCTCTTAACAAGCCTCAATATTAGTTGCCAACTTGGGTAGTATAACCCTGATTTACTGGAACTGCAGACAGACAGTCAAAAGATTAAGGGATCATACCAAGTATGTGTTGCTACAGTGGGGTTTATGTTCAGTCTGCTGTTTTCTGAAGCCGGCATGATCTAGTATCTGTCCTGTAATAACCCCCCATCTCCTAATCTTGTACGCAGACCCTCTTTAAAAGTGGTTATTTGGTCCCTCTCTGCAATCTGTTCCTGCAAATCAAACATGCTGTCAGCTTCCTCATTTTCATCCTTGCTCTCCATCAGAAGCGTGAGCTGTCCTGAGAAAAGCTTTTCTCGCCCTCCTGCTCACTGCTTCTCTTTATCTTCCATCACACACTGACTCCCAATAAAGCACCCTGTTTCAGATGCCTCCACCTGCTTGTCTATGTACTTAGTAGTCTAGTCTGTTGATACTCTGTCTCCAGGTGTGCAAATGGAGTCCAGCAAGTAACTATATTCACAAGCAGCACCAAGCCCGTGGATGGAGGTTGACTCTGTTACACTGTAAACTTGATTGCTTAGCTCACAGATGAACTTTCCAGTGCAGGAGCCACCTAAACCCTGAGCATGTCATTTCTTGGGTGTCTAGAACACTGGGGACATTCTGTGAATACAGCAGTGATGAAGATGCTGATGAAATTCATATAAAAGTATTATTTCTAACATGAGCCTTTTTTCTTATTAATGCTGAGACTGGAGCACTGAACCTTGTACATGCAAGGAACATGCTCAGTCAGAGTCACATCTCTAGTCCTGTGACATGTTCAAATACTGTTAGCATCAGATTGACAAATACTCATATATATGTATGCTTATACATACATATATATATATAACATGTTTATGCATATATATCATTCCTAAATATCCATTCCTAGTCTTACAGATAAGTATTAAGGTATTATACACTTACACTTCATCTGTCACTTATCTCACAAACACTTTATACTATATAACACTGTATAGCATTTCTTAGAACACAAAAGGAGATAAGTGAACCAAAATAAAACTTTTGATAAGAGTCTTGGTCAAATTAGCAGAGTCTGGTCTTGCCTCAAACATGGAAATAACATTCTCAACCCAATAGCTCTCGGGTCAGACTGAAGACTTGGAAATCCTGTGTAGACTCAGCTCACAGCACTCTCTACTACTTCACTACTTTAGGTGGTGTGTGAAGACATGGCTGTAGCAACTTGACCTCAGTCACCACCAGGAGTTAAGTAGTAGTGTGGGTAGAAATTCAAACTCCTGTGCTTTTGATGTGCATCTTCCATCTTTTCTGTGGAAAAGGGAGAGATTCTAGGTACCCATCCACCAATCCACAGGACCCCACCCCTGTGCCAATCCCCAGGCACAGATCCCTGCTCATCCTTTGCTAACCCTTTGTTTGCCATGGCCCACAGTTGAGATGGTGGTCATGACGATGCTGGCGGTGACGATGCTGGTGACCACACTGTTGATAATTGGTGGTGATTGACGATGGTAACGACAAAGATGGCCTCTGGGCAAGTACAACAAGCAGCAAAGCCACTTTTAACCTCAAAACCGACATTTCAAAACATGCCCGAAAGTATTCCTTTCCAACATCCTTTCCTACATCAAAAACTCCTGAAAGCATTTGGCACTAAGTACTGTTCCCTTTTGTGGTTCTGATCCAGTTTCTCACAATTATTCTCAGACTCCCTTGCCAGAACAGGAAGGCCCAACCACTGGGACAGTGGGAACATTTGAACTGATGAGCTCGAAAGACTTGGCGTACCAGATGACAACATATGATTGGGAGCTCTTCAACTGTGTGCATGAGGTAAGGGGCCCAGCAAGGAGCACGCATGGGTTCCATAGGATTCTGAACGAAGCCTGCTGGCCTGACTCAACTCATGTTTCTGTGTGCTACCATATGGAAACCACATGATGGGTTTTGTGCATGCTGAGCTTATAAAACCCTAAAGTATTAAAGAAAAAAATCTCTGTGATGCTATGCTATGTCTTCCAGAGTCTATTAAGCCAATAACACCTAGTTTATATTTATATATTCCACAAGCTTCATGAAAGCCCTTCAAATCTATATGACAAGGTACATCCGGGTTAGCGATTGAATTCACATCTGCTGCTTGATAGAACACTTTCCTGACAAATGGAGGAGCCAGGCTGGCGTTCTGATTTAAAAGCCAACAAATAAGTAAAATTGTTTTCCTTTCTGTTCTAGCTGGAGCTAATCTACCACACATTTGGAAGGCATAATTTTAAAAGGACCACAGCAAACTTGGATCTGTTCCTGAGGAGATTTAATGAAATTCAGTTTTGGGTTGCCACTGAGATCTGCCTTTGTTCCCAGCTCAGCAAACGCGTTCAGCTTTTGAAAAAATTTATCAAGATAGCGGCTCAGTAAGTGTCTTTAACTTTGGAGGAAAAAAAATGTCTATGCACTATGTTCTCGGGGAATACACCTTAAAAAGAAATGGGGCCTAAGAGCCACCAGCAGCTGAATTCTTGGGAGAGAATGCCTTCTAGCTTTTTAATAGTTAACATCACTATATAAATTAACATCTTGTAGTACTGATGCTGGAGTCAAAGGGGGTGTGTTTTGATCTGAATTCTTCAGATTTTCCCCCCTCCTCTGTTTGCAGAGTGCTATTGAAGTCAACAAAAGTTCCCTTAGAAACTTTGGTTGTAAGGCTCTTGAAGCTGATGTGTCACATAACACGTTCTCACCAGTAGAGGGCAGTAGAACATGCTGGAACAACAGCTCACGCAGCTCAGGCAGAATAAAATCAGTAAAATGCATACAGGCCAGCTAACCTGGCACTAGGAAATCATCTCCATGCACATCAGAGAAAGCAAACATCTTATAAATATTCTATTTAAAAGCACTTCTTGGGAAACAATTTATTTACTGCAGGGGCCAGTTAGGTTTCTCCCTGACGTGAATTTAATCTTCTCCTGCTATTTAGATATGCTTGACAACCTCCTGTTTACTTCCATGTTTTTGGTATCACCACAGTGCTAAAAATAAAAAAGCTAAATGTGGCTTGTGCTGCGAGACTCCTTCCCTTTCTAAATGCAGAGCCCGAGCTCGGGAAGGTTAGGAGAATAAGCGACCCCAGCCAGGCATTTGCTTGAGCCAAACAGTTCAGATCCCCCCCCCACACACACACACACACACACACTCTTGATTTCCAGAGCTAAACAAAGAAGGGAAAGCTGCTTGGTGTTTTATAGAAGCCAGCTTGCCAAATGCCTTGAGTCGTTTTGCCAAAAAATTTGAGGGGACAATAGAATACCAGGTCCTTTGAATCCACGTGCTGCTTGCTCTGCCTTTGGAAAAGCTGGCTATTTGAAGAAAGGTTTCGTGTGGCCACTCTCCCTAGCAGCACGGATGGCCTCTGTGCAGCGAGCAGATGCCTTCATGCGTTTGGAATGAGCGGATTATGGAAACTATGACAGGGTTGTGCTTTCCCATCACAGGGAGCGTGTTCTCTCTTCACCTTAGCTTGCTGGTGCCAAATGCAGCAAGAAGGGAGAGAGGACCTGCCTGTCATTTTACAGAGGCAACACAGAAAAGGCTCCCAGGAATTTTTCCTTTTTGTTTCTGCCTTTGTAATTTATACCCTATCTTCCTGACTCTTGCTGTATTATTTAGGTGAACTTGGCCCTCCCGGTACATCAGCTGATTATTTAACCATATTCAGCCCTGTGCTGAGGCTACTGTCCCACCATGAACCTGTTTACTCAACCCAGCTATTACACACAAACTGTATACTTTCATAACCCTGAGTCTACAAGAACAAACAGAAGCCTGTAGGCCAATGGTTCTCAACCTGGGGGTCTCGATCCCTTTGGGGGCCATATATTGGGTATCTTGCATATCAGATACTTACATTACAATTCATAGAAGTAGCAAAATTATAGTTGTGAAGTAGCAACAAAGTAATTTTATGGTCGGAGGTCCCCACAATGTGAGGAACGGTATTAAAGGATCACAGCATTAGGGAGGTTGAGAGCCACTGCGGTAGACAATAGTGTGTCTGTTTTGCTTGCTGTCTTTTGAGAGCTGCAGTCTTTTCTTTGAAGTTCTTGGCCCAGTCTGGAGCTTAGTAAAATTGAGGGGCAGAGCTAGGGTAGCGGTTTTAATCCTCACAGGAGAAGAAACTGAGACAGGCAGTCATCTCCTGCCTTGCCTTGAATGATAAGCGAAGCTGGAGACAGAGCAGGTCTGCAGCTCTGCATTTCTTATCTCCAAGTCACTTGTACAAGGCAGAGGCCAGCTATGGACGTGGAGACGCTGACCCTTGTCCTGAGAGCCACTACCCTAGCATTATGACATCCTTGCTTGTTTTCTCGTGTATGAGCTGATCCACCATAGCTCCTCTAAAGTGCATTTCCTCACCGCCACAGACATAGAAAGAAATGCTCATTGCTACTTTTTGAGTTGAATATGAGCAGCCAAAGCAACCATTCGATGAGCCTTCTGCAAAAATGTTTGTTCAGACATTATTTATTTATGATAGCAGTCAACTTATATAGCCATATGTGGTGAGAGTTTTTTGCTTATTATGAAGTGAATGCCTTCCCTTGTTAGGGGCCTGGTGTGAAGAACTTAGGGTGTGTGTGGTTGTGGTCGTTTGCCATCAGGCGTACCAAATACTTGGGATACCTTTGCCATTTTAATAAGAATTTAAGCTTAATCCAAATACTTCATTCTCAAATATAGAATCTTAAATACTCATAGTGGTATAAACACAGACTCAAAATTATTAACCTTACCAATGTCAGTAAAACTAAAAATACAGTTATTTTGTTATTGGTGTAATAAATATCTCCAGCTTCAAACTGCCCAACCCACAGGGACCAGGCCTATAAGATGATACTTTTCAACAATTTCATGTCACTAATATAGCACAGAGTAACCAGGGTAGCCGTAGCATTGTGACCTCCTTAACCCCTTCCTACCTGCCAGGTCAGAGCACCCACCTCCAAGTCTCAAATTCTCCACTCATGTTTGCCTTTCCTTCTCTAGTCCCATGGGATGTGTCTCCCCACCCCCTTCCAGGTTCATGACAGCATTTAGCAAATTTAGGATTATAATAACAACCCTTAGGGGAGGTGAATTTAAATTACTTCTCAAAACCGAACCCTCAACGGCCAAAACTATCAACTTTTTAAAACTAGTGTGGGCTGTCGAGCTGCAGAGCATGGTTACCCAAGCAGAACCCCAGCAGTGCCTTAAATCTGTCATTGCCAGTTCACATAAACGAGTCTGATAAATATTAATGACTATCAGAAAATAGAACTCTATTTCTTTTTTTTTTTTCAATCTTGCTCAAAAGTGGCATTCTACTTAAACACGTGCCTCTTGTGTTTCAGCTGCAAGGAGTACAAAAACCTAAATTCTTTTTTCGCCATCGTCATGGGACTCAGCAATGTTGCTGTGAGCCGCTTGGCACTAACGTGGGAGGTAGGTAAGCTGCTGCTGGCATCCAGCTGCGGCTTGTGCCTTTACGAATAAAAACAGAGGCTCACCAGTGAGCTTTTTTTTTTTTTTTTTTTAAATAGAAGCAGCACTCATACTGGTATAACAATGGGAAAGGTGGGGACCCTTGGAGGGAAACAACTTGTCTCTTTTTTTTTTTTTTTAGTTACTTCAGAATGAGAGTGTAAAAACATATTGTCCAGGTGGAGGGAGTGGGGGAGGGACGGAGAACCTCAGCTTTCCCATCGCTACAATGTAAATAATCCTAAACCCAGGTCTCACATATGACATGAAGGAACGGTTTTGCTCAGATGGCTACAAAGGTCACTTTGCTCACTGGTTCAGTTGTCTCTGAAATGTCTGCTTATTGCTTTTATCCTGAGCCTTACCTCTAAGTGAAAGAGGGTAGAAGGTCCATTTTATCCAAGTAGTCCTTGTGCTTCTGGGAGAAACAGCCCAGAGCCAGCTGTTGAAAGCAGAAGTATGTCCCATAACCACCTGGCAACTCCTCCCTCTCAGAGAGGAGCAACAGTTGGCATGGACTGTCTTTGAAGCTAAAGTTAGGCAGGTGTGTTGTGAATGTCTGAAACAAACAGGAGAGATTCATTGACGGTTCAAAAACATCTTCCTGTGTGATTCGCTTAGAACTTGGAATGTGCTTACCCCCTTATGTGTGGTGTGGTGAAGACACAGTAGACTCTAACAGAACATACTCACAAAAATAGACTCCTGACAAATACACACAAGCACGTATAAGAGGGCCTGCAGGAAAAAGAGGGCAAGGACCATCTGAGACCCACTCTGCCGTGGTGCTTAACATCAGCCGTTTGAGTCTACATTCCCCATGAAGTTGTTTCCGTGCCCATTTCCCTCCTGAAACTATTTTCTTCCCTTGACTCTCCTAAATATTTCCATTGTTTATAGGGCAGGTCCTTGCAAGTCCTTCTGTCTTGAGTTTCTCTTAAAATTCCCGGCAGATGCAGCACTTAGCAGTTCATCCCCTGAATATAGGCATGAGGGAATCAGAGAGGCCTGCGAGCCACGAAGCTGGATCGTCTTCCAGGCAGGGAAAGAACAGAGTTGGTGTGCCAATAATAAGCAGTGATGCCATTGTGTAGTGCCCCTGTCTCACTGCTCAAGCTACTTGGAATCTCTAGAGATCTAGGGTCCCCCTCTAATAGTCTGTATATCCCAGTCTGCCTCTGGTTTCTGATCCCCCACACAGAGTCCAAATCAGTTAGAAAAAAATGGTTCTAAAGATTTTTGGGGGTCCATGGAGGCCAGCTGTAGGTTCCATAAAACAGCAGCCAGGCAGTGAGATGGAGTACTCTCTGAGCCCTTTGGGCTGCCTCGGGGGGCCCCTAGGGAGGGTGCAGCCAGATAAAAGGCCAGTTTATTGTCAGCAAAGGAGACAGCTAATTGGCCAGTCCCTTACTGATGCAAGAGTACCATGAGTATACGAACTTCTATTTCTGTCACTGTGTGTCTCTGACAGAAAAGATTAGTCTTTTGTAATTTACAAACCATGTGTTTTCTAAGGCAGAGCGTGATTATGTAATTCTGTACGTTGAGCTGGCGCTCAGGAGCGTCTTTGCTTTGGGTCATTTCTCTGTTTGATGGAAGCTGTCTAAGGGCATCTCACACTGTTTCCGTGAGCACCAGCGTAGCCACAGGAACAGCGGAAGGAACATGCATGGGCTCACAGGATGGTAGAACAACTGTAAGTCAGTCAGTGAGCAAAGAGGAGATCAGGCGCTTATGGTAAGAAGAGGGGCTTGAAACAGGGAGCAGTCCCCATCTGAGATGAAGTGCTAAGCGTGCTGGCCTTGGTTCTATGGACAGTTGGGAGTACAAATCCCTGTTGTGGAGTACTGCCTGTGTGCTGTAGAGTACCAAACTAACTTCTCTGGCCATGCCCACTGTAGCCAGAAGCACTTCCTACTGCTCCACGCCCCCTTCCCCCCTCTCTCCCCACCTCACCCCCGCAGCTGTGACAACAAAAATGGCTGCTAATGTTGCTAGCCTTTCCCTGGATTGGCTAATGGCCACTACCAAGACACTTCTCTTAAAACGGTGTGTAATTAGAGAATAGTCTTGAGAGCCACAAAAAAAGTGTTTAATGCCATGTTGCCTGTTGGCTCTGTCTGAAAATCTGGCTAAGTTAAGAGAGAGCTGGGATGGCAGAGGTGTGGCCAAAAGTGGACTGTATCAATGAAGGTTTGAATCTAATCCAAATAGGTCTATCAATATGTAGTCCTGGGTATTTAGCCCTGGCTGGCCTTGAACACACTGTGGAGACCAGGCTGGCCTAGAACTCACAGAGATCCACCTGTCTCTGCCTCCAGAGTGCTTGGATTGAAGGTATCTGTTGCCATGCCCAGCTCCAAAGAGGTCTAATTTTTTTTTAAATGGACTCTATTTATTACCACCGATGGTTCTGGATGTTCCAAGTGACATTCTCAGGCCCCTAAGACCCATGGCAGCTCTCAGCCTTGAATGCATCTTCTGAGAGATAATATGAGGTTTCCCCATGCTTGAAAATGGGTACTCAGGGATGTGCAAGATGTGCAAGGCACTGGTTTCCAGAAACAAAACCAAGAACTTTGCAAGTGATTAAATGGGAATATGACAGTCGGAGACAGACTCAAGGGCGAGTTTTTCTGAGGTCTGCAGAGGGCTGGTCGGTAGAGGGGTTGTTGAAGGCTGGTCGCTGGGCAAAGCAGGACTGTTGGGAATCTCCAGGTCTCTGTTCTGCTGGTGCTTTCCCATTCTCACTGTGAGAAACACATTGCTCTACCCCCTGGCTTGGTCAGTAGAAAGCTCAGCTTTGCGAAAACAACTCTCAGCAAAATGGCAAGCACTGGATTGAAAGGGGATCCGGTCCTGATGTCCTTGCCTCTCCCAGCAGGTGCACCGACTGGTGTGGTCAGGAGAAGCCAGCATCCTGATAGAACTCTGGGGTTCTCCATTAGGCAGAGAAACCATGCAGAAGTGCTCGCTGGGAAAAGCACTTCTCAGCTCAGAGCATATAAGGGAAGTAACAAAAAAAGCTACCGGGGGAATGTGGACCCAAGGAGCCAGGGATGCGGGCTGTGACTTAGGGATCAGCAGGTTGTGAGACTAATACCTCCCATGCCTAATGCTTAAGCTTCAACTATTCAAAGTTACACTGAGACCCTCCATACCTCAGCACTATTTAATGCTAGTTTTAAAAACAAATTAAACAGAGAAGAAATAAGAAGGCCCTTTTCTCCCATGGCTTTCTCTGTAAAGGAGGAAGAAAGGTTCATCATTCCTAAGCTTCTTTAATCCTAATGTTCTCCACTCTAAGTGTCTAATTGGGGGAATCAAAGAGTTAATAGAAACAAGGGTTTGGAGGGTCCTGACTGCTTATGGTCTCAGGAACGCAGGCAGGCCTGATTATGCATCATCCAGTCAAGAATACATTGTAAAAGCAGTAAGGCCATTGCTTCTTGGAGTTCAGCTACATTAAGACTTTTCAAAGGCAAGTTCTCTATATTCCAGAGATTATTCTCAAGTGCGGGATGGGGGGTAGGGGGGGGAACAGTAGCACACGATCCATATCTAGATATAGACTCTGACAGATGTGTGTGTCATTCCATTTGATTAACAGAAACTGCCGAGCAAGTTTAAGAAGTTCTATGCAGAGTTTGAGAGCTTAATGGTAAGTGACAGCGGCTTCTTTTACTCTGCTCACTGTCTGCATTAATCCAATTTCTGATTAGCCCAAGTTCTCATTGCAGAAATTTTTTCCGTCCTTGTATGACTTTAAGAAGTTTATGATCCCTTTTAGTGCTGCTAAAACAAGCATGTCTGACTAATGAATGGCACCCTCAGGAACTAACTTAAAGAGGACTTATGTCCCACATAAGGTCAATTTGTGTAAGTTAGAAAAGCAGTGTAATAGGGTCCCTACCTAACACCACTCAGGTGGCTATGAGTTGAAGCTACGTTTCTTGGCTTGCCAAAATTATGTCTCCCCGTTGTCTGGGAGGTGTTACCAGACAGGAACGTGGTGAATGGGTCTTGCTGCGGGGCAAGGAATGGTTCAGAGGGCAAGTTAGAACTGGCTATCCTAGAGGATCGTGTAGGGAGCCAACCTCTGGGAAGGAGGTGGGGCTTCATGGAGTGGGGAATCTGTTGAGGTTTTACACAGTTTGTTTTTTGTATTCAGAGGAATGCCTCCCCTTGGCTCCTGTGAGTGCCTTCAAACCAGAACAGAAACAAACAGCACAGTAATGTCTCACCTGTATGTGAAGTTGTTTTAAAACAAAACAAACCTGTTTAAATCTGCCTTTCTTCCATAACATCGCATCCCCAAAGACACAGCTGTGGGACGCTCTGTGTGCTAGGAGGTTAAAAAGGGGGCGTGGCATGTATCACTCATCACTGACCAACAACTCTTTTTGTTTCTCCCAAGGATCCTTCCAGAAACCACAGGGCGTACAGGCTGACAGCAGCCAAACTGGAGCCCCCCCTCATCCCTTTCATGCCTTTGCTTATTAAAGGTAATCTGAAGACACACCCAGGCCAGGCGGGAGGGGGCACTTGAGGGGTGAAGATGAACAGCACCCTCTGGCAAGAAGGCTCTGTCTTTCCACCTCCCTTGGCTCCTGCTCTTGGGACCCAGTCTCTTCAAGGGGTTGGAAGGTGGAAACACAGTGATATGAAAAGCCCATGATTTTGAAGCATCGTGAGCGAAAAGGGTTTACGGTACAGATTTTACTAACCTCAGGTAAAGTGATTTGGAAAGTTAAACACCTAACATAAAAGAAACTATTATCAGCTTTTTCAGCTACAGTGTTATGCAAATCCACCTGCATATGCTAATGGTGCTATTGTACTTTCTTAGTGTGACATATTTCGGTTAGTGACTAGAATGTGGCTTTTATTTCTTTACAGATATGACATTTACTCATGAGGGGAACAAGACGTTCATTGACAATCTAGTAAACTTTGAAAAAATGGTACGTGCAGTATTATAACCTTAACTACAATGTTTTTTTTTCTAAAATAAAATTTGCATTTGTACTAATAAGGCAAATAACTTCTGTGTATGCTGCCGTGTTACAAAGGTAGTTACACAGAATGGAGTTTTGAAACATTTGGTTCACATTGGCTCCGTCTTTTGCTGTCAGCTCTCTTTTGTGGAGCTGAATGGTATTTATGCTGTGGCTCACAGCAGCAGCTGGCTTTTATGCCATGTGTTTCTGTCCCTCCGCTGCCTGTTGTTAAAACGCACGAATGTTCAAGAGTGACTTCTGCATTTCTTGTTGTTTTGTAAGGTTTATGCAGCTAGCTAAACTGCCCCAGGATGCCTTTGAAATGTTTATCTGCCAGGGCTGACTGGGGTGCATGTAGGTAAGAGGCAACACTACCGCCGATCTTTATTATAGGATATTAATCTAAGAGTGTATTGCTTAGTCTCATAAAGTTCACTCAAGTTCATAGAGGGGACTCGGAGACTCGGAGATCACCATAACAACAACAATAACAATAACAACAATGAAATGTCGAGAACAAATGAGAGGCTGGCACTTTCATATTCCGTATTTTCTAGCCCCTTCTCCTCTATCTACCCCACCCCTGCCCGGAGAAGAGGGAGTCTGGCAAAGGTACTTCGAAATTTGTTTTCTTATCTCCCGTGAAGCAATAAAGCAGGCCCTGCCAAAGCCTTTCTTCAGCTACACAGTCCATGTCAATGGAATGCCACAGTGTCTCTGAATCCCTGGGCTGCATGCATCCTGGAGATGTGGAATGGTCGAGCTTCCCCAGGATGTACACATTTGCCCAAAATTATGGTGTGCAGTGCAAATGTGTCTCTGGCTTTGGAACTTAGGAGATATTTAGGGTCAATATCCAGTCCCCTTTGCTCCTCATCTTCTGTGTGAGTCTGTTTCCTCAACCAAAAAATGGGGTTCATGCTTGCTTCATTCATCTCTAGGCAGATGGATGGTGCATGAGTCTTCTTGTAGGTCAGAAAGTACTGGAGAGTTCTTATCAGAGACCTGAAATTCTAATTGTTTCTTGAAATCAAGCTAGTGTGTATGTCTGCAGAAGAATTTGAAACACCCACTGTGCATGGGCTCTGGCTTAGCCCTATTCACTCTGAGCTTATGATTAGGAAGCACAGCTTGGCTGGTAGGTTCTGCTGTCTTGGTTTTTTTGTTTATTTGTTTGTTTTGTTTTTCAAGACAGGGTTTCTCTGTGTAGCCCTGGCTGTCCTGGAACTCACTCTGTAGACCAAGCTGGCCTCGAACTCAGAAATCTGCCTGCCTGTGACTCCCAAATGCTGGGATTAAAGGCGTGTGTCACCACTGCCCAGCTGGTTCCACTGTCTTAAACTGAGGAAACAGATATAAGCACACATTTCTCAAAGATACCGCACCCCTGGGTAAATGGTTTCCCAGTGTTTTCTCCCCCATATACCAAAGGTAGGGCATGGACATCTCTGCTATGGTATCAGTTTGGTGATTTCTTTTTTTTTTTTTTTTTAATGAAAAGAAAAAACTCTTTGCTTACTTGTTAGCATAGAGAATTAAACATTCCCAAGCATTTTTTAAGGAAGGAAAGAAGGAAGGGAGGAAGGAAGGAAGGAAGGAAGGGATTCTGAATTACTCATGCAGAACAGACTAAGACCAAGAGGCAGCCAAGCCAAACACTGAGTTGTAAAATACTCGGGCACAGAGATATGGAACTTAAGATTCTTAGAATAATAGGCTGACTTTATGACCCGAGACTGCTGACGTGAACTGTGTGGCCCAGAGCAAGCAAGAATGGCAGTGTTCACTCTGCCAGTCATCTGATGGGGAGGCTGAGGGTTATCTCTGAATTTCTAGAGCCACATCCCCTTCACAGCCTACAGAGGGAAAGCCAAGATGACCAGGAGTAGGCTCCTCTGGTCTGTACCCCGGGGCCACAGCATTGAACTCCTCCCTGTTAGGCAGTCAGCAAGGAGGTCCTGACTGTTCTGCTTGCTGGGTGGCCATGTTTGTTTACTAGCCACTGAATGGTTAAGCTAGCACTGTAGCTATGACACACAAGCCTAAGTCAACGATGGGTTGAACACCATTATGATCATTTAGAAACAGGGAAAGTTTATTTGTTTTCACTTCAAAGTCTCAAGTGAGCATGGTAGCTCCACTCTGAGGAACATCCAAGGTTCCTGGCTTTGGCTCTCTTTTGATTTCACGTGGTCCATGATTGTCCACCGTCACATCCATATTCTAGTTGTAAGGAGGGAAAAAGGGTGGATGAAGTAATGCTTTTCCCATTAAGGACAGAGAAGCTGGCTAACCACCTCCATCACGTTTAAGTGGCTAGAAATTTAACTGCATGAAAGGAAGGCTGGAAAACGTAGTCCTTATTTGGGGTATCAATGCGTCTCACTAAAAATCCAGGGTTCTGTTGCTGTGCAAGACAGGGAGAGGAAGATTTTGGGAAAGCACTCTTTGTCCTCTGTGCCAGCAGCTTTCTAAGCTTTATTTTATTTGATAAATTGTATTACCAGACAGGTTGATTTCAGAAATGCCTTTCCACGAGTTAGATCTTAGTAGAAAATTAAGTAGAATTTCAAATCAAAATCGATTTATTGGCTTTCTAAACCTGACTGAACAATATGGCATTATCAGGGGCTGGTGAGATGGCTCAGCAGGTAAGAGCACTGACTGCTCTTCTGAAGGTCCTGAGTTCAAATCCCAGCAACCACATGGTGGCTCACAACCACCCATAGTGAGACCTGACACCCTCTTCTGGTGTGTCTGAAGGCAGCTACAGTGTACTTACGTATAATAATAAATAAATCTTTAATATGGCATTATCAGTCAACGTTGATCAATCAGTGCTGGCTAGCTTTCCAGCATTTTCTCCTACCAGTCGGCCCACCCTTCTTCTGGGTACCATTACCATCACCCCCATCTACAGTTAGCTGTAAGTGTCTTGGAGAAGGATGTATTGTCTTCTCTAGGTTCTTGTCAGGCAGCCATCAGCAAGGAGCAGGTGTGAGCAGAGTCGGCAGTCTGTTTGTGTGTGGACTTACTGAGCTCTGTCCCCAGTGCGAGTCCATGGCAGGGGCAGAAGTCACCAAGGGCAGCCAGGGACACCAGTTCCTTTCTGTGGTGCTGGCCTCCCACAGGAACAGCAAGCCAGCATGCCAACGCTGTTTGTTTGTTTGTATGTATTTTCAATGTCTTCACCCTTGAGGTATGAAATGAGGATTAGAGAATTTACTGCTTATTGGCTTTCAGGATTTTTGAGTATGAACAAAAGAGAACTCACATTCTTATCCTTATGCAAAAAAAAAATTATTTTTCAGACCTTCTTTCTTTTGGGGGAAACATAAAGGGGTATTCAAAAAAATGTTTGAATAAGGCCCTTTATAGCTTTCTATGGCACGTATGAATATTTATAACACTCAGAAGGTAGACTAGCAATGGATTAGAGGATAACATGCTGGCCGGCTGCCACTATCCCAGGCTGCAGAAAGCATGCTGATAGGTACAGCGGCTGCTGTAGCATGGAGCTGGTTCTATTTCAGACATACCCATATTTAGGTATATTTATTTAAGATTTTGAAGTAGTCATTTTTTTTCTGGAATGAGAGCCATGGAGGAAACTTCTAGACTTCTGGAAACATGAACAGAAGCTTATTAGAGAAGAGAAATGTTTTGAATCCTTTTGGTTTGGCATTTCCAGGCATGTCATTATATAACTTGCAACAATGTGGCTTCTAATACCAGTTGTATCCTAAAAGGCTTGTGTGGAGCATTGGTTTTGTCACCTGGAGCTATGGAAAAAGAATCTTTAGATAAAAATCTAAGTGTTTAAATCTGCCTGGTCCCCAAGACCTTTTCCATCCAAAGGAAATCTATAGGAATACCTTGGGGATTTACACTTTATATAGACTTCACAGACCAAGACAAATGCACATTTTCCTAAAGAGCTTGCTTCAGAGCAATGGAATGGATGAGAGTGCTCCAGCAAAGGATTTCACTATATGCTGTTGTAAAGGTAAGCTATAAATACATGGAATATTAAAAATTAACAAACAACAACAGAAAATATTAAAATGAAGGCCATGAGAGTAGTAAAGACATGCATCAAAGTGGCTGATGGTAGAAGTTCCTGCAGCCGTGTCAGCAGCAGATAAAATCACATTATGTACAATGACATTGTAAGATCCAGCCATGCTGCCCTAGGGACCTATCAGACTTTGTCTCAGACTTAAGCTCTGTAGATAGCCCAAGTTGGCAAAGCCACCCTCTTTCTTTCCATTCCCACCTTGGGTCCTTTGCCTGAGTGAGATTTCCCCAGTTTTCCTGTGCCTGGCTCCTTTTCCTAGTTCAGGCTTATGCTTGTACATCTGCTCTGAGTGAGTACTCACTCACGGTGAACATTCCGCCTCATGGTCCAGCCTCAAGAGCAGCTCTTATGATCTGAGATGTCATCTTTGCTTTTCCTTGTCTGTCCTCCTCACTAGAAGGCAAGGGCCGTAGACCAGAGATCTTGTCTGTGTTGGCCGTTGATGTTTCACAAACATCATCCATATATGTGTCTGGTATATTCCAAGTATGCAAGAAATAGTCATTAAATAGAAGGATAATCCAGTGATATCCCAGTGCTAGACTTGGTGAGGAAGGGCATTTGAAAAGGAATTTGTGATAACCAGAAGATTTTCTATTTGTTAGAAATTGAATCAATGAGGGTGTCCTGTAGCATTTTGCAGAACTGAGATTTGTCCTGGGATGGTGTTAGCTTTCTTTTTTAACTTAGCTTTCTGTTCCTGAGTGCACATTCCTCTTTCCCTTACCCACCTCAGGGTACTCTGTCCTTCAGTGGTCTTCCATTCTCCTTCAGTGTGCACGGAGATGCATACTATACTCCACGTGTGTCTGAACTGTGACACCCCATGACTGTCCTATGTACAATAGACTGTGGATGTTGTGTATGTTAGACATGTGTCTGTTTGTCACAAACTCTATGGCTATAAAGATCCACCACTGGAGACAAAGCTCAGTCTTTTTCAGGAATGATTACAGTGAAGACTGGCTCAATTTCAGTAAGTTGGGCCTTATTGCATACATCCAATGGTTGCTACCATGGGCATAATCTTTGAAAAAGAAAGACTATATATTTCTGCATCATCTTATGGGGAAAAAAAATTTCTTGTCCTGAAGATATAGCAGTCTGAATAAAAATTATTACCATTGTATATGGGATTTTTATACATGCTAGGCATCAAAGGATTGATAGAGGGCCTGTACTAGATAAACATAGAGACACAGACTCATAGCAGTAGGAATAGAAATGGCGGAAGAGAAAAGAGAGCCTGGCAAGCAATAGTGGTGTTGAATGTGGCACATGCCTGTGTTGAAGGTGGCACATGCCTGTAATCCTGGCACTGGAGGGTCACGCATTTCAAGGCCAGCCTGGAGTATAGCAAGATCTTACTTGGAAATCAAAATCAGAAGAATAAAAAGGCTCAAGATCTTAGAGGTCAACAGAAGGAGAAGTAAAAACTGCTCTAACAGGCACTTGTTAGAAGAGGCGGAATTCCTGGGAGCTGCTCCTCACCAGGGTGCTCTGAGCTAAGGAGCCAAAGGGCCTAAGCCCTGGAAAGCTGACTGGTGGTGTCTGAGCCTACAGCAACAGGTGACCTCGCCTGGAGGCCTGCTAGTCTGAACTTTGAACACTAGACACATAAGCCTGTACCTCCTCAGCAACAAGTCGGGAGCTTGTGCAAGGACAAGAGTCGGTAGGAGCAAACTGGGAAGGCTAGAAAGCATAGAGGCCTGGCAGGTAGTGCCAGGTGCAGATGGGTGTGGAAACGTGAGTGAGAACACCTGGTTGGGTAAGCCTGCTCCTGAAAGGCTAGCCCACAGGTCGGTAAAGGGATAAAGCCGAGGCCTTGAACAAGGCACCTCACACCCTCCTGGATCCAAAGATCTACCTCAGAGCTTGAGGGATGCTTGTGTCAGGTTTGTGACCTCAGAGGTGAAGCACAGGCACAGCTGGTCTCCATAGTGTTCACTGAAGCCTCGAGAAGGAGATCTGTTTCTGAGTCTCTGCTTTCAGTTCTAAAGAGAAATAAATAGCCAGGTGTGGTTACTGAGTTTCTCAGGCACTACTACCACTACTACTACCACTACCACTACCACTACCACTACCACTACCACTACCACTACCACTACCACTACCACTACCACTACTACTACTACTACTACTACTACCACCACCACCACTACTACTACTACTACTACATTTTTTCTTCCTTCCTTCCTTCCTTCTTTGCTTGCTTCCTTCCTTCCTTCTCTTTCTTCTCTTTCTTTTCCTTCCTTTTTGGTGGGCAAATGATCATCCTCAGCTGGATCTCTCTCTCTCTCCTCTCAACCCTATACAAACCAGGCGCTGAATATGCAAATTAAGCTGCAAAGGCTGGCACTTAGAACTAGACCCACAAAAGAATCATTTCAGGTATGACGAGGGGTTTCCGTCTGTCCACCCCACCAACTTGGAGCCCCTTGTGAGGGGGTGTGGTCTCCACACACCCCAAATTACCAATCACTTTGGTTATTAATAGGAGCCATAACTCTCAACTTGGCTGGGGGTGGCGTGGAAAAGAGAGGCAAGACATTCTGCTCTGGAGTAATTAGCCCCCACCCCCCACCCCCAGCCTGGCATTACAAAGTTGCCTGGCCTGCTCCAGGCGGGCCAACCTGCTCTGGCAAGACCTCTAAGCCCAGGGTGTAATCTTTCCTGCTCCCTCCCCATTATGGCAGTTGGATAACGAAACCCATGTGTCTTTAACTTTAGTTTCGGCCAACCTCAGCTGAGCTCAACAATGAATAATCTTGTCTGCGGCTGAAGATGCCACATGGGGCGACATCTGTGGAGCACAGGAGACAGAAAGGCTAGCTAGCTGTGTCTTAGTAGAGATAAACATAAAATCCTTCACCTCAGGCCCCCACAAGTCACCTGCACATCTGCAGAGCCGAGAGCTGCGTCCCGACAGCAGCCAAGTCAACCAACCGGGTGGAGAGCTTTCATTCTCTGAAGCTCGACAGATGCCAGCTACATAATTTTATTCAAATTATGACTTAGATGTGTAACTCAGCCAGATCAAGGAAGGGGGAAAGTGATTTCTCTGCACTCTAAGATGTCAGGGTAGAAACTGGCTAGGAAAAGCTAAATCATCCTGTAAGAAACGGCGGGATAAATCAGGGCTATTTAGGATGAGTCAGAGCCCTAAGGTGGGATTTCTATGTGTCTGAGGAACTAGCCTAATGTATTTGTTAATATTCCAGAGCTCAGTGGACAAAAGGTAAAGGGAGAAATACTTTGACACCAAATAGTAACACAGTTCTAGGTCAGAAATGTTTACAAATGAGAAGGCTGACTTTAGAAAGAATCTGTTCTGGCTGCTGGGTACAGTGAAGCACTGGGAACCCACAGCTTATGGGCAGCCTATAGAAGGCGTTATAGACTCTGGAAATGGTTGGGGGATAAGGATTTCTGAAGACTCACTAGCATATTAAATATTGCATGTGTCAATGGGAGGAAAAGAGGTTGGAGATAAAATATCAGGTTAGCTCCCCTCCCCCATTTTTTTTTTGGCCTCCTGAAAACATTCTACAGGCAAGATATTGGCCAGCAATGATAGCAGGTTTCATTTGTCATCACCAAGTTCACACCATTAAACATTATTGTCCGGGCCTCACAAAGGGAAAGAATGGACGTCCTTATAAAGCCTGCTTTGGATATAAGTTAAGCTGAAGTTATCTTGGCAATACAATTAAAAGGATACGTCAAAATTAAAACCATTGTTAAAATTAATCAAAGATTTAGAAAGGTAAAATGAACTTCAGGGCTAGAAATTACGGATTTAAACAATTGTTCTCACATTTTAAACTACATAATGAGCTAAAAAATTATGAAGCCTTAGAGGATAGCTATAAAGAGTAGTCTAAAACTAAAGTCAGAATGAAATGTTTTATCTTTCAAAACTAAAAAGCAGAACAATTACTCTCTACAAAATGGTATAGGAAGAGGTTTCTGACCTATGCTAATTGTTTTATTATTCTTCAGAGGGGCATACTGGCAGCATTCCGTGGGGTTTCCAGTAATTATACTCCATTCAATATCTGAAGAATTACAATAATTCTACATGGAATATACTTGTGCCCTCCCGACGCAAAGCCTGTAAAGGAGGGGAAAAACAGCATAAAGTAAATTAGCAGGGAGATTATCATAGTTCCTGTTTATTCTGGGGCTCCATATAGCAGAGGCTAATTATACATTGTGCACTGAAATTTCTTGGAGGTGTTTGTCATTTCTTTCTCTTGCTGATCAACAGTCCTGCTGGTTTGGGGGACCCTTTATTGAAAGTGAAGTTTGAACAACTTTTCCAATTGCCTCTTTGTGTGTGAGAAAGCGTGTCGTGCAGACATGCGCCACCTTCATTTGTCAGAACCTTCGTAGGGGAAGCGATCAGCTCACATTGTGATGCTGTGTACCTACATACATGTGTAAGGCCCCAACTGCTCTGTCATTTTGTTTTTACATGGCAAGCTTTTTTCCCAGTCATTTTCTTATACTTTTGTAAATCAAGGGCCTATGAAAGAGGAAAGCAGGTAGTGGGTTCACATGGATCCGTAGATATCAGGGGGTACCTTTTCCTGGGTAGAGCCTTTTCAGCTTTTCCTGCTGATTAGACTATTCATCCAGTATCTATGCAGGATTCCTTTCAGAAGCTGAAAAGCGAAGTCCAGAAACGTGTAGGGTCCTCCAAGCCAAGCTACTGCTGAAGCACCGTAAGCAAACCGTAACCCAGGAAATCCTGGCTAAAGAACAGTGCTTGGCAAGGAACTCAAGAAGAAGGAAGACCAAATGGTGGACAGTGCACTCTTTTTTAAAAGGGGGAACCAAATACCCACAGAAGGAGTTGCAGAGATTAACTGTGGAGCAGAGACTGAAGGAAGGACAAGCCAGCCTAAATATAGCTATCTCCTGAGAGGCTCTGACAGTACCTGACTAATACAGATGTAGAGGCTCACAGACATCTATTGATCTGAGTACAGGGTCCCCAATGAAGGAGTTAGAGAAAGGACCAATGGAGCTGAGGGGTTTGCAGCCCCTTAGGACGAACAACTATGAACTAACTAGTACCCTCAGAGCTCCCAGGCTCTCAACCACCAACCAAGGACTGCACATGAAGGGGTCTGATTGTTCTGGCAGCGTGTGTATAGTGGAGGATTGCAATTCGATCATCAACAGGAGGAGAGGACCTTGGCCCTGTGAAGGTTCTGTGCCCCAGTGTAGGGGAATGCCAGGGCCAATAAGCAGGAGAGGGTGGGGTGGCAGGCATAGGGAGGGGGGAGGCAACAGGGGTTTGTTTTTGTTGTTTTTGTTTGTTTCTTTGTGTTTTGGAGGGGAAACTAGGAATGGAGAAATTTACATGTAAATAAAGAAAATATCTAATAAAAAAAGAACAGTGCTTGGGCTTTTCCTGGGAGTGTGAGGTCTTGGTTCCCAGCCTCGTGGCGGGGTGTCTTCTCCTTGCCCTTTCAGTACTGGCGACTGATTTGAGGGCCTCTTGGATGTTCAGCAAGTGCTTTCCCACTGAGCCACACTCCCCAGCCCTTCCCTGCTTCTTCTGTGTCAGTATTTAACACACACATGCACACACACACACACACACACACACACACACATACTTACAGGCACACACACACACACATGCACACAGCCACAGGCACATGCACACACACATGCACCCACATACATCTACATACTCATAGGCCCACACACACATACACACACACACTCAGGCACACACACACACACACACATACATACTTACAGGCACACATACACACATGCACACAGCCACAGGCACATGCACACACACATGCACCCACACACATCTACATACTCATAGGCTCACACACACACACACACATACTCAGGCACACATACACACACACACACATACTTACAGGCACACACACACACACACACATGCACACAGCCACAGGCACATGCACACACACATGCACCCACACACATCTACATACTCATAGGCCCACACACACATACACACACACACTCAGGCACACACACACACACACACACACACATACATACTTACAGGCACATACACACATATGCACACAGCCACAGGCACATGCACCCACACACATCTACATACTCACAGGCCTACACGCACATACACACACACTCAAGCACACATACACACACACACACACACACATACATACACACACACACACACACACACACACACTTTTAAATTTGTATTGTGACCAATACTTGAGAAATTAAAATTGCAGCCTGGCAGTGATGGCACACACCTTTAATCCCAGCACTCAGGAGGCAGAGGCAGACAGATCTCTGAACTCAAGGCCAGCTTGGACTATAGAGTGAGTTCCAGGACAACCAAGACAATACAGAAAAACTCTGTCTTGAAAATCAAAGCCAAACAATATATATTGTTAATTATTTTATTTTGTATTGTTATCTGATATATGCATATATATGTATGTATGTTTGTATATGTGTGTGTGTATACATATATTTATATATTCAGAGGGCAATGTACGAAAATAGCAATGAGTTTACACCTTGAGTTTACTCCTGAGTTACTACCTACATGGTTTTACTTCATTCTTACCATTTTGATTTCCTACGATGTTACTATGTCAGTGTTATAAATTAGGAGGTAAAAGGAGGGAAGGAAGGAAAGCAAAATTTGGATTGAAACTCATAGTTTTGCTGACACTAAAAATGGTCAGGGAAGCATAGTGGGGCAGCAACAGTTCAAGGAGAATATTCCAACTCCCCATTCAGTCAGTGGAATCAGTCAGTTACAGGACTGCTGAGTTCTGTAACTAGGAGAAATGTGAACGCTCATCCGCCTTCAGATCCAAGGCAGTTTCAAAGGATGGTGGAAACAGTTCCCCAGCATCAAAGCGCAGAGTCAGAGTTGCATTTTCACAATTCCAGGAGCAAGCACACAACGAGACAGAGACCTGTGTCATCAGGTCATGAATATTCGTTACCCTCAAATGCTTTGTACTAGGATGCCTCGCAATGCCATTGTGCAAGTTACACATCAACCAGCTGCCTTCAACATTCCAGAACATGCTGTTTCCTGTGATACCAAGTCTTGGTGGAATAAATGATGCTTTCCTCCCCTTAGGGGGATTATACACTAAACTGACTCACTTGCATTTCCCTTTTCTTTTTTAATTCCGGTACAGCGAATGATTGCAAACACTGCCAGAACAGTGCGGTACTACAGGAGCCAGCCCTTCAGTAAGTTCTGAGTTACTGCATCCTGTCATGGACATGGTGGTGATTAAGTCCTTTTTAATGAGACCTCCAAGACACCCCAGGCGTCTGGACAGCATTTGACACAGCTTGAACCGTGAAACCCATGTGTGCCTTGGGTTTCAGAACTCTTGTTTTGCTGTTGTAAGGCTAACCTATATTTGCATTGTAACTCTAGAAAATAGGGTCAGAGTCTTATTTTAATAGGTGAATTTGAAGGAAATTCATTTGCTCATCTCAGTGTAGCTAGAACAGGTAGGTTGCCAAGGCCCACATCAGCCTGCCTCCAAGCTGTTCCCAGTGTGACTCATGCTTGATGCTGAGAAGCCCAGCAGCCCTTGGTGAGTCAGTAGTATCATTTATAAACTGGGAAAGGTAATATTTATTGTCTCTTGAGTATGCATGAATGTCTACAGCACATTTGCAAAAAAGTCCTATGGCAGGATTCTACATAGCATTTCCAGTATTCTCAGGTGCTCTTTTAAATGTTGGGTGTATGTCATAAGCACCCGTGCTATGTTTTCACATATATGAAATATCACTATTGACAAATGGCCATTTTAACCTGGTGGGAGTTAGGTTTCCTCGGAACACCGGCTGGGCATGTTCGATCGGTGCTGCTGTCTCCCAGGCCTAGAACTTGGGATAAGAACCAGAGCTTTGCACTATCAGGCAGTCTGGTTTCGGAGAGAGCAGGTGAAACCTTGGAAGTTTTGTGCTAATGTCATTATGTGAGTCATTTCGGAGAACTGACATTGGTAAGATGACACAGATGTGACAGCGGCTTACCTGAATATCCTCTCCAGTAGAGACTGACAGGTTCTCGTTTTAATAATCACAGTGGTAAGCTCTTTGTAGTGTAGCTCTGGCCCAAAGCCAGAGCTTGCTAACAGAATGCCAGAACTACTCCCCCCTCCTCTTCCTCCTCCTCCTCCT